>NW_025334016.1:6747198-7294698 GCF_019186645.2 Phyllostomus hastatus | reverse complement strand
CTCTGTTTTCTTTTGGATAAATGTATACATGCAGAATCCCTGGATCCTACAATAAGCATGTATTAATTTCTTAAGAAATTGAAAAAATGTTTTCCAAAGAGATGATATCATTTTATGCTCTCAGCAGCAGTCCATGAAAGTTTCAGTTCTTCTGCATTCTCACCAAATCTTGTTATGGTCAGTCTACATAATTTAAATTTAATTTAATAGATGCATAGTGGTATTTCATTGTGGCTTTAATTTACATTTTCTTACTGACTAATTATGTTGAGAATCTTTAACTGTGCTTCTTTGTCTTCTGTATACATTTGATGAAGTGTCTATTAAAAAGCTTTTTTTCCCATTATTTATTGGGTTATTTTTCTATTGTTGAGTTTTAAGAGTTGTTTTTTTTTAAGACACCTGAGTTATCAGGCTCTTTTTTAAAAGATTTTAGTTATTTATTTTTAGAGAGGGAAGGGAGGGAGAAAGGGAGAGAGAGAAACATCAATGTACAGCTGCTGGGGGCCATGGCCTGCAACCCAGGCATATGCCCT
Organism: Phyllostomus hastatus; assembly: GCF_019186645.2. Taxonomy (NCBI): domain Eukaryota; kingdom Metazoa; phylum Chordata; class Mammalia; order Chiroptera; family Phyllostomidae; genus Phyllostomus; species Phyllostomus hastatus. The sequence goes on along the minus strand of NW_025334016.1, from coordinate 7,294,162 downwards.
GACTGGGAATTGAACCTGCAATGCTTTGGTTCACAGCTCATGCTCAATCCATTGAGCTATGCCAGCCAGGGCTTATGAGTTCTTTTTGTATTCTGAATACAAGTTGTGTATTTGACATGCTTTTTGCAAATATTTTCTCCCAGTCTGTCTCTTCATTCTTTTAACAGTGTCTTTTGAAGTGCAGACATTTTTAATTTTGTTGAAGTCCAATTTATTATTTTTGTATGGATCATGCTTTTGATGTGGTATATGAGAAATCTTTACCTCATTCAAGATCACAAAGATTTTTTCCTATATTTTCATCTGTAATTTTGCAGGTTTACTTTTCATATTTAAGCCTAGTATTCATTTTGAGTTAAATTTTTTATATGGTACAAGGTGTGAAGGTTTTTTTGTGCATATGGTTATCCAATTGTTTCAGCACTATTTGTTGAAAGACACTTTCTTCACCAAATTGCCATTATACTGTGGTCTAAAATCAGTGGGCTATATATATATATATATGAGTCTAGTTTTGAACTCTCCACTCTGTTTTATTGACCTATCTATATTTATCTATTTTGATGCATCCTTTAGTTGACTTGATTACTATATCTTCATAATAAATATTAAAATCAGGTAGTGTATGTCCTCAAAAATTATTTTGCTTCAAGATTGTTTTGGTCATTCTAGGTGCTTTCCAGTTTCATATGAATTTTTAAATTTGACTTTTATTTTCTACAAAATGTCCTTTTGAAACTGTGATTGTGGTTATATTAAATCTATAGATAAATTTAAGAAGGATTCATTTCTTAATATCAAGTCTTCTCACCCATGAACAAGGTATACCTGTCCATTTATTCAGGTGTTGTTTAATTTCTCTCAGGAATATTTGTAAACCTTTGGTACACAATTTTTTCACATCTTTTGTCATATTTATACCTAAGTATTTCATATATTTGATGATATTTTAAATGTTATTGTTTATTTAAGTTTAATTTTTGACTGTTGCTAGTATTTAGGAATATGTTTGATTTTTGCATATTGATTATATACCCTGAAACTTTACTAAACTTATATTTTAGTTCTAGTAGCTTATACAGATAATCATGTTGTCTAGAAATAAAGAGAGGTTCACATTTTCCTTTCCAATCTGCTTACTTTCTTTTTATTTTCCTTGTTTGATTGTACCGACTATAATCAAATGTTGAAGTGGTGGGAGCAAACATTGTTATCTTGTTCTTGATATATTTTTTAAAGATTTTATTTATTTATTTTTAGAGAGAGAGGAAGGGAGGGAGAAAGAGAGGGAGAGAAACATTGATCAGTTGTCTCACATTCCTCCAACCAGGGACCTGGATGCAACCCAGGCATGTGCCTTGATGCCAGTGACCTTTAGGCTTACAGGATGACACCCAACTCACTGACCACACCATTCAGGGCTTGTTCTTAATATTAAGGGGAAAACATTTAATCTTTCACCATTAAGTGTAACATTAGTAGTGTCTTTTTGTACACACCCATATTTGTTTTCTATTGCTGCATAACAAATTACTCCAAAACTTAGCAACTTAAGGCAACAGACATTTATTATCTCATAATTTGTCTGGGTCAGGAATCCAGGTGTTGCTTAGCTGGATGTGTCTGCCTCAAAGTTTCTCACAAGACTGTGATCATGGTATTAGCTGTGTCTGTTGTTTCATCTGAAGTCTAAGTTTAGGGAATATCTGCTTCCAAGCCCATTCATGTGGTTGTTGACAGATATTCATTTCCTCACAGGTGGTTTAATTATGGGTGTCAGTTCCTCTCTGGCTACTGGCCTGGGGACTTCATCAGTTCTTTGACACATGGGGCTGTACATAAAGCAGCTCTGTTTGCCCCAGAGCAAGCTAACAAGAGAGCAAGGAGGGGCAAACAAGACAAAGTCACATTCATTTTCTAAGCTAACCTAAGAAGTGACATTCTATCACTTTTGCAGCATTCTATTTGTAAAAAAGCGAGTCACCACTAAGTGTGGCCTACACCCAGTGAAAAAAGCTCATATTGGAGGCAGAGATAATTGGAAGTCATTATAGAGTTAACCTACCACAATGCCCTTTATCAAGTTGAGGAAATCCTTTTCTATTCTTATTTTTCTAAGAGGTTTGTTTTTTATCAAAAATGTATATTACATCATGTGAAATACATTTTATTTCTATCAAAATGATCATATGGTTTCCTTTTAGTTTATGTGGTGACTTTTTAAAGTTTGTTTACATTGTTTGATTTTCAAACGTTAAACCAAAACTAAATTCTTAGGATAAACGTCACTTGGTCATGCTATATTATCCTTTAAAAAAATTTAATTGTTGTTCAAGTATAGTTTTCTGCCTTTTACTCCCATCCCAGCCCCCTCCCGAGCCTTCTCCACCTCCCTCCCATTTCCACACCCCTTCCTTGTTTTTGCCCATGTGTTCTTTATACTTGTTCCTTCAAACCCTTCCCCCTTTCCCCTGAAATTCCCTCCTCTCTCCCCTCTGGTCACTGTCAGCCTGTTCTCTATTTCAGTGTCTTTGGTTATATTTTGCTTGTTTGTTTGTTTGTTTGTTTTATTGATTAGGTTCCTGTTAAAGGTGAGATCCTATGGGATTTGTCTTTTACCACCTGGCTTATTTCACTTAGCATAATGCTCTCCAGTTCCATCATGCTGTCACAAAGGGTAATATTATCCTTTTTATATATTGTTTGATTCTACTTGATAAAATTTTGTTTATAATTTTTGCATCTATGTTAATGCAATATGAGAATCATTGGACTGTAGGTGTTTTTTTTTTTTCCTGGTAGTATGTTTGCCTGGGTTTGGTGACAGAGTGGTAATGTTGACCATCATAGAACCAGTTGGGAAGTAGTCCTTCCTCTTCAATTTTTAGGAAGTTTGTGTGAAATTGATATTATTTTTATATATTTAGTAGAATTTATCAATCAACTTATTTGAGCATAAAGTTTTCTTTGTGGGAAGATTTTAAACTATAAAATCAATTTTTAATGCCTTCTCCAATAAGCTTGGTAGTTTGTATCTTTCAAAATTTTTTTTCAATTTCATCTAAATTGTCAATTTATTAGCACAAAGTTGTTAATAACATTCTCTTCTTATGCTTTTAATACATGTAGTCTCTGTAATATCATTCCTGATATTGGTATTTTGGATCTTGTCTCTCCTTTTTGTGAGTGATCTACTTAGAGGTTTTTCAACTTTATTGTTTTGTTTCAAAGAAAGAATTATTGTTTTCATTGATTTATTTTTCTGTTTCTCTGTTTTCTATTTCACTGATTTCAGCTTTGATCTTTATTAAGTCCTTTCTTCTGCTTGCTTTGCTTTTTTTTCTAGTTTCTTAAGGTTGAAGCTTAGGTCATTGATTGAGATTATCATTTCTAATATAAGCACTTAGTGCTATAAATTTCTTATTAAGTACTGATTTAGAAGCAGCCCATGCATTCTAATATGTTGGGTTTTCATTTTCACTTAGTACAAAGTTCAGTCAAGAACAGACTGCATATATACCTGTGGTCCCATGAGACTATAAGGGAGCTGAAAAATTCCTATCACCTTGTACCCTCACAACATCTAGTAGTGCTAAGTATTACTCATGCATTTCTGATGGTGCTGGTGTAAAGAAACCTACCACACTGCTTGTCATATAAAAGTGTAGCATATTCAATTATGTAAAGTACATAATACATGATGATAATAAATGACTATTTTACTGGTTTATGTATTTACTATATTATACTTTTTATCATTATTTTAGAGTGCTTACACTTACTACTTATAAAGAATAAAATTTGGTTCTAAAACAGTATGCTGTGTTGTGTAGTCAGCAGCCTCATACATCTTGTGTGTACCACATTTCTTGTGTGTACCACATTTCTCATTTTCTATTGTGCTTAACTTATTCTCATACTGTTCTGTACAGTAACATGCTGCATAGAATTGTAGTTTAGAAGCAATAAACTATACCATATAGCATAGGTGTCTAGTAAGCTATACCATCTAGGTTTGTGTAAGTGCACTCTATGATGTTCACACAATGATTAAATTGCCTAACAATGTATTTCTCAGAATGTATCTCTATCATTAAGTGGCACATGACTGCACTCAATTTCTTTTTTTGATTTCTTCTTTGATCCATAGATTATTTTAGAGTGTATTATATTATTTAATTTTGAAATATTTGGGGATTTTGCAAGTATTTCTATTATTCATTTTTAGTTATTGCTAATTCCATTGTGTTTAGAGAACCTAATTTGTATGACTTACATACTTATAAATGTATTCATATTTGTATTTTGTTCCAGAATATGGTCTATCTTAAAAATATTCCTTGTGTGCTTGAAAGAGAGATGTTTTGATGCTCTTATTGAATGGATTGTTTTATAAAGGTCAATCAAGTAAAGTTGTTTGGTAGTGTTATTTAACTTTTCTATCTCCTTGCTGATTTTCCATCTACTTGTTCTATCAATTATTGAACTATTAATCTCCAACTACCATTATGTATTTGTCTATTTATTCTTACATCTCTATCAGTTTTGCTTCATGTATTTTAAGCTGTTTTATTAGATTAATAAACACTTAAGTTTGTTAAGTCCTTCTGATGAGTTAACCTTGTTTTTTATATACATTTTTATTGCTGTTCAAGTACAGTTGTCTCTATTTTCCCCCCATGACTCCCCCCAACACCAGTGATCCCCAACCTAGATCCTACCCCATTTAGGTTTTGTCCATGTGTCCTTTATACATGCTCCTAAAAACCCTTCCCCCTTTCTCTCATTATCCCCTCCCACTTCCCCTCTGGTTACAGTTAGTTTGTTCTTAATTTCACTCTCTGGTTCTAGATTGCTTGCTTGTTTGCTTTGTTGATTAGGTTCCACTTATAGGTGAGATACATTTACACAATGGAATACTACACAGCAGAAAGAAAGAAGGAGCTCCTACCCTTTGTGACAGCATAGATGGATCTGGAGAACATTATGCTAAGTGAAATAAGCCGGGTGGTGAAAGACAAATACCATATGATTAACCTTGTTTTTATTGTAAAATGGCCTTCTCTACCCCTGGTAATATTCCCTACTCTAAAACCTTTTTTGTTTTTTTATTAACATAGCTACTTGAGCTTTCTTTTGACAAATGCTGGTATAATTATCCTTCAACATCCTTTTATTTATAACCAATGTGTGTTATAATATTTAAATTGTGTTTCTATTGGCTACATACAAGTGGGCCTTGATTGTTTTTCTTTTAATCTGGCAAGTTTCCCTTTAATTGGAACTTTACACCATTTATATTTCAAGTGATTATTGACATTCTTTAGTTTACATCTATCGTCTTGCTATTTGTCTTGTATTAATTTGTCCTATCTGTTCTTCCCATTTTTCCTCATTTTCTGTCTTCTTTTTTTTGTGGTTTATTCTTTGCGAAATTTGTTGTTTTTAATTTTATTTTAATCATTGTTCAAGTACAGTTTCTCCCACTTACTCCCATTCCAGCCCACCCACCCAACCCTCCCCTCTTCCCCCAAATCCCCCCACCCCTAGTTTTTGTCCATGTGTCCTCCAAATTTTTTCCTGTAAACCCTACCCATTCCCCCCTGAAATTCCCTCTTCTCTCCCCTCTGGTCACTGTCAGTCTGTCCCCTATTTCAGTGTCTTTGGTTATATTTTGCTTGTTTCTTTGTTTTGTTGTTTAGGTTCCTGTTAAAGGTGATATCATGTGGTATTTGTCTTTCACTGCCTGGCTTGTTTCACTAAGCATAATGCTTTCCAGCTCCATCCATGCTGTTGGAAAGGGTAGGAGCTCCTTCTTTCTTTCTGCTGCATAGAATTCCATTGTATAAATGTAGCACAGTTTTTTGATCCATTCATTTACTGATGGGCATCTAGGTTGCTTCCAGCACCTAGCTAATGTAAATTGTGCTGTTATGAACATCATGGTGCAAATGTTCTTTTGTATTGGTGTTTCAGTGTTCTTAGGATAGAGTCCCAGCAGTGGAATTGCAGGGTCAAAAGGCAGATCCATTTTTAGTTTTCTGAGGAAGTTCCATACTGCTTTCCATACTGGTTGTACCAGTCTGCAGTCCCACCAACAGAGCACTAGGGTCCCCTTTTCTCCAAAACCTATCCAACACTTGTTGTTTGTTGCTTTGTTTATGATGGCCATTCTGACCAGTGTGAAGTGGTATCTCATTGTGGTTTTAATCTGCATCTCTCTGATAGCTAGCGATATTGAGCATCGATTCATGTGTCTTTGGATTTTCTGTATGTCCTCCTTGGAGAAGTGTCTGTTCAAATCCTTTGCCCATTTTTTAATTGGGTTACTTGTCTTCTGAGAGTGGAGTCGTGAAAGTTCTTTATATATTTTGGAGATTAAACCCTTTTCTGAGGTCTCATTGGCAAGTATGCTTTCCATACAGTTGGTTCTCTTTTTATTTTGATACTGTTTTCTTTAGCTGTGCAAAAGCGTTTTATTTTGATGAGGTCCCATTTGTTTATTCTTTCCTTTATGTCCCTTGCTCTGGGAGACAAGTCAATAAAAAGGTTTCTGTGTGAAATATCTGAGATTTTCCTACCTACGTTCTCTTCTAGGACTTTAATGGTGTCATGGTTTATATTTAAGTCTTTTATCCACCTTGAATCTATTTTTGTATAAGGTGTAAGTTGGTGATCGAGTATCATTTTTTTGCATGTAGCTGTCCAGTTCTCCCAACACCATTAGTTGAACAGGTTATTTTTATTCCATTTTATGTTGCTGCTTCCTTTGTCAAATATTAATTGACCGTAGAGACTTGGGTTTATTTCTGGGCTCCCTGTTCTGTTCCATTGGTCCATGTTCCTGTTTTTATGCCAGTACCAGGCAGTTTTGATTACAGTGGCCTTGTAGTATAGTTTAGTGTCGGGTATTGTGATCCCTCCTACTTTACTCTTCTTTCTCAAAATTGCAGCAGCTATTCGGGGTCGTTTATGGTTCCATATAAATTGTTGAAGTGTTTGTTCTATGTCTGTGAAATAAGCCATTGGTACTTTAATAGGTATTGCATTGAATGTGTAAATTGCTTTTGGTAGTATGGACATTTTGATGATATTAATTCTTCCAACCCATGAACACGGTATACGTTTCCATTTGTTTGTGTCTTCCTTGATTTCTTTCTTCAGTGTTGTGTAGTTTTCTGAATACAGGTCTTTTACCTCTTTGCTTAGGTTTATTCCTAGGTATTTTATTTTTCTTTTTGCTCTTTCAAATGGGATTTCTTTCTTGATCTCTGCTTCTGCTGTTTCATTGTTGGTGTACAGAAGTGCCATTGATTTCTGGATATTGACATTGTATCCCGCTGTATTGCCAAATTCATTTATTAGGTCAAGCAGTTTTTTGGTGGAGTCTATAGGATTTTCTATGTACACTATCATGTCATCTGTAAACAGTGACAGTTTTGTTTTCTCCTTTCCGATTTAGATGCCTTTTATTTCTTTTTCTTGTCTGATTGCTGTGGCTAAAACTTCCAGTACTATATTGAATAGAACTGGTGAAAGTGGACATCCTTGTCTTGTTCCTGTTCTTAGTGGAAAGGATTTTAATTTTTGCCCATTGAGTGTAATGTTGGCTGTAGTTTTCTCATATATGGCCTTTATTATGTTGAGGAATGCTCTCTCTATTCCCACTTTGCTGAGTGTTTTTATCATAAATGGGTGCTGTACCTTATCAAATGCTTTTTCCACATCTGTTGATATGATCATGTGGTTTTTGTCTTTGCTTTTGTTTATGTGATGTATTACATTTACTGATTTGCGAATATTGAACCATCCCTGCATTCCTGGAATGAATCCCACTTGGTCAAGGTGTATGATCTTCTAAATGTACTGTTGGATGCGGTTTGCTAGTATCTTGTTGAGGTTTTTAGCGTCAATGTTCATCAGCGATACTAGCTTGTAGTTTTCTTTCTTTGTTGTGTCTTTATCTGGTTTTCGAATTAAGATGATGTTGGCCTCATAAGGAGAGTTTGGGGGTCTTCCATATTTTTGGATTTTTTGAAATAGCCTGTGAAGGATAGGGGTTAGCTCTTCCTTAAATGCTTTGTAGAATTCTCCTGTGAAACCATCTGGTCCAGGGCTTTTGTGTGTTGGCAGTTTTTTTATTACTGCTTCAATTTCTTTTGCTGTTATTGGTGTGTTCAGGCTTTCTGCTTCTTTTTTATTGAGTCTTGGAAGATTATATTTTTCTAGAAATTTGTCCATTTCATCCAGGTTTTCAAATTTCTTGGCATACAGTTCTTCATAGTAATTTCTTACAATCCTTTGTATTTCTGTGGTATATGTTGTAATCTCTCCTCTTTCATTTCTGATTGTGTTTATTTGGGTTTTCTCTCCTTTTTTCTTGATGAGTCTGGTTAAAGGCTTGTCGATTTTGTTTATCTTTTCAAAGAACCAGCTCTTGGATTCATTGATCTTTAGAATTGTGCTTTTAGTCTCTATGTCATTTAATTCTGCTCTGATCTTGGTTATTTCCTTCCTTTTGCTTGCTCTGAGCAGTCTTTGTTGTTGTTCCTTGAGTTCTTGTAGATGTAGGGTTAGGTTGTTTGTTTGAAATGTTTCTAACTTTTTTAGGTGAGCCTGTATCACTATGAACTTCCCTCTCAGGACTGCCTTGGCTGTGTCCCATAAGTTTTGGGTTGTTGTGAGTTCATTTTCATTTGTTTCCAGAGACCTTTTGATTTCTTCCCTAATATCATTCTTGACCCATTCATTGTTTAATAGCATGCTATTTAATCTCCATGAATTTGTGTGTTTTGGGGTTTTTTCGTTGGGTTTGGTTTCTAGTTTCAGTCCCTTGTGGCCTGAGAAAATGCTTGGTATGATTTCAATTTTTTTGAAATTGTTGAGGCTTGTTTTGTGTCCTATCATGTGGTCAATCTTTGAAAATGTTCCATGTACATTTGAAAAAAATGTGTATTTAGCTTTTTTGGGATGGAGGGTTCTGTAAATATCAGTAAAGCCCATTTCACTTAGGGTGTTGTCAATGCCACAATATCTTTGTTGATATTTTGTTTAGAAGATCTGTCCATTTTTGATAGTGGGGTGTTAAAATCCCCCACAATAATTGTGTTGCTGTCCATATCTTTCTTGAAGTCCTCTCAGATTTTCTTTATGTATTTGGGTGCTCTTATGTTGGGTGCATATATATTTACAATATTTATGTCTTCTTGATGGGTTCTTCCCTTGAGTATTATGAAATGACCTTCTGGGTCTCTCTTTATGGTCCTTCTTTGAAAGTCTATTTTGTCAGATATGAGTATTGCTACCCCAGCTTTTTTTTCCTTTCCATTTGCTTGGAAAATTTGTTTCCAGCCCTTCAGTGTCAGCCTGTGCAGATCTTTTATCCTGAGGTGGGTCTCTTGTAGGCAGCATATGTGTGGGTCATTTTTTCTTATCCAATCAGCTATTCTAGGTCTTTCGATTGAAGCATTTAATCTATTTACGTTTAAGGTTATTATTGATAGGTACTAATTCATTGCCTTTTATGTACGTGTGTTCCTCTCTCACTCTCTCTCTTCCTGTCTTTTCTTAAAGCAGTCGCTTTAGCATCTCTTGCAGAGCTGGTTTAATGGAGGTGTATTCTTTTAGACTTCTTTTGTCTCAGAAGCTTCTTATTTGGCCTTCTATCTTGATTGAGAGCCTTGCTGGGTAAAGTAGTCGTGGTTGCAGGCCTCTGGTTCTCATTACTTGGATTATTTCTTGCCATTCTCTTCTGGCTTGGAGTGTTTCCATTGAGAAGTCAGCCGTTAGCCTTATAGGGGCTCCCTTGTATGTTACTTCCTGTTTCTCCCTTGCTGCCTTTAAGATTCTCTCTTTGTCTTGAAATTTTGCCATTTTAATTATGATGTGTCTTGAGGTGGGCCTCTTTGGGTTCCTGTGGATTGGGACTCTCTGTGTTTTCTGGATTTGTGTGTCTTTTTCTGTCATCAAATTAGGGAAGTTTTCCATTATTACTTTTTCAAATAGGTTTTCTATCCCTTGTTCTTCTTCTTCTCCTTCTGGTATCCCTATTATATGGATATTATTATGTTTCATATTGTCTTGCATTTCTCTTCATCCCTCTTCATTTTTTCTGAGCCTCTTTTCCTTTTGTTGCTCTTTCTGGGTGTTTTCTTCTACTTTGTCCTCTAGCTCTCTGATCCGATCTTCTGCTTCATCGATCCTGCTTTTCATTCCTTCTACTGTGTTCTTCAGTTCAGAAATTGTATTCTTCATTTCCTCTTGGCCCTTGTTGAGAGTTTCTATTTCCTTTTTTATGCTTATGTAGTTTTTAGTGAGTTCATTGTAGCTTCCCTGTAGTTTCTGGTTGCTCATTGTGAGCTCATTGAGCTTCCTGACAATCATTGCTTTGAATTCAGTATCTGACAGTTGTGTTGCCTCTATTTCATTTAGCATTCTTTCTGAGGCTTCCTCCTTTCCTTTCATTTTGGGATTATTTCTTTGTCTTCCCATTGTTTGTGAGACTCTTCTTGTTCGCCTCAGCTTCTTAAATTGATCTCTTTTGGCTCCCTGGGTTTATGTTGTGAACTTCTTTAGTAGAATAGCAGTGAGTTTCATTGGTGCTGTTTCCTTGACCTCCCAAGCTCACTGGTCTTGGGCTGTCGTTTAAGTTGGCTTTGTGTTTGCCTTTGGGTTTTGGTTGTTGTTGAGTTTTTCTTTGGTGGTTCCTTCCCACCAGCTGGTTAAATGAGGGTCACTCTGTCCACCGCCTCCTGTATCTTGTTGTGCTGGTGAGGGCAGGTTGTGTTGAAGCTGGTTCTTCTGTGTGTATAAGGTTTAAAGAAATCTTGTTTAGTTGTTTGTATTGGGTACTGTCTCTACTGTTTAGTTGTATTTCCAGATCGGTCCTGGATTGAGGTTTGTGTGGCTTCCACTCCCTCCTTCACCTTCTTCTGTTGTTATCTGTTAGTGGTTCCTTTGTTGTTGGGTTTCCTCTTCCAGTGGGTATCCTGGTGTTCACCTCCTCCACCTATTCTTTTTTGTCATCAGTTGGAGAGGGAAGGCAAAATGGTTTAAGACAGCAACAGAGAATTCTATGCTATTTACAGTAGTAGCAAGGAGGGAAGAGATAGGAAATCCTTTGACTGTGTATGGTGTTAACCGTGATCTTCCACCCAGCTAGCTGATTTTTAGAAAGGATGGAAAGAAGATAAGACTCTTGTTGGGGAAGGAAGCATTGTGAGTTGGATCTATAAAGCAGGGATGTTGTGGGAGGTCACATTCTGAGGTAAGGTGAGAGTAAAGAATAGTAAATAGGTGTAGTGTGTGAGAGAATAGAGTTAACCACTACAGTAATAGAGTTCAGGAATCTTTGAAATGGGCTACGATCTGGGGCGGGGGGGTGGTGTTGTGAAGTAATTACAATTGCATGGAACAGCAGTTATTTACAATAATATTATGGCAACATTCATATGACAGAGTCTATGAGATCTAGGTAACAAGAACAGGGAGTACAGAACATCGAGCAGCGTGCTAATGGGACAGAGGTGAGTTAAAGGACAGTAGATTAGTAATACAGTATAGAAAGAGATATCAGGGGAAAGCTGTCAGGTCGTACAATATATCCAGCCTAGCAAAGCAGACTATACAAAAAGAAGAGGGATGTAAAAATACTATTAAAAAAGATGTAGGAATACTGGAAAAATAATAATAATACAAATATGCAATAACTTGCAGGTTCTCTGTAATAGCAGAGTGACATTTATCTCACTTTCCCAGCTGTTGTGATGCCCCTTCTTTGGGTTCAACTTTGGTCTTTTCACAGATCCAGGAGTTTGTCTCACTTGTAGGTATTTAGAAAAAAAATTTAAAAAGTAAAAAATAGAAAAGGCAGATGAAGGAAGGAAAAAGAGATAAAATCGGAGGACAGGAAGGAGGAAGGAATAAAACAAGAAATCAGGTAAGAGAGGAAAAAGAAATCAAAAGAGAATAAAAACAATAAAAAATTAAAAAATATTAAAAAATTGTTTAAAAAAATAGAATCAAATTAAAAAGTCTCTTGATTTCAAAGTGGCCAAACCAGTTTTTCTGCTCTTGCTGGTTGAGGCAGGCTGAAGGATGATTTGTTTGGCTTTTCTTCCTTGGACAGCGGAGTTCGCACTGGCTCCTCAGCCATGCACCCTGGGTGTGGGAATCAGGTCTTTCTCCATGGTTACTGCTGTGGACTGGGGTGCGGGGATGCTCTCCCTGCACGCACACCCGTGTGCCCATGTGCCCGTGTGCCCGCGCGCCCACGGCTGGGTAGCAGGGAGGCTGGAGCCACTGATCACTTTAGGAGAATTCCCCAAACAGTGTCTGTGTCTATTCACTCCTTCCTCTTGAGAAATTCCTCCCGTTCAAGCCTGCTGCTCCCTAGAGTGTCCTGGCTTCTCCCACCGTGGCCTTGCTTCTCCCACTGCCAAACGCTCCAGCCAGACCAGTGACCGTGGGGGTCCGGGTCCGCTGCGAGACTCAGCCCCTCTGGTGTCCACCGCCTCCAAAGGCGCTCACAGCCCCGTGTGTTTGCCAGCACCTGGATTCCACCCAGAGCCGCTGAGACCTTGTTTGGCTGGGGAGGGAGCAGTTGACCTGGCTCTCTCCCAATGACCCTATGGCAAACCCAGCAGCGGCCCGGGCTTGGGGCTGCAGCCCCGGGACCACACGCTGGTCCTGGGACCCTACCTTGTTGCAGCACTCACTCCCCTTAGGGTTCGTTCTTTGTTCTTTCAGTTCTGCCACAATCCTTGGTCCTCTATTTTCAAAAATGCTGAAGTATGTTGGTTGCTTGCCTCTCTACTCCATAGATCGGTCAGGATTTTCTCCCCTGAGCAGAGGAAAGCCGAATCTGCTCCTTCCTACTCGGACGCTTTCTTAGCCCCCTCTGTCTTCTTTGTATGAAGTATTTTTAAAATTTTATTTTACTTCCTATGTTGACTTATTAGGTAGAACTTTGTTTTGTTATATTAATAGTTGCCTTAGGGTTTATATTGTGTATATTTCCCTTATCACAGTTTACCTTCAAGTGATATCACTTCATGTGTAGTATAAGAATCTTAAAGTAGCATAGTTCCACTTTTTCCCTCTCAGCTTTTACATTACATATATCAGACATTTTATTTATGCATACATTAAAAACACATTATACATTAGATTTTAAAAATTGAACCTCTTGTTCTTTAAGCGATTATCTTTTTAAGAGATTTAAATCATAAATAAAATTCTTATAAATTTACCCAAGTATTTACCATTTCTAGTGCTTTTCATTCTTCTGTAGAAATCATTATCTTTTCTAGTATCATTTTTGCCTGAGAACTTCTTTTAATATCTTGTACTGATGGTTTGCTAGTAATTAATTATTTTAATATTATATCTAAAAAATTATTTTTCTTTAGTGTGAAATATAGTTTTGACTGAATGTAGAATTAAAGTTTTTTTTCCAGTACTTTAAAGCTATCTTTGAGCTTGCATATTTTTCTGACAAGAAATATATTGTTATCTGTATTTTCAATCCTCTGTATGTAACATGTCATATTTTTTTCTGGCCATTTTTATTATCATTGCTTTTGATCAATTTGATTATTATACACTTTCAAAGAGTTTTATTATATACAGTTGTCCCTCACTATATCGTGATTAACTTATTGTGTCTTCACTGTATTATGGTGTTTTTTTTTAAATATATGTCTAATTCTGTATCACAGAGTTTTCACTATATCGTGGGATTTTGCAGTATATAGGTATTTATATAATATTTATTATTTTAATTATTTTTGCCTAAAAATTTAAAGTAATATAAAAATGTTCATTCAAACATATTAAAAGAATATTAAATCAAAATAAAATACAGTATGTATTTCATCAGCATATGAATATTGTACTGTACACAATGGAAATGCAGTATGCCACTACTGCTTGTGCAAGTTTGCCATCGTGAGATTGTTCACCGCACACTGTTGGCTTATGCCGTGGAAGGCAACCAACCACAGCACTTTGTTCTGTATCCTGGGCCCTGACTGGCTCAGTGACAGTAGCATCAGTCTGTTTGCTCTCCCGCACTGTGCCCATACATTCAGCATCTCTCCTTGTCCACTTCACATCCACGTCTGATTGCTGCTTGTAGTGTTGCTCTGCGGTGTTGTGTTTTTGTGAAATTTTCATAAAAGTTTGAATTTATTTCAAGTCCTATGATGCCGCCCAAATGGTATGTACCTTCTAAGCTTCTGGCAGTGAACCCAAATGCCAGAGACATATGCTTACCATCAAAGAAAACATGTAACTTCTCGATGTGTTAAAGGAAGGCAAAAGCTGTGTAGCTGTAGGCTGCCATTATAAGATCAATGAATCTACTGTTCACTACATAAAGAAAGAAGAGAAGAATATTAGATCTATAGCACCAATGATTTTTTTTAAAGATTTTATTTATTTATTTTTAGAGAGGGAAGGGAGGGAGATAGAGAGAGAGAGAGAAACATCAATGTGCGGTTGCTGGGGGTCATGGCCGGCAACCCAGGCATGTGCCCTGACTGGGAATCGAACCTGCGACACTTTGGTTCGCAGCCCGTGCTCCATCCACTGAGCTATGCCAGCCAGGGCTAGCACCAATGATTTTTAACAAGACTGCAAAGAGGGTGGTCACTTCTCGCAATGAGGCCATTGTGAGGATGGAGTCTTCACTGGCCCTGTGGATAAATGAGTGCAAGAAGAATGTCTCACTGGATACCAACACCATCTGGATGAAGGCCAAGAAACTTTATGATAGTTTTGCAGAAAGCACAGAAGTTCATGATGGTGACAAGGATGAAGATGAGGACAATGATGCAGAAGCAAGACCGCCGAGTGCTTCTCCCACCAGACCAACCCCATTCAGTGCCAGCAAGGGCCAGTTTGACAAATTTCAGAGACGCTTTGGACTCAAGAGCCTTTCTCTGCATGGAAAAGCTGCTTCTACAGATAAATAGCAGTGCCAGCAACTCCCCATACCTATGTTCATCACTTGGACAAAGAGATCAGTTACTCTTTCACCTTTAATGGAAATAGAAGTTACGGCCCAGGGCAAAGATACTGCACCACCCGATGAAGCACCTGATGAAGTGGTGCCTTCAGAAGAGCTGTAATGCTCTTGGCTGTGTAGTACATTCATCTCATCGTCATCACCTTCATTGCCATCAGTACTGCACAGCTACGTAATTCATGATCTTCATCATTCAAGTTGTAGTATACTTCACTGGTGAGTACCCATATAGAATTTTATATGTTGTTAAAGTTACATAGGTTTGTGAGTGTAGAAAGTGTTTAAGAACATATGAAGTGTTTATAAGAGAGTGGGGAAGGTTAATAAGAGAGTGGGAAAGGTTTATAGGAGTGTGGGAAGGGTTTATAAAGCCTTAAAATGTATACAAATAATAAAATAAATATAACGCCACTACTTTGCAGATTTTTACCTATCACAGGGGTCTCTGGAATGTAACTCCCATGATAGGTGAGGGATCACTGTATACTTGTTGTGTTTGGGATTCATTGAGTTTTTTCAATCTCTAGCTATATAGTTTTCATCTCAATTAGAAAACTTACAACAATTATTTCTTCAAAAGTTTTATTCTGTTTCTACTCTTTTATATTTTTCAAAGACTCCAATTACACATCCTTTGCATTGCTGAAAGTTGTCCCACAGTTCATTGATGCTCTTTCCTTTTCTTTTTTCTTCCTACCTTCATTTTTCTCTCTTTTCTCATCCTCCTTATTTATTTCTTCATTTTCTTCTTTCTCTCATTCTTTCTTCCATTCCTTTTTTGAGTTGTTTCTCTCTGTTTTTCATTTTGGTTACTTTTACTGCTATATCCTAAAGTTTACTAGTCCTTACTTCTGCCATTTCTAGTTTTATGTTAATCTCATTTGGTTAATAATTTTTTACATCTCAGAGATAGTAGTTTCTATGTTAATTTTCATGTTTTCTTAGTCATGGAGGTTTGATTCTTTATATCATTCATATTTTTACTTAACAGTTTGAACATACAAAACACATTAATAATGACCACTTTAGAGTTACTGTCTGCTAATTCTAATATCTGTGCTAACACTCTTTGGAATTTGATTGACTGATTAATTATTCTCCTCATTTTGGGCCTTATTTTCCTGCTTGTTTGCACACCTTGCTATCTTTGATTCGATACCAGTCATTGCGAATTTTACCTTGTTGCATTCTGGATATTTTTCTATTCCTGTAAGTATTCTTGAACTTTGTTCATGAATGCAGCTTCATTGTTCTTAAGTGGTTGTCCTTCAGGTTGGGCTTTTATGGTTTGTTAGGAGTGTCTAGAACAGTGTTAAGTCTAGAGCTAATTGTTTCATAATATGGAGCCATGAACTTCCAGAGTACTCTTATCCAACACCCCATAGTTATGGTTTTTCCCCATCCTGGTTAATGATAACAACACTATTCTGGCTCAGGGTGAGTATCAGGCACTGTTTTCTCTGATTCTATATGATTGTTCTTGGCCTAGCCTCTGATGGTTTATTCATGCTTTGATCAATACTCTAATAATTTCTAGAGTGGAACTCTTTTCAGATCTTCATAGTCTTCTCTCTGTGCACCTTTCTTTTTTCTGATGTTTTGCCCAGCTATCTCTAGTTGCCTTGGTCTCCCTAGACTCTCAGCTCTGCCTCCTCAACTCAGGAAGATCACCAGGCTCTGCCTGAGTTACCCTTTATGCACCACAAACTGGAAATGCTCTAAAATAGTAAGCTGGGTTAATCGTGGGTTTCACCTCATTTCTCTCCTATCCCAGAGATTATTGTACTTCACTGACTGATTTCAAATGATTCAAACACTGTCATTTCATTTGTTTGTCTGGGTTCTGTGATTGTTTCAGGCAGGAATGTAAATACGGTCACTTTTGTTTTACCCTGGCTAGAAGTGGAAATGTGATCATTTTACTTTAAAATTAAAAAAAATGATCTCAAGACTGAGAATGCCAAGACTTGGCATTATAGTAAGGAGTAGAGCTGAAATTCATAGCCAATTCTTAGGACTCCTACTTCAAAGACACCACTTTAGAAGTATCCATATGGCCCTAGCTGGTGTGGCTCAGTGGACTGAGTGCCACCCTGTAAACCAAAGGGCCACCAGTTCAATTCCTGGTCAGGGCACATGCCTGGGTTGCAGGCCAGGTCCCCTGTGGGCAGTATATGAGAGGTAACCACACATTGATGTTTCTCTCCATTTCTTTCTCCTTCCTTTCCCCTCTTCAAAAATAAATAGATAAATAATCTTTAAAAAAGAAGTATCCATATGGCTGGGAAAATTGTAGTTTTCCCTCTAGGCTACATTTTTAATAATTGTTCACTTATATTTAATCTTTAGTTTTTTGTTTGTTTATTTTTTATTTTTAAGACTAAAGGTGAGAAACTAATTGGAGATATTTATATACTTTACATCTCTCTTCTCAGGGAGAATAGTGTTTTTGAGTATTCCATTTTCTAATACCTGGCATTTGTTGTGAATCAATAGAGAACCTTTTTCCATGGGTAAATGTTCAGCTTCTACTCTTACCTCTTAGGCTCACTTATAGGTCATACCCTTGCCTGATTCAGATCTTTTTCTCATTTCTGCCTCTGGTAGACACTTGTCTTTTTCTTAACCAAATTCCAACCTTTATTTCAATCCCATCACAATATCTATTTCTACTAGGAAGTCTTTTCCACTTACATAGTTTCACCTCTATAACATCACACTAGGTTCATTTGGACAAGATACTCTTGAGGTCTCTATCAGCTCTGAAACAAGTTTTGTGGGGGCCAAAACTATTCTAGCCCCTCCTTAACTTATATCATTTGAAATTAATTGCCCCTGAATTTTCTTCTAAAATTGTATTATGTAGCCTCTCCATTCTGTCCAACAAGCTGCCCATCATTAATTGTTTCAAAGTAAATCTGGTAGAAAGAATGGGTGAGTGTCTTTTTTATTCATTCAATTTGTATATTTTTCTTTTTAAGCAGAAAATATGTTTCCTGAAGGCAGAGCTAATGTATTTTGCACATTTGACCTTATATACAGGTCTTTACTTCCCTGGAGGCATTGTCAAGTGTCTGGAAGACTCTCATTCCAAGAAACTATTGGCAATTTGATTTTTCCAGAATTATGGTACCAGATTTAGCCAACAACAAGGTAGGGCAAAAGCAGGTTTATTGTTGTTCATATGAAAAATAATATAATAATTAATAAATAATAATACACTGATAAACTGTTTCATGTACTCATGACTGTAAAGCTACTTTTCCCCCAACCTGTACATGATCCCAATGTAAACATGCTTGAGCAAACAATAAAATGGCTCTGGAACAGAGTTTAGCAAGATAGTCATGCTTACACAGAAAAACAAAGATGCAGATAGTGCAGACACACTCAAATTTTGTTGTTTGTTTGATACATCTGCTGCTTTGAGGTTTATATTTAATGTGAGTCTGTTGAATGATTTACAGGTATAGTCATACACTGAAATAAAGGGCTTTATTATAAATCTTTCTTCTTGTGCTGTAGTATACTCTGCATTTTTCAATGCTGTGAACATAAATAAAAAAGTGTTTTGCCTGTGACAAGGATAAATGTCAGTTTGAATTTGAATATTCATTGTTACAGTCCTGATCTAAGAGGTAAGTACAAAAAATGCTTTATACTGATAAATTTTATCCTACAAACATTTTAATAAGAAACAATAAAAATTATCATATAAAGGTAATACATTTAGAAAAGAATGTTAAGCAAAAATAGGAAAGCAAAATCCATCCCTATCTCTAACATAGATAAGTACTGATAACATTTTAGTGCATATTCTCTGCTTTTTTATATACATATTTTATTCAAAATGTAAATATATTGAACATATTTTGTTACATGCTTTTTATCCATTGATATGGAAAGTATTCAGCATATATTCATAAAAGTTGTTCACATCATCATTTCTCACTGCTGTCTAGCATTTCAATATATGGATCTACTATAATTTATTTATCCAAACCCCTAATTTGGGTCATTATGGTTGTGAAGAGTATTTTTGCTACCACAAAATTAGAGGAAAAAGAGTCCTTGCAGCTAAAAGCTTTATATACATCCCTCATTATTTTCTTAAAATAAATCCCTAAAAATGGAATTCTTTGGTCAAAAAGTGTGCATAATTCTAAGGCTTTTGACATGAAGACTACCCTCATTTCAATTTAATCTCCCAACAATGCATGAGACACTTTTAAAATTATTTTATTTTTACTTAAAACCTTAATGCAGGAAAATTTTAAAGCATCCATATTTAGCAGTCGAGGAAACCAGGGTGTAGAAGAATCAAGAACACACATCATTAACATGATAATTATAACCCTACTTCCTACATTCCTTGTACTCTCAGAACAGTGCTCATTACATCTACACAAGTGGTGTTTGGAAAAACTGAGTCTGGGAGATTCTTTGAGCACAGTTAGGGTTTATTAGTCAAAAACATACTGAAAACAAAGTTAAACAGTCTATATTCAGCAGTTGTGACAAGATGATTCATGCCTTTATACTGGTTTCTGCAATTTAAATTATTTGCCATCAGGAAGCAGCAGAAAGTCATGTTTGCTCTTTTTACAAGAATGAAATATGGTTTTCTTGAGAAGATGATCTCTTTTTTACCTTGGCTCTTATCACATAATTGCAATACATGATATTTATGAAATTAGGACTTTGAATTTGTTTGGTTCAAATAGAAATGAAAAATGAGCTACGTATATTTTCTCATGAAGTGTTATCTCAAAACATTTTTTAATTCATAAAGAATTATCTCACTATACACTTTGAGCTAGACTTGAAGAAGTTGATGTTAAAAACAGTAAGATTGTAACTTCAATATAACTTCTTGCTCTTGATCTAGTTACTTTCATAATCTTTTTTCCTCAGAATACCACTGTAAGAGAAAAAAAGACAACCTGAAGCAATTCCTCACTACCAAATGATACATTTGTTCTTTCCAACCTGGGATACATTTCCTTAAC
This sequence comes from Phyllostomus hastatus, assembly GCF_019186645.2. Taxonomy (NCBI): domain Eukaryota; kingdom Metazoa; phylum Chordata; class Mammalia; order Chiroptera; family Phyllostomidae; genus Phyllostomus; species Phyllostomus hastatus. Next base: position 7,274,125 of record NW_025334016.1, on the reverse strand, counting down.
TTGATATCTGCTTTTCAATTTTGAGGCCTCCTATTTCAAAGTAGGTTGATCACAAAAATAACATAATAGTCTATGTCTCTGTGAATCCATGCCCTTTGTAGCCTGACTTTGAAACTTCTCTGTTCAAAGATGGAGTTTATATCTCTATTCCATGAAGCTGTCCCGTCTCTGTGATTTGGTTTGCCAATAGAATGTAGTGGAACTGATGATGTTGCAGTTCCAAGTCTGGACTTCAAAGGCCTGCATACTTCTACTTGCTTTCTTGTCCCCTGAAGATCTATGTGAGCCAATCCTTAGGAGGATGAGAGATCACATGGAGGAGAGCCATCCCAAGCAAGGCCATGACAGAGCAACCAGTGTTTGATCAGACAACTAACTAGTAACACATAAGTGTTTCCAGACAAGGTGATCTTAGCCTGGCCCAGACCAAAAGAACCACCCAGTTAATCCACAGGTCCATGAGCTATGGTTTTATTTGAGTTGGGGGACACGGGGAAAATTATGATACAATAGTCTTTATAGCAATAGATATTTTATACTTTGGGTCTAAAGCAATTGAGCCAATGATTAGGGACCATTTCTCTGCCTGGAATTCCAGATGAAATAAGTCTTTAATAGAAAGGACTGTTTATAATTGGGCAGGCTTTGTGGATGTTGGTGAATGAAGTGGTCTGGCTGTATTTGTATACACTCATGATTTACCTTCTGACACTCTTTTGTTTCCCATGGTGCAGGTCTCTGTGGTTGCTCATTAGAAAATTTTCTTAATTTCAATTTTTTATTTATAATTTACATTCAATATTATTTTGTATTAGTATCAGGTATACAGAATAGTAGTTATACAATAATATACTTTACAAAGTGTTCCCCCTGATATTTCAAGTACCCATTTGGCACTGTATCTAGTTATTGACTATATTTGGAAATATTGACTATATTTCCTATATTACATTTTACATCCCCATGACTATATTTTATTGTCATTCAATATAGTTGTCTCCACTTTCTCCCACCTTCAATCCTACCTTCCCTTTGGCTTTATATAGCCAAAAGACCCCCCCCATAGGTCCTTTATATATGTTTCTTGATGACCCTTCCCCTTCTCTTTTTGATTTCCACTAGTAACACTTAGGAAATGGCTTAAAATTAATTCATTGGCCTGATGTACTGCCACTCCCAATCATATGTTATTACCAAATTAAACCATTCCTTGTTCTCCAATCTCCTCAACCACAATAAGATATGAATTAACTTAAACCTGGTAATGTTTCTCTCCTTCTCTCTATCAAAATATTTTAGGTAGTCCAAGAACCAGCTGCCACCCTTAAAGTTTTTTTTTTCTTGAAACATTCTTGACTATGGGTCCCCAACTTCCAGTATAAAAATTTTCTCTTTCTTTTCTGCTTATTGTAATGCCTACTTTATAATGCTTGATTCAGTCTGACCTGAAATCAATGATCTTGAATTCTATCAGTATTATCTAATCTTGAAGACTACAGAAGTAAGGTAGGTTTCAGATAGTGCTTTAGCTATGTTCCTACAGAATGTTGTTATAATTTCCTCCACTTGAAAAAAAAGAAGCAAAGTTCATTTTAGCTATGTTTAGAATTCAGTGAGCAAATGTATTTTGGCTTAAAATGTACCATTGGATCAGAATTGACATTGTAATGGTTATCATGAAATAGTGAAATAATTGTTCCCATTTCTACCATTAAATTCTGTTTCTTTAAAGAAAAGGGAGCAAGCCTCTATTTCTAGAGTATTAGCACAGAGAGAGAGATAAATGGGCAAGACCCTGCTCAGTTCAGATGAAGAGGAGTGATTAGTGGAGAATCTCATCAGTATTCTGAATGTTACACCTGGAATTTCACTCATCTTGTTAAGTGGCCTAAATGCAAGCCTCTGGACTCCCCCTATACACAGGACCAGCACATCTAAACCTTGGTCCTACAGAAAGCCTTGGAAGCTCCTTTGCTAGAAATCACTTCTATTCTGAAAGAAAAAGGTCACAGTCTATAAACATTTTTATTAGTCATATTTTACCATAAGGGTAAGAGTTAGGGGATAGATATTTGATGCTTTTTTTAAACATACACCCAAATAGGCTTATTTTTCTTTGTTAAAGAAATTTTTATAATAATGCCCCATTTAATTGAAAGATGTTGCTGAGCTGAGAGGAGATGAAATAGGTTTATAAATCAACAAGTGAGGCTAGAAGTCATTTTTCAGCATGCAGTCAAAGCCACATGACATTGAACTCCAGTGGTTAGCATGGTATCTATCACCCATAGTATAAAATTTGAAAAACAAAAATGATACAATTGAGTTAACAGTTTTAAATGATATTAAATAGAAAATCAATGGAAAACAAGAGAAAAACCCTGATTGTATCACGAAGTCACTGTGGATCGATAACACATGAAACATGGGCACGAGAAGCAGTTAGGGACACAAGACATTCAATGTTTCAAGAGCACATTAAGTTCATGAAAAAATAAGCCCACCATGTTATATATTATCTTTTTTTCTGAATTAATCCCTGTGGATTGATTAAGTGAAAATAGAATATTTTTAAAGGTACAATAATAAGTGTGAAAAACTGCACAAAGCTGCTTAGCTGTAGGATATCTCTAGTATAGTTACATAGGAATAAAAATTTAAAAGTTTAACATGTAATAAATTCAGAAATGTTTCTCATAACAAACTTATTAGTGGACACATGTGTCAAGGAATGGCTGTCAGCTTAAGCATCTCTTTTATAAGATGCAAAATCTTATATGATGAATTCATTTACCCTCTTCCACTGGGTCATGAAGGAAGAAGTGTGTTAACAGCAGTGCAAGCACCTTCAAGCCCCATCCACTCCAGGAATTCTGACTAGTAAGAGATAAGGACAAATTGATTCTCAGATTTCCAACAACACAAATGGCAGCCAATGAATCCTATTTTCTGACACCCCCACACACACCATTTGTTTGTTTCAGCAACCAAATTAAGTCTTCAAAAGGAAACACCAATTCAAAAGAACCTATGCACCCCAATGTTCAGAGCAGCACAATTTACAATAGCCAAGTACTGGAAGCAACCTAAATGTCAATCAGTAAGTGAGCAAACCAAAAAACTGTGGTGCATTTATACAATGGAATGCTGTGCAGCAGAAAGAAAGAAGGAGCTCCTACCTTTCATGACAGCATGGATGGAGCTGGAGAGCATTGTGCTATGTAAAATAAGCCAGGCAGTGAAAGACAAATACCATATGATCTCACCTATAAGTGGAACCTAATCAACAAAACAAACAAGCAAGCAAAATATAACCAGAGACATTGAAATAAAAAATAAATTGACAGTAAACTGAGGGGATAATGAGGGGAGGAGAAGGGTTGTCAAGGAACACGTATAAAGGACACATGGCCAAAGCCAAAGGGGGGTAGGATTGAGGTTGGGAGGTAGGAGTGGGTGGGGCAAGGGAAAGTGGTAGTGGAAAAATGGATACAATTGTACTTGAACAACAATAAAAAAAGTTCCAGAAAAAGGATGCATTCAAAATCTCAAAGTATTTCTTTCCTGAAATAGTCTTTACTCTGAATGAAGGTTCTCATATTTATTAGTCAGTTTCTTCAGTTTTTCATTTTCTCTCTCTCTCCCTTACACACAACACACACAAGGCAAACATCAGAGTCTCATAAACTCCCAAACCAAGAATGGAGTTCTCAAAGGTCAAAAATAAAACATGATTTTAAAAGCCTTTGCTAGCTTAATCTAAAATAATACAAAATGATTGTAAGCCATGGAAACTCACATCCATGTCTTTATTTTGGTGTGTCTTGTTCTGTTTATGCTTGTATGTATGTATGTCCATGTGGGTTTATGTGAATGTACCTTTCTCTTCTGTTACTATATGCAAAGTCTGCCCCAACCCATTTCTCTACCTCCCATTTCCTTTCTCCCTCTCTCTTTTAATCCTCTTTCTAATTCATATAACTATGAATAAGAGCAAATGAAAGTGCATGTGTATTTTATTTGCTCTATTTATTGAATTTTATGTGCTCTATTCCTTTCATATAACTCAGAAGAGTCTAATGTTTTACATCTCTCTTTTTTTGAAAAACAAAATCTCAAATTATCTTTTTTGTATTGATTATCAGTGGTTGTTGCCTCCTTTGAGCCACTAATTCTAAAAGGGAACAAGCCTCACCTTCATTCTTAACTTATTTTTATGAAGAATTCATTTTCAGAAAAAAAGGGGGTTGCCAATTTTATCTTGCAGTCAGAATTTTGGTTATCAGTACTTCTAGACTTCAACCTTTGACTTTCTATGTTAAAAATGAGAATTATTTTTCTGTCTTTCTATAGTTATATGCATACAACTTTGTATATGTCTGCCTTAATATCCATTCTGCTTTTCCCACACTTTACCTCACCATTTAAAATTAAGGATTCTATTTAGTAGAAATTATTTTCTCTCTTCTTAACATTCTCATCTAGCCAAACTTTTTTTGTGCTTTAGAATATCATTCACTTCCTGATTTAGACAAAAACAACAGCATATTCTAAAACATATAGCATCTTGGGGTTAGCAGTGATTAGTTGATACCTCTAACTTAGTTGTCCCACAGATGTAGTCTCTTTGGCTTAAAGGATAGCACAAGAAATAGGTATCATGACTTATTCAACTTTCCTAATATTTATAAAGCCAGGCACTGGAAACAGCAGGGATTCAGGATTGAATAATATGTGGTTCTTGTGAAGCTCATAATCTAGTGGGTAGAGATGATAAGTGAACAATTACCAAAATGGAAGTTGTTTTCATGAAAGAAAGATAATTTGGGAGCAGATAATGCAGGCTGAGGGGCATTCTCCTGAACAGGATGCCTGACCTGGGCCTTGAAGAATGAAGCCTTAGAAATCTTCATTCTCTGGAAAAAGTCTCTGTGTGAGGAGAGCATGATGTTCAAAATGCAGTTGCATTTGGAGAAGTTACCATAGGAATAGCTGTAAAAATGTCACCTTTATACTCAAGATAGCATGGCATGGTGTCTGTGTGGTCTATTGGCAATGGCAAGCTTATTACTTTTAATGTTGTAATTTTCCCAGGTTTACTGTTCTACTTTCCCTGTTATATGTGTTAATAAAACTGTACTTCTTTGCCTCTACTGAATAAAGCAAAAATGCCAAGAGAGGAAGTTGCTTTTGATAATAGTATATTTTCAATGGAGAAAATTAAACCCTCACACATTCACTTCACTATGTTCTGCACACTCCCTCATGGCTGTCATTCCAACACCAGTTCCTTTCCTTCTCCCCTTTTCCCCAACAGTCCCTCCTTTTGTCCTATTGCTATGGTGATCTTAGTAGGATTAGGAGGACTTATCTGTGTTCTTGTTAAAGTTATTATGACCCAATATAGATAGGTAGTTTTCTACTTACCTTTCACTAATGAATATTTCAGTCCAAATAAATTTGTCTTCATCTAAGGCCCTAAGAAGTACCTGGAAAGCTAGGCTGCTTCTCACATCATCATAGAAAGCAGGGACTGCCCAGCTCTGATTACACATATGCTGTACTGGAATGTAAAGAAATATGAATCCCTTCCACAGGCTGCACAAAAGAGATGAATAGACAGATGGGGCAGGGAAATGAGTCATGGGAACAGGAGTTGAGTAGTGGAATAGTAACTAGAAAATTGAACTCGATTAACAAAGCTATAGTGTTTGCTGCAATGTCGTTAAGGAACAAAGAAATTGACCAAGGTAAGGGATCAGAACCAGGCACTAGGGGTGCTCACCAACAGGAAGCAGGCTCTCTGGCACAACTCAGATGCTTGTGCTGGCTACAAAAGCCAACTTGCCCCAAACAGCACCAGTTTTGCAGCCTTACACCCTCCTTCCTGGCAGGGCCATGCCTTGGCCCCCATTCAAGCATAATGAGGTTTCTATAATTATTGTCCCAGCATTGGCATTTGCACACAGCTGCATTATCACACACATATCTACCCAGTCCCTGACAAGAGGGACTAGGGTTCCAAAACAAGAGGACAACTGTGGCTTACTGATGCCTCTGCCTTCAGAGAAAAGCATGGTAAAGTGTATTTACAAAAATGTGGGCAGGGTTAAGTGCATCTTAAGAGCACCCCAGAGCTAGCAAGAGTGAGATCTTAAGCCTGAAGGGTCAAGGGGAAGGAAAAGTTACCTGAGGCCAGAGAAAGTAGCTGAAGCTTTAAAAGCCACCCAAAAAGCCAGCAGGAAGGCAGCCAAGGGAACAATATCCACTTTACTCTTCCCTCTATCCTCCAATATACCCTTGGTGCCTGACACTAGCAGATAAATGACAGGGAGCCTCCTAGGATACAAAACACAACAGAAACAGATAGAGAATTAATTACTAGGAAGAGACAAGTGAAAAAATCATCCAGTACAATCATCCACTCTCAACAGCCACCTTAGTTCTAGTCTTGCCAGGCTAAATAGCTTGAGTTCTTTTTACTATTGCTCAAAAGTGGTGTCTGCTGGACTTCTTATTATCAAGGGCAATGCCATCTGGATAGGTTCTGGATTGCCATTCATTCCTGAAGCATGCTGCCAGAAGTATCTTAATTTTTTAGAAACTAAGGAAATAGATACCAGTCTCTGCTACTCTGAACCCTACTCTTGTATTAGCGCAACTATAAAATTGCAGTTCCTTGCTTATTAGAAACATTTCAATCATTTTTGTTGGGTTAATGATCAATTAAAACTTCCAGACTTCCTCACACAAACTACATGAAATCAAGCCTCCTCCTAAATTGTTCTCATGCCATTGATTTTTATTTTAACCTAACTGCAAGATTTCATATTTATGCTGGTCAGATTTTATCTTATTTACTTCTGTCCATCATTCCAGATTATTAAATCCTTATTTTGTTATCTAGTGCAGCAGCTCTTCTTTGTCACTTTGACTCACTAGCTAATTTGATTTGGTTGTTCTCTTTTTTTTCATCTGTATTAATGGTGAGTGACCAAAATCTCAGACAACTAGGTACTAAAGACCTCATCTAATTAAGAGACTGACAGTATAGTATGGCATTTTACCAGCTGTATGAAAAAAAAAACAACAATATTTCTGCAATCGATTAATGGTATAATGGGAAATAAAAGATCCATGATTAAACAATTTGGGGGAAATCCTGTGTTACATGATTTGAACAAGTATCTTTCCTAAAGTGTCCCTTAGAGTTTTTCAATTTATTTTTTTAAATTTTTATTATATTTTTTCCATTTCTATGCTAATATCTATGGACTATCTCTGTAATGAGATATTCAAGACACTACCACATTGATTTGACTGTGGAATACACACATATGTTTGAGTGTGTGTGCATATTTATGCTAGTGTATATATGTAGTATTTTGGAATACTGTTTCACAGAGCACACCTTGGGAAATGCTGCCTATAGTATCTAACAGATCCTAGTTTCAGTCCCAGTGCCAACACTTACCATCTTGGAGCAAGTCATTTAATTTTTCTAATTCTCAGTTTTCTTATCTATTAAATGAGCATAAAAGGTTTTTGGTGAGAGTTAAATAAGAAAATATGTAAATGAATATAATGCCTCTTACCATGTTAGATAGTAAATACACAGTAGATGTTAGCCAACATTAAATAACATTTTAATCATCATAATCACCACCATTAATGCTATTTTGACTTTGATCTACTAATTAGGCTCCTTACCAGAAGTATATAAAAATATGATAATCTAACCTAATTTAAACTAAAAAATATACAAAGAATTAGAAATATGTTTCTAATTTATGTGACTTATATGACCTATAAATGATATTCTAAGTGTATAAAAACATTCTGTATAAACTAACAAGAAAATAACATCCTAATAAAAATAGGAAAAAGACATGAACATGTAATTGCCAAAAGAAGAAATATAAGTGGTCTTAAATTGTTAATTTTTATTTTTAATGAAAATTTCCATGAGTGGCCCTGGCCAGTGTGGCTCAGTTGGTTGGAGTGTCATCCCATAACTGAAGGGTTGTGGGTTCAATTCCCCATCCGGGCATATACCTAGGTTGCAGGTGCAATACCCAGTCCAGGTGTATATGAGAAACAATCAATTTATGTTCCTCTCTTACATCAATGTTTCTTCATTCCTCTCTCTCTTCTTTCCTCTCTATAAAGTAATGGAAAAAAAGTCTTCAGCCCAGGAAAATCCTCCTAAGTGGCTATCATGCTGAGTAATAAACACTTTTATATAGTGTTGGTGCCAGTCCAAACTGACAACAACAATGGTAGCTAACAAGAAATTTTTATAGCCCTGGATGAGTGGTTCATTTGGTTGGAGCATTGTCCCATACACCAAAGGTTCTGGGTTCAATTCCAGATCAGGGCACATACCTAGATTGCTGGTTCAGTCCTGGGTTGGGGCACATATGGGAGTCAACTGATCAATGTTTCTCTCACATCAATGTCTCTCTCTCTCTCCCTCTTCTTCTCTCTAAAACCAATAAGCAGGTCCTTGGGTGAAAATTAAAAAAATGAATTTAGTATAAACCAAACACACTTCTCAGCATTATTATAAATATTTACTGATTTAATTCACACATGAAAACTCAGTGAGATCGCTGTTTTTATTATTTCTTTTTTTTTCTATTGTTGTTCAAGTAGAGTTGTCTCTACTTTCCCCCCACCACTCCCCCATGCCCCTCCTCCCACTCTTGATCCTACCTCCTTTGGCTTTGTCCATGGGTCCTTTATACATGTGTGATGATAATCCTTTCCTCTTTTCCCCCCATTATCCTCTCCCACCTACCTGTAGTTATTGTCAGTTTGTTCTTTATTTAACTGTCTCTGGTTATATTTTGCTTGCTTGTTTGTTTTGTTGATTAGGTTCCACTTGTAGATGAGATCATATGGTATTTGTCTTTCACCTTCTGGTTCATTTCACTTAGCATAATGCTCTCCAGATCCATCCATGCTGTCATGAAAAGTAGGAACTAGCTTTCTTTCTTTCTTTCTTTCTTTCTTTCTTTCTTTCTTTCTTTCTTTCTTTCTTTCTTTCTTTCTGCTGCACAGTATTCCATTGTGTAAATGTACCACCACTTTTTGATCCACTCATTTACTGATGGGCCCTTAGGTTCCTTCCAATACTTGGCTATTATCAGTTGTGCTGCTATGAAAATTGGGGTGCATAGGTTCTTTTGAATTGGTGTTTCAGGAGTCTTAGGGTATAATTCCAGCAGTGGAATTGCCAGATCAAAAAGAAGTTCCATTTTTAGTTTTCTGAGGAAATTCTATACTGTTTTCCACAGTGGCTGCACCAGTCTGCATTCCCACCAACAGTGTACCAGGGTTCCCTTTTCTCCACAACCTCTCTAGCACTCATTGTTTGTTGATTTGGTTATGATGGCCATTCTGACTGGTGAGAGGTGATATCTCAGTGTGATTCTCTTGTACATAGTTTTCTCATCTGTAAAGTAGAAATAATAAACACACAAAACAAACCTCAACAATGTTTTTATTATTTCTACTTTACAGATGAGAAAACCATGTACAAGAGATTAAGTATACCTTTTCTGAAGGCACAGGAAAGGAATTTCCAGGGACTCATGCATAGGAGGATTTAAGCAATAGTGGAAACACTATATATTTAACTATTTAATGGAAGAGTGTGCAGGGCATAGACACCCCTGAATAGGCTGCTGCACTGTCTCACCCATGACCAGGTGACTTAGCTCTGTCTCACTGTGGAAGAAGTCCAACCTCGGGGGCCAAAAACCTCCGCTTTTTCTTACCAAACCCAGGAGGAGGACCAGGATTCAGAGATTTCTTGCCATTAGCCTGGCATATCAGGCTCTAGCAGTCCAACACAGTTTTTGTTCCCATCCAGCCCGCTGTCAAGGGTGCACTATGATCTGTGCAGCTGCCACACCCAGGCCCATACAGCTGTTACAGAGAGTGCTCAAACAAACCTCAGGCTTGTGTTAAGCTTTGGTAATATTTCCTCAGGCCTGGGAGACAGCAGACTTTCTTTCAAACTAACCAGTCTTCTACCTAATTCTTTACAGGTTTGTGTTCCCCCTGCCCGCCCATTCAATCCCTTTTCTGGATCTTCTAGGGTTTCATCCCCTTATCCTATTGATCCTTTCCCCAGATTTTCCCAGGCTAGACTCCTCCCCTGTATAGTCCTTATATTTTGGCTTCTACTGAGCATACCTCATAGTTCTGCTTCCTCGCCTGGCTTCTACTGTGCATACTTCAGCAGAGGAATTTCCCCCTTACTGTTTTATCCCTCTGCTGAACAAGCCACTTGTTCCCTGGGGAAATTGGAAAGCAGTCTTCCCTGTGAACTAAGATGCCTAGAGTAATTGTGAAGCTGCCCTTTCCTAGTTAATCCAGCTTACTTAGATGTCTGGCTCCCTTCTCTTTTGATAATATCTAACTGCCTACAGTAACCATCACAACTGAACTTCTTCCTCTACCCAATCCCACATCTTCCCCTTCCCTGACAAAGGTTTTGATCCTGAGTTCTTTCTAACAAACTTCTGCAAGTTAATATCCATCTTAGAGCCTGCTTCCTGGAGAAAACACACTGAAACACCCAGCATTTCAATGTCTAAAATATAACCTAAGTAAAAGCCATGTCTGAACATAAACAACTATATATGAACCCTAGTAGACGGTACAACCACAAGATGAAGAAGCCTAAGTCTGAGAATCATGCATGAAAAAATTGTATCCATCAGTTTCAGTTTGGATATATAAAGAGCTGGAGAAAGCATTTCTCTCATACTTTCAACAACAATAAAAAAAGTAAACAAACTTGAAAATAATGACTTTTTATTAAACACATGAGAGAACTGAGGTCACAAGGCAAACAGTTCACCTGAAATCTAGAGAAAAATTGGTGACTGCAGGGAAAAACAAGATGTTAGTATTTACTTACATATTGCAGAGACTGCTGAAAGCTATGTAAGCCAAAAAGAGAATTTAGCTTGAAACCTTTTCTTAATTAAATGCTAAAGGCTGATTTGGGGCTAGTGTGAGAGTATAAACCCACTGGTGGCTGCAGACATAAAAAAAAGTTCATACCTCCTTGCAGGATATTCCTATTGAAACACCACAGATGCTCACAGGGGTCATGGGAAGAATCCTAAGAAAGCTTTCCCTCCCTCTTTGGTACTGACTGATGGAGAGGAACAATAGCAACAACTGAAACTCCACCTAGACTCCATCTCTATCTCCCATAAAAACAAAAATAATATGCAGGAACAGTGGCAACAAAAAACTATAGTATGATGGTCCTGGTGGAAAAGAGAGTTCAACTAGGAGAAGGGAACAGGAAAAAAAAATTCTGCTACTGCTATGTGAGAGGAATGCTTGGTTCAGCATTTTGTTTGGAGGAATGGCAGAAATACTTCTTCAGGTCACACCTCCCTATCCAGGTTTTTAGCATTTGCCTAAGCCTGAGGCTTAATCAGAACACCAGAGAATTCCCCCCACCATATCCCTGTACCACCACGACCATGCTAACAGGTATCAAGTGAAAAACAACAGTGGAAAAAACTGGAGAGCTTCATAAGAAATTCTCTTTGGGGAGCATGACAAAGAGAAGACCCAAATCTAAGTGGAAAACAAGTTTCAAACTCAGCCCATCTTTTGATTAGGTTACTACAAACTTTCACACTAAAGGCATCAAAGAAAGAATAGCAGGCTTATCCCCAAGCATTAAAAAATACATACCTTAGTTTCTACTGTCCTATATAGCATATTTAGATTTCAAGAAATAAATTTAGAGGCATATAAAAAGTCAAGGAAAAACACAATCTGAACAACAAAACAAAGATCAGAAACAATCCACTTATGACAGAGATACTGAAACTAATAGGAAATTTCTGTGATTAATATATTAAAGGTTCTATTGAAAAGGTAGAAAACATGCAAGAAAATATAGTTAATTTCAGCAGAGAGATGGAAACAATAGTAAAAAACAAAGTGAAAAACACAGTAACAGAGATAAAGAATGTCTTCAAAAGGTTTATCAGTAAACTGAACATAGCCAAGGATATAATCAGTGATCTTGATAATAAATCAGAAAAATCATCCCAACTGAAATACAAATTTAAAAATAGTGAAAAGAAAAATAGAAGACCTTAAAGTTATGGGACTATATTAGATGATCTAACAAACTTTTTCAATATTATTTGTGTTAGTTTCAGGTGTACAACATAGTGGTTAGACAATTATACAGTTTACAAAGTGTTTCTCCTGATATTTCCAGTACCCACCTGGCACAATTTATAATGACATTTCAGAAAAAAAGAGAAAGAGAGAATAGGGCAGAAGAAATATTTGAAAAAAACAATGAAATAATGGCTGAGAATTTTCCAAAATTGGTGACAGAAACCAAATCACAGATCCAAGAGGTTCAGAGAACACTAAGAAAAAATAATAATAACCCAATTTTATTAGCTTCTAGTGGCTGTTGTAAGAAATTACCACAAACTTGCTGGCTTTAAACAACACAGACTTAGTCTTTAGTTCTGGAAAAAAGAAGTCTAAAATCAGTATTATGGGCCAAAATCAAATCAGGACCACACTCTCTCCTGATGCTATAAAGAAGAATCCATTCCTTGCCTCTTTCAGCCTCTGGTGGCCACCAACAATCTTTGGCTTGGGACTGAATCACTCCAATCTTCAAATTTCTCTCTTCTGTATTCACATAACTTTCTTCTCTGTATATGGGTCAAAAGCACAGAGATGGGGGGATAAATTGGTAATATACTGTTCTGTGGTTCTGACATTACACATGATACAGTATAATAGTATTTGAAGGTACTCAGGTTGTAAACCAATAAACAATTTTTTAAAAGCATAAATAATAATTCAATATAAAAGATAAAATGAGAAAGCAAAAATAAGGAAATAAAAAAACAATTGAAACAAATTTTAAAAAGCTAGCAGTATACAGAGTTTAATCTAACCATATATAATCCTATTCAATGTGAATAATCTAAACACATCAGCTGAAAGAGATTTTCATATTAAAATTTAAAAAATCAAGACTCAGTTACATATTATTTTTAAATTATTTTATTTTATTTTTAATATATTTTATTGATTATGCTATTACAATTGTCGTAATTTTTCCCCTTTGCCCCCTCCAACCAGTACCCTCCATTCCCTCTTAGTTCATGTCCATGGGTCATGCATATAGGTTCTTTGGCTTCTCATTTCCTATACTATTCTTAACCTCCCCCTGTCTATTTTGTGCCTACCATTTATGATTCTTATTCCCTCTACCTTTTTCCCCATTCCCCTCCTCTACCTCCCTGTTGATAACCCTTCATGTGATCCCAATATCTATGACTCTGTTTCTGTCCTACTTGTTTGCTTAGTTTGATTTTTAGATTCAACTGGATAGATGTGTATTTGTATTTGCTATTTTATTGTTCATAGGTTTTATCTTCTTTTTCTTATATAGATCCATCTAACATTGTATATAATAATGATTTGGTGATGATGAACTTCTTCAGCTTTTTCTTGTCTAGAAAGCTCCTTATCTGCCCTTTGATTCTAAATGATAGCTTCACTGGGTAAACCAGTCTTGTCTATAGGTCCATGCTTTTCATGGCTTTGAATATTTCTTGCCAATACCTTCTTGCTTGCAAAGTTTCTTTTGAAAAATCAGCTGATATTCTTATGGGAACTTGCCTGTAGATAACTTCTTTCTCTTTCTGCTTTTAAGACTCTACCTTTGGCATTTTAATAGATTTCTAATTTCTTGCTCTTTCTCTTCTGTCACCCCTATGATATGAGTGTTGGAAGTTTAAAGTTGTCCCAGAGGTTCTTAAGCCTCTCCTCATTTTTTTGAATTCTTGTTCCTTCATTCTGTTCTGTTGAATGTTTACTTCTTCCTTCTATTCCAAATCATTGATTTGAGACCTGGTTTCCTTCCCTTCACTGTTAATTCTTGTATATTTTTCTTTATTTAACTTTGTATAGCCTTCACTTCTTCCTCTATTTTGTGTCCATACTCAACCAATTCTGTGAGCATGTTGATTACCAGTGTGTGTTTTTTAAAGGTTTTATTTATTCATTTTTAGAGAGAGGGGAAGAGGAGAAAGAGAGGGAGAGAAACATCAATGTGCGGTTGCCTCTCACATGCCCCCTACTGGGGACCTGGCCTGCAACCCAGGCATGTGCCCTGAACTGGGAATCAAACTGGCGACCCTTTGGTTCATAGCCCAATCTACTGAACTATACCAGCCAGGGCTGATTACCAGTGTTTTGAACTCTGCATCTGATAGGTTGGCTATCTCCCTGTTGCTTAGTTCTTTTTCTGGAGTTTTGATCTGTTCTTTCATTTGGGCCATATTCCTTTGTCTGGGTGCACCTGTTACATTGTAAGGGGTGGAGCCTCAGGTATTCACCAGGGTAGGGCAACTCACATTGCTGCATTGTGGCGCTGTGTGTGGGGGAGTGCTCAGAGAGGGAACAATGCCACTTGCTTGGTTCTCACACACTTTTAGTCACTTCCCCTGCTACCCACAAGCAAATTGGTCCCTTCTGATGCTGATTCCTGGGTGGGCTGAATTGCATACATTCTAGGACCCCATGGGTCTCTCCAGAGAACTCTCTTGTGAGGCTTGGAGTTTGTCCCACCCCTGAAACCTCTGTAGGGTTTTAAAGCCAGAAGTTTCATGCCTTTATCCTCCCCTTCCCCGGAGCCCTGGTTTCCACCATCTGCGTCACTCCCCAGTTGTTCCTTCTGGTTTATCTACAGGGGAATGTGGAACCACCCAGTCCACCAGCTGCCACTTTACCCACCTGGTCCTCCAGCCACTGATTTGCCGCAAGTCCTCTGTGCCCTGGCTGCCCATCTCCACTCCTCCTAACAATCTGGGTGGATGTTTCTTCTTTAACTTTTTGGTTGTTGGACTTCTATACAGTTCAATTTTCTGTCAGTTCTAGTTGTTTTTTGTTTTTAAATTGGTTGTTGTCCTTCTTTTGGTTGTGTGAGGAAGCAAAGTATATCTACCTATGCCTCTGTCTTGGCCAGAAGTCTTCTTGCTCTTCTGATTGAATGATTTTTTTCTTCCTTATGCTCCAAATCATTGATTTTATTCTTGATTTCATTCACTCCACTGTTAGTTCCCTGTAAATTTTTCTTTATTTCACTTAGTGTAATTGCATGGGCAGGGCAACCCATGTGAACCAGGTTGATGGCCTGTCTGATATGGTGTCTCCACTCTGTGGCTCTGTGCGGTGGAAGGCTCAGAAAGTGGGAAATGCCACTGTCTGGTCTCTGGAGTTTTGTCCAAGAAGAAAATGTCCTCCAGCATACACCCTGATGCCATACCCTTCAGTTTTTACCTGTATATCACAGGTGCCCTTCCAGGTGCTGCTCCAGTGCTCGAGCCCAGAAGGTGTGAGTCTGCATAAGTCCTAAGTCCATTTAGGCCCTTTAAGAAGAGACTCTTGAGAATCTTTAGTTTCTTCATCTGCCTCAACCCTTACTGGTTTTATAGCCAGAAGTTATAAGGACTTATCTTCCTGGCACTGGAACTCTGGGTGGGTGGTCTGGTGGGGGGCTGGGATCCCTCACTCTAAAGATATCCCTCCCTATTTTTATCCACCACACATAAGTGTGGGATTGCCTGCATCTCCAGGCCTCTCCACATGTCTCTTTATCTCCACTCTTCCTACTTCTCTGGAGGAATGTGACTTCTTTAACTTCTTGGTTGTCAGACTTCCATACAGCTTAATTTTCTGACATTTTTGGGTGATAGTTGTTTTGTAGTGTAGATGTAATTTTTGTTGTGGTTGTGCAAGGTGAGCCATGTTTACCTATGCCTCCATCTTGACTAGAAGTCAATTACATATACTTTATAAGAAACACACTTTCAGTATAAAATAATGGGTAGGTTAAAAATAAAAGTATGGAAAAGTATATACCGTGCAAACACTAAACAAAAGAGAGTTGACATACTGTATTAATTATAGCAAAAGTAAAGTTTAGAATAAGAAATATCAAAATCAAAAGAGACATTACTTAATAAATAAGTCAGTTCTCCAAATAATCCTAAATGTGTGTGTGTCTAATAAAAAAAAACTTCAAAATACAGGGTGGAGCAAAATGAACTTTATGGTTTTTTGAATGAAAAATAATACAATATTTAATAAGTAATAATACAAGAACAAACTGTTTTGCATACTGACAACTGTAAACATACTTTTGCCCCACCCTGTACATGAGGAGAAAAATATAGATCTGAAAGGGTAAATAGACAAATACACAATTCTAGTTGAAATATATTGATTGATATTTTGCCTGGAAAATATCAGTGAAGGTATAGATGATCTTTACAAGACTATAACCACCTTCACCTTGTTAACATTTTCAGAATGCTCCAAACAGCAACAGTAGAATTCAGTCACGAGCTGCTTAACTAAGGGGGTAGTTTCTGAAAAATGCATCCTTAGGTGCTTTTATCTTTGTGAAAACATCTAAGAGTGCACTTATGAAAACTTAGATGGCATAGTCTATTATACATCTAGGCTATATGATACAGCCTATTGTTCTGCAGGGGAGAAAAAATAATTTTCCCTCAAGTCTTCTGAGTTCTTGGCTAAGACATTACTGTTATAAAATACATTTTAACATGAGAGAAACAAACAAAAGTTTAATGACATATTTACCTCCTGTATACATGGGAGAGACCCAGAAAAACTGAGTAACTTGCCAAAGTGGTTGAAACCACTACCTTAAATATCATCTTCAGCTAAAGAAAATAAGATGATGGACATTGGGGAGTCAATTATGAGAAGTTAACAAAGAAAAAAGCATAATTAAAAAGTGTAAGGTTGTTATGTAGATTTAAGTCTAGTTTTCTGCATTGATGAGTCTGTAGAAATAAGGTTATCCCCCCTAGCCCTGGTACAGCCAGGGAGAGAGACACCCTTACAAATGGAGATTTCCTTTATAGATGTAAATGTATTTCACAAAATATAACTTATACTTGGTTTTCAGAGCTTCTCCCATGTCTGCTATTTATTAAAGTTAACAAGGATAAAATAATGCTTATACCAAATAAACATATTTGGGATGACTATTTCAGTTTTTCTACAGCTCCTAAGCTACAAAACTGTACCACATGTCACTGAACTGGTTACTATAGGCAATTGTAACACAGTAGTAACTATTTGTGTAATGTATTGCACTACAATGTTAGGACAGCTAAGATATTCCCAAACAATAATCTATGGGACCACCTTCATCTATGTGGTCTGTTCTTGACCAAAATGTCATTATGTTATGACTAACAGTATACATTCTTTCTAAGTGTACATGGAACATTTACTAAGATAGACAACAGTCTGGTCTATAATGCAAATTTTATGAAATTTAATGTAGAAGTCATAAAAAAGTATGTTCTTGGATCATACCAAAATTAAACTGGAAATCAATAACAGAAAACCATTTATAACATCCTCAAATACTTGGAAATGCAACAACATACTTTTAAAACAAGTTATGGGTCACAGAAGAAATTTCAGTGGAAGTTAAGTACATTTTGACATAAATGAAAATGAAAATACAACATATCAAAGTTTGGCTGATTCTAGGGCTCAGGCAAAAAATGACTTTGGAGCATCTTGTAACAGAAAGTAAGGAAGTCTTCAAGAATAAATTAATTAATAAAAGTAAATAGAAAATAAATTTTAAGAAGGGGAAATAATGTCAAAAGACACAGGAGCCAATTTGAAAAAGTGTCAAATGACCAAAGTTAGAACAATTTAAGCAATAAAATAAATAACTTTAATTTTGTATTATAAACCCAAAGAACACATAAATATCTATGAATTTATGCTGATACAAATAATTAAATTTATAAATAAATGGGGAGAAAAGAAAAATTTGTTATAATTCCAAATAATATATATAAAAAGAATGACAGAAATAGAAAAACCGGATTAAAACACCATGCTAATAATTACTGCAGGCAGACCTCTGATGAACACAAAAATTACTGGGAAAACTTTAAAGAGAAATAAAATATTTAAATAGCCTCAAAGTGTCTTCCATTAAATATTTACTAGTTATTGTGGTAGTTTTAGCATATGTCCACTGAGGCCTTGCCACTCCTTTGTCCAGAAAGTGGGATTTAATTTTCCTCCCCTTGAATGTTACTGAACTTGAGTTACTTTAAAAAAATAAAGTATGCAATGGGAAAAATTAACAAATCAACAGCGACAAAACCTGGCAGACACTGCCTTAACCAAGGAGATGGAGGCTAACATGATCACTGATAAATTATGTAAATAACATGTACCCCCTAACATAATGATGAAGAAAAGGTATTCCCCATAATCTATATCCCCAATCTAATAAAAAAATCATACAAACCTAAATTGCTGGGCAGTCTCCAAATGACCTGTCTTCAAAAGTGACAAACCTATGAAAAGCAAGACTGAAAAATTGTCACAGTCTGGAAGAGACTAAAGAAACATGACAACTGAATGCAATGTGGTATTCTGGGTAGACACTGGAAAAGGAAAAGGGTATTAGTAGAAAAACTGGGAAATATGGTTAAAGTATGTAATTAAGTTAATAGGGTTGTATCAATGTTAATTCCATAGTATTAATAAATGCACATGATTATATAAGATTTTAACATTAGAAAAAGCTGAGGAAAAGGTATCTGAAAACTCTGTACTAGCTTTACAATTATTCTGTAGACCTAAAATTATTTTAAAATAAAATATTTTGTAAAGTTATCCATATTCTAAGTATAACCACATTAGACTTGTATGTAAAAAAATAAATTCTATCAAGTTAAGCTTTGAAATTTTGAGGATTTTTCTTAATCAAAATTAGTGTTATCTTAATACACTGATGACCATGATTATTAAACAGAATCTTTTCAAATTAATTGTTTCATGAATACGTATTTGACCATTCAATCAGCAAGAGAGTACATGATTGTTATACATTCTCATAACAGAACCAGAAGATGTTTACCAGCTGCTCTCTTTTTGTAATTAGTTCTCCAAAATTAATAAATCTAACTTATTCTCTACTTCGTTCCATTTTTTAATTTTTACTTTTACAATTATTATATTGTAAATACAACAAGACCATTGAGATTAGAGCAACTGGGGGAGTCTGAAAGCTAGATTTGTGTAGGACCTTCAATGACAGGGAAGACCTGGCATCATAAATCCAGATGCCATCCTAGCTAGTTTGGCTCAGTGAATTGAGCGCTAGCCTGCAAATCAAAGGGTCACTGATTCGATCCCCAGTCAGGGCACATGCCTGGGTTGCAGGCCAGGTCCCTAGTAGGGGGTGCATGAGAGGCAACCGCACATTGATGTTTCTCTCCCTTTCTTTCTCCCTCCCTTCTCTTCTGTCTAAAAACAAATAAATAAATATTTTAAATAAATAAATAAATAAATCCAGATACCTTTAGGGTCTAAGCAGGTAATATACATGTTTGACTTGGATAAGAGCAAGTAGTAGGAAGTAGCAGGGCTTACTAGAACTGGAGAATGAATGTTCTGTTTATACACACACACACACACACACATACACATACAGCAGAAGTAAGGTCTGCTTGAGTGTGACTGGTAATAATATGTGTGTAATAATTTATAGTTTTAATTTTAACATTTCATCTAAAATGTTATATGATGTACTTGAGTGTGATATTGTTATGTTACAGAATCACATGCTTATGATTTTGTAATAAAATATTTTGTATAAAAAAGTGCATTATTTGTGCAGGATCCTGTATGGAACATTACATATACAATGTTAAAAGTCAACCATTTCAAATACCATAAGGATGAAAGACTATAACTATTGTTGTAGATCCTATGAAGAGTAGAAACCAGAATTCCTTTCAAGTATGAGGAATCTCAAGATGAAAGATAGGAATAAGCAGAGCAGGTTTGGAGGATGATAGAAATCTAGCTTAAGAAGTTAATATAACAATCTTAAAAGCAGCAAGAGAAAAGGAGACAGTTACCTACAAAGGAGTTCCCATAAGTCTATCAGCTGATTTCTCAAAAGAAATCTTACAGGCAAGAAGAAGCTGAAAAGAAGTATTCAAAGTCATGAAAGGCAAGGGCCTACATGCAAGATTGCTCTATCCATTTAGAATGGAAGGGCAGATAAAGTGCTTCTCAGATAAGGTCAAGTTAAAGGAGTTCATCATCACCAAGTCCTTATTATATGAAATGTTAAAGGGAATTATCTAAGGAAAAGAAGATCAAAACTATGGGACTTATCTATGAAAAAGAAGATCCTCAATGAAAACAAATTCATAACTATCAACAACTAAATCTAAAAAACAAAACCTTGGGAGTGATCGGGAGTAAAAGGGAAAAAAACTGTACTTGAACAATTATTAAAATAAAATTAAAAACAAAACCAAAAACAAACTAAGCAAACAACTAGAACAGGAACAAAATCACAGAACTGGAGATCATATGGAGGGTTATTAGTGGGGAGAGGGAGGGGGAAGAATGGGCAGAAGGTACAGGGAATATGAAGAAGAAATGGTAGGTACAAAATGGACAGGGGACAGTTAAGAATAATATGGAAAATGTAGAAGCCAAAAAACTTATATGTGTGACCCATGGACATGAACTAAGGTGGGGAAATGCTAGTGGGAGGGCAGGTGCAGGGCAGAGAGGAATAAACGGGAGAAAAAATGGACAATTGTAATAGTATAATCAATAAAATATATCAGAAAAGAAGTTAACATGTTTAGGGCATTAGACACAGAAGAGATTTTGCTGATTATGTAATTGATTAGTATACAGTGTGGCTCTGTGCTGACTAGGGTTCACATAATCCTTCCAAGGTCTGGGGAGAGGGACTCCCAGAGTTATTTACCTCTCAAATCTATTTAATTTGATCTACATACGGTGTTCCCCTGTGGGAATTTATTTGAATAAATATTTCCATGTCAGAAAAATAAGTTTGAAAAACACTGATCTAAGATCACTTGTCTTTTCATCTGATACAAAGAGGCTCAAGATGTTGAAGTAACTTTTTCATGGTTCCACAGTTATCTGGGTTTCCTTAGGTCTGATCTGCAAGTATGGCCCCAAAGCCAGTGACCTTTCTGCTGTTCTACCTCATTGTAGAGGCCTGCGTGCTTTCTGGGTGGAATTTGCATTTTATGTTTCCTTGCCCTGAGCTTCATGTTCAGTGCAGATTTGTGATTAAGAATTTAGAAAGGTAAGTCTTTGAATTATTTTTATTTATTCACAAGGTAAATAAAACATTCTAAGCCCTGGCTGGCATAGCTCAGTGGATTGAGCACGGGCTGCGAACCAAAGTGCCGCAGGTTCGATTCCCAGTCAGGGCACATGCCTGGGTTGCAGGCCACGGGCCCCAGCAACCGCACATTGATGTTTCTCTCTCTCTCTCTCTTTCTTCCTCCCTTCCCTCTCTAAAAATAAATAAATAAAATCTTAAAAACAAAACAAAACAAAAAAAAAACATTCTGCAAGGTTTTAATAAAGAGCACTGATATTTGACAGACAGGGAATAATAATGACAACAATGATAACTTACATTTATTGAATATTTTTAATGTGGCCAGCAATGTCTCAAGTATCCTACAAATATTTTCTCAATGAATCCTCACAAAAATTCTATTAGGTAACTAGTGTTTTCCCCATTTATTAGTAAGGAAGGTAACACCAAATTAGAGAGATTAGGTAATTTTTCCAAAGTCAAAGTATAATATATTATTATTAATTATATAATTCTTTTTTAATATTTACTTATTTTCAGGGGTAGGGGAAGGGAGGGTGAAAGAGAGGGATAGAAACATCAATGTGAGAGAGAAACATCAATCAATTGCTTCTTATACATGCCCCAACCAGAGACAAAACCTGCAACCCAGTCATGTGCCCTGACCAGGAATCGAATTGGTGACCTTTTGCTTTGCAAACTGATGTCCAACTGACTGAGCCACAACAGTCACAGTTAATTATATAATTCTTAATATATTATTGGAACCTCTTTGATATCAGCTCAGGGCCATTAATAAGCATATTCTTTATTGTTTTGCCCAGAACTGTATTTGCTGCTATGAAAACACTAGCCTTCTGTTGTTGGAGCAGTTGATCCCAGCCACCCCCAACTCATCCTCTCCCAGATAGGCTTTGGAAAATGAACTCTTTCAGATTCCAGTAAAAAAGGGTTAGCAGATGTAGGTGAAAATGTTCCTGTAGAGATAGCATCTCAATGTCAACACAGTATGTCACAATAACACTAACAATGAGGGAGCCCAGCTGTAGTTTGCCTTTATCAGATGACTCCAATAGTTTTCAGATGTGGTGGGTGGAATGAAACTCAAAGCTTGTTGGACTTCAAACATTTTCCACTCTGTGTAATACATCCTGTGTGTTCAGCAGAAATGCAATCCGTTATGCTTCTGTGATTCAACACAGTTGTTGCTTTTAAGTATATCTTAAATCCCAGAGGCCCTTTGGGCAAATCCTTTTAAGTGAGAAAGCTGCAATTTGTGGAGTCAGATAACTCATTTTTGAGTTCCAAGGCGCTTGGAATGTGCTTTGAAACTTCCAGCCATTAAAGCATGAGCTGGTGCAAAAGGTGGAAAAGTGCATCTCATCTTTGCTTATCTGACCTCAGAAGCTGAAAATGTTCCCTAGGCACCCACCATTTCAGTGTATAGGAAAGAGGGTGGGGGCATAATATAAATCAGGAAAGGCAAATCTCCACCTAGCCAGGGCAGGAGATTTAGTTTCTCCTCATTTTCTCTCATCCACTGGAGTAGAAAGTCATAGGAGTAGGACTCCTGGGTCACAGTTTGATTGTATCTGGACTACAACTTCCCATGGTACATTGACAGCAGTTACTGTTTGAGTTTGAATTCAGTCTTTGTCACTTTAAAACTATGTGACTTCCAGTGCTACTTAATGTCTCTGTGATTCAATTTTCTCACATCTGAAATGCGGATAATGTCTGACCTTATTTGGTTGTTGAGAGGATTCAATGAGTTAATCATATTAAGTACATAGAATCATACTGGTACATTGTTAGAAGTGAGTAAAGGTTCATAGTAAAGCTATAATACTCTGTTTGTAAGAGGTCCTAGACATCCAAAGTAATCCTAAGGTTCTAGACCTCTGGCCATGATTTGATCTCCCAGAAACTCTCAAAATGATGGAGGTTGCTTCACAATTAGAAGACTGGCCTTTTAGAAGTCATTTGAAAATAGTCCAATCCATCATGACTGTTGGTGTGATCTCAACTCTGTTCCCCCTGGACCACTGTAGAGTCTCCTAGTACTATTTCAGACCTTAAATATGGATACTAAAAAACAAATGCTGTAACATAAAATGTCACTGTAACCCCAACCACATGGTAAGTGTAGGTAGAATGATAGCTGTATGTCAACAGCAGAATGGTGACATAACCCAGTGAATACTAATGGAAGTTGCATTTGAGGAAGGATATAGAAGCTGAATGCAGGTAACTGTCCTTGGTACAAACTAAGATTCTGGGGACAGGAGATGTACTGCATTGAATTTCTGGTCAGTGAAGAGAAATCACACAATATTCAATAAACACTTTCTAAGAACCTACTATGCACTGGGTATGTTATAAGATAACTGTGTCCACAAATTTTTATTGAGCACTGACTACATACCAGTATATGTCCAGCCTCTATGTTTAACCAGTGGAAAAATAGGCCTCTACCTAGAGGCAAGTTATAGTTTAGTGAAAGAGACAGACTATCAATGAGATAAACACCTAAAATATCTGGTATGATGGATAGTAGTAAGTGCTGAGGTGAAAAATAAAGCAAGGAATAAAGATAGAGAATGTGAAAGATGGAGTGATGACTGGCTCTTTAAATAGACCTGAAGGTGGTGAGGGAGTATGCCAGGTGAATACTTACAGAAGGACTATTATATGCAGAGGTAGGGGCAGATTCAAAGGCCCTAAACAAGAAGTATTCTGGAATAGACACAAAATTACAAGAAAGTGTTGGGGCCTGGAGTGGTAGAAGATAAAATTAGTGTGATGACTTTTACACTTTGTGAGCTAGGAAGTCACTATAGGGTTATAAGCAAAATAATATGTCTTGCTTATTTTGACAGGATTATGTTGGCTTCCATGTTTAGAATAAAAACAAAGGAGGCAAGGACAAAAGTAGACAGACCAGTCACAAAGCTATTACAGCGATCTAAATGAGATAACAATGATTGGGCCAGAGCTGTATAGCAAAGCTGGTAAGAACTGTTCAAATTTCAGTTTCTTAAGTATCCCTCAGAATTTTCTTTGCTTTCTTTTTTAAAAATTATTTTATTGTTGTTCAATTACAGTTGCCTGCATGTTCCCCCAACCATTCCCCCCACACCCCAGGCAAACCCACCTCCCTCCATTGCTTCCACACTCCCCCTTGGTTTTGTCCATGTGTCCTTTACTACTGTTCCTGAAAACCTTTCCCCCTGTTGTCCCCTCCCCTTTCCCATCTGATTATTGTTAGACTGTTCTTAATTTCAATGTCTCCAGTTATATTTTGTTTGCTTTTTTCCTTTCTTGATTATGTTCCAGTTAAAGATAAGATCATATAGTATTTGTCCCTCACTGCCAGGCTTATTTCACTTAGCATAATGCTCTCCAGTTCCATCCATGGTGTCACAAAGGGTAGGAGCTTCTTCTTTCTTTCTGCTGTGTAGTATTCCATTTGTAAATGTACCACATTTTTTTGATCCATTCATTTACTGATGGGCACTTAGGTTGCTTTCAGTACTTGGCTATTATAAATTGTGCTGCTATGAACATTGGGGTGCATAAGTTCTTTTGGATTGGTGTTTCAGGGCTCTTAGGATATAATCCCAGCAGTGGAATTGCCGGGTAAAAAGACAGATCCATTTTTAATTTTCTGAGGAACTTCCATACTGTTTCTTATAGTGGCTGCACCAGTCTGCATTCCCACCAACAGTGCACTAGGGTTCCCTTTACTCCACATCCTCTCCAACAATTCTTGTTTGTTGATTTGTTTATGATGGCCATTCTGACCTGTGTGAAGTGGTATCTCATTGTGGTTTTAATTTGCAGCTCTCTGATGGCTATTGATGCTGAGCATCCTTTCATATGTCTCTGGGCCCTCTGTATGTCCTCCTTGGGGAAGTGTCTGTTCAAGTCTTTTGTCTATTTTTTTTAATTGCCTTGTTTGTCTTCCTGGAGTGGAGCCATGTGAGTTCTTTATATATTTAGGAGATCAAACCCTTGTCCAAGTTATCATTGGCAAATACATTTTCCCATATAGTTGATTCTCTTTTCATTTAAATGCTGTTTTCTATAGTCACACAGAAGCTTTTTAATTTGATGAGGTCCCTTTTGTTTATTCTTTCCTTTATGTCCCTTGCTTTAGAGGACATATCAGTGAAGATGTTGCTGCATGGAATGTCTGAGAGTTTCCTGCTGATGTTTTCCTCTAGGACTTTTATGGTGTCACAACTTTTATTTTCTGATGAATTTTATGTGCATTGTGAAAAGTGGAGAGGTCAAGGATGGCCTTCAAGGTTTCTGGCCCGAACAAAGGTTGAAATTGTCCTGGCTGGCATAGCTCAGTGGATTGAGCGTGGGCTGCGAACCAAAGTGTTGCAGGTTCGATTCCCAGTCAGGGCACGTGCCGGGTTGCAGGCCACGGCCCCCAGCAACCGCACATTGATGTTTCTTTCCCTCTCTTTCTCCCTCCCTTCCCTCTCTAAAAATAAATAAAATATTTTTTAAAAATGTTGGAATTGTCATTAACTGAGTTTGGTGATGGGAGGGAGACTTCAAGAGGAAGAGGTTTGGAGAAAAAGATCAGAAACTCACCTAAATGCCCACCAGTAAATGAGTGGATAAAAAAACTATCATTTACTATGCATCAAAAAGAAAGAGGGAGCTCCCAACTTTCCTGACAGCATGGATAGAGCTGGAGAGCATTATGTTAAGTGAAATAAGCCAGGCAGTGAAAGAAAAATTCCATATGATCTCACTTATAAGTGGAACCTAATCAACAAAACAAACAAGCAAGCAAAATGTAACCAGAAACATTGAAATAAAGAAGAAACTGACAGTAATCAGAGGGGATGGGGAGAGGGATAATGGGGGAAAATTGGGGAAGGTCCATCAAGGAACACGTATGAAGGACACATGGACAAGGCCAAAGGGGTAGGTTTGAGGGTGGGAGATGGGGATGGGTGGGGCAGGGGGTCATGGTAGGGTGAAAATGGTGATAACTGTACTCGAACAACAATTAAAAAAAGAAAAAATGAAACTCAGCTAATTTTCAAGTGAAATGCCAAACATCCAGATGGACATGTCAAGCCCTTGGATTTATAAATCTGAAGTTCAGAAGAAGCTCTGAGCTAGAGTTATAACTTAGGGAGTTACAAAAACATACAAGGTATAGAAGATTGATATTGAATGAGCCCATCAGGGCAGCAAGAATATTCAGAAAAGAGAATCACTTAAAAAATTAAAGCCTGGATCCTCATTTAGAGGTCAGTGGGATGAAGAAGAAGTAATAAAGGGATTCAGAATAACCAACTAATACAGTAGAAAACAAGAAGGGGAGTGTGGTGTGTTGGAATGCAAGTGACTTAATGGTCTCAATTGGAAGACAGTAATCAACTGGGTAGAATGCTGCTGATCTATCATTTAAAACACAGAATGGATCACTGGGTCTAGAAATATAGAGGTAATCCATGTTGTGCAGTTTTAGGAAGGAGTGAGGAAGAATGATATAGAAGAGATCATGAGAAGGGGGGAAATACTACCTCACATCTAAAGATAGTGATAGGAGGGGTCTGGGAGAGAAAAGAGCTACCACTTGAGGAGACTGCAAGGGATGTAGAGGCCTTGAGAAGAGGTAAGTTTCAGTTAGAGGGAAAAATGAAGGGAGTAGTCAAGGAATTGTGAAGGGATATGTGGAATTTGACTGATAATTGATAGATGCTTGACAGAAAATTCCAGCATTTGCAGGAGATGGGGCAAAAGGAGGGTAGATGGTGACAGAACAGACAATACTTAGAGCCATAAAAAAAGATTAGAGGTCAGGAGATAGAGGAGAACTGGAAGCTCTAGATTTGTTCTGGTGACCAACATGAACAGGAATAGAAGACATGATGCTCCAAAGCAGATAGTGCTAGCAAGTGGCAGCAGTTTGAGAGGGGTGATGGGAACACATAGAACAGGGGAAGACATAGAATACTGGTTGACTCCTACTGGTGGAGGATGGAGCCTGCATAAAAGGAAAACTTGTGCCCAGCATGTAGGTTTCTTTTTTTCTGATGAGGGACTGGGGACTAAAGGAGAAATGATCTTACACTGAAGTTACAGGAAATCTCTTGGCCTCTGGTGATGGTTGCTTTCCCAGCCAGTACAAGAAATATTCTTTCAGCAGTGAGTGTAGCCATTGAAGTCTGCTGCATATAGCTTTCAACATCACCTGGTGAGATGTTTTCATTACTATTGGCACACTGGGCAGCCATTTTTGCCCAATCACCACTCTGAGGCTTCTGACCAAATGTAAACACAGAGCCATTACCTCAATCACCAGATTTTATTCATCTTCTGAAAACATTCTTTGCCGTTGTTCTCTGCCAGCTTTGTTACAGACATATCCAAATGTATTTTCATGTGGCTGAAAGTGTTTAAAAACTCTGACATTTCAATCATGTAATATGGATGAATAAATTTCCATAATATTTGGCACAGCTGTGTTGCTTCTTTTGTGACTCCGATCACCAAATAGGAACCTAAAATGTGGCAGGTACTCCCTAGGGAGATACTGAAGGCATATGTTTGCTTGTGATTGCAAAACACAGTTGTTGCAAACACGTTCTCTTGGGTCCAATGGCAAATGCTGAGCATTATTTTGCCTGGAAATGTGTAGAGATTCAGAATTTGGAGAGGTCTAAATTCTTGAGGACACCCATACAGCCTTTTAAAAATTTCTCCCAGATTGTTCAAAAGTGTTTCACAGATGATTCTGCTTCCTTGAGCTTCAACCCAATTATCAACATACTGCCAATAAAATACCAAAAGGTAAAGTAACCTATCCAAATTATATTAGAAAGCTTACATGTGTCTAGCACTTAGTTGAGAAGTTAAAGTTCTGGAAGTGTTTTCTGATTTGATAATAGGACCAAGACATTATAATCTTTATTTTACAGATGAGCAAATTTCTCCATAACTCTCCAAGTGCGACTACTTTCTATCAAACAGTATTACTTATTAACTCATTCATTCATTTATTCAGTACACCTTCATTTAGACAAATAAGGGCTCTTCAATCTTTACACAGCCAATACTTCTGTTTAAGACTTGAACATTTGAGCAATTTTCAATAAATAGCTATCGATATCCTACTATATGTGATACTCTTTAAAGAACTATGGGTATTATTAGGAAGATACAAAGATAATTAGAGTATGAACTTTGTTCAAAAGGAGCTCAAAGCCATATTTACAATATTTATTCTAAACTTCTCAATTGAAACCCAAGCTGAGATGTATATTAGTCAAACGACTTTTCTCAGGATATCTGTGTTGCTTAAGCTAATCTTAGATGCTACAACATACAACTCCAAACATACATGTTTCAAACACAATATAAATTTATTTCTTGCTCATGTTAAGTCCAAAATGGATGTTCCAGTTGGTGGGCAGGAAACCTCCAAGTAGTGATTCCGGGGCTCAGGCTCCTTTCATGATGCTAGACACATCTTCAACTTCCAAAATTGCTGGGCTTATTTGCATCAAGTTTGTAGAAAAGAAACCTGCATGAGGATAGCATGTGGGAGGTTTTCATGGGCCAGATTTGAAAGTAGCACATAGCAGTTCCCAATTACATTCTATTAGCTAAGACTCAGTCACATGATCAAACCTCATTTTAAGAGATTCTATATTTTGCCAATTATTTTAAATCTTTATTTCTAAAATAAATGTATATTCACATTATTTAAATATGTCACTCATCTTTTTTAAAAAATATTAAATATATTGGGGTAACTTTGGTTAATAAGGTCATAGAGGTTTCAAGTGCACATTTCTATGATACCAGATCTGTATATTGCACTGTATGCCCACCACCTATATTCAAACTATCCTTTGTCACCATATAATAGGCCTCTCTCTATTCCCACCCTCAAACCCTTCCCTTTGGCAACCACCACATTGCTGTGTCCATGAGTTTCAGTTTTATATCCCATAAATGAGTGAAACTGTATGGTTCTTAGCTTTATCTGACTGACTTATTTCACTTAGCATAATATTCTCAGGGTCCATCCATGTTGTTGCAAATAGCAGTATTCATCTTTTCTTATGTCTGAGTAGTAGTCCACTGTGTATGTGTACCACATCTTCTTTACCTAATCTTCTATTGAAGGACACTTTGGTTGTCTCCATGTTTTGGCCACCATGAATAATGCAATGAACATAGGGGTGCATATATCTTTATCAATACATGTTTTTGAGTTTTTCAGGCACATACCCAGGAGAGGGATTGCTGGGTCATATGGTAAATCTATTATTAAGTTTTTGAGGATCTGCCAGACTGTTTTCTATTACCAGCAGCAGTAAATGAGGATTCCCTTTTCTCCACAGCCTCTTGAACACTTGTCATTACTTGTGTTGTTGATAATAGCCATTCTAACAGGTGTCAGATGGTTATCTTGTGGTAATTTTGATTTGTATCTGCATAATAGCTAGTGAGGTTGAATACCTTTTCATATACCTATTTGCCATTTCTATGTCTTCTGGGGAGAGGTGTCTGTTTAGATCTTCTACCTGTTTCTTAATTGGATTGTTTGTTTGGTGTTGAGTTTTATGAGTTCTTTATATATTTTGGATATTAAACATTTGTTGAAGCTGTTATTTGTAAATATTAACTCACATTTGGTCAGTTGCCTCTCTGTTTTGTTGTTAGTTTCCTTGCTGTGTGGCAGCTTTTTAGTTTGGTATAATCTTATTTATTGATTTTTGCCTTTACTTCCCATACCTTTGGGGTCAAATTTTAAAAATGTTCTCCATAACCAAAGTCCATAAGCTTAGTATCTCTGTTTTCTTCTGTGTAATTCATTGTTTCAGATATTACAGTTTTTTAAGATATTTTATTTATTAATTTTTAGACAGAGGGGAGGGGAAGGAGAAAGAGAGGGAAAGAAACATGAATGTGTGGTTGCCTCTCACATATCCCCTACTGGGGACCTGGCCTGCAAACCAGGCATGTGCCCTGACTGGGAGTCAAACCAATGACCCTTTGACTTACAGGCTGTTGCTCAATCCACTGAACCACACCAACCAGGGCTGTCTCAGGTCTTATATTTAGGTCCACATTGAATAAATTTTTGTACATAGAAACAAACTGTAATCTAGTTTCATCTGTTTGCACGTGGCTTTCCAATTTTCCAGGCACCATTTATTGAAGAGGATTTCTTTTATTTATTGTTTGTTTCTGGCCTCTTTGTCAAAAATCATCTACCCATATACATGTCATCTTATATCAGGGCTCGCAATTCTGTTGCATTGATCTGTGTGTCTGTTTTTCTGCCAGTGCCATGCTGTTTTGATTATCATGGCTCTGTAATATAATTTGAAGTCAAGCAGTGTGATACTTCCAACTTGATTCATTTTTCTCAGAATTGCTTTGTCTATTCAGGGTCTTTTGCAGTTTCATATAAATCTAATGACTTTTGTTATATTTCTTTAAATATGTATATTGCTTTGGGTAATATGCCAACTTTAACTATGTTGATTCTTCCAATCTATGAACACAGAATATATTTCCATTTCATTGTATCTTTTTTCATTTCTTTTCATAATGCTTTGTAGTTTTCAATATATAGGTCTTTCACATCTTTGTTAACTTTATTCCTAGGTATTTTATTATTTTCATTGCAATTACAAATGAATTTTTTTATTTCTTTTTCAGAAGTTTCATTGTTAGTATACATGAAAACAGTGGATTTTTTTTCTTTTTTTATTATTATTATTTTATTAATCATTGTTCATATACAGTTTTCTCCTTTTTACTCCCAACCGAGTCCCCCCCCTCCCACCCTCCCCCACTTCCGTCCCATTACCACCCTCCCCTTAGTCTATGACCATGTGTCCTTTAAGTTTGTTCCTGTGAACCCTTCCCACTGTCCCCTTAAATTCCCTCTTCTCTCCCCTCCGGTCACTATCAGCCTGTCCTCTATTTCAGTGTCTTTGATTACATTTTGCTTGTTTCTTTGTTTTGTTATTTAGGTTCCTGTTAAAGGTGAGATCATATGGTATTTGTCTTTCACTACCTGGCTTGTTTCGCTTACCGTAATGTTTTCCAGCTCCATCCACGCTGTTGCAAAGGGTAGGAGCTCCTTCTTTCTTTCTGCTGCATAGAATTCCATTGTGTAAATGTACCATAGTATTTTGATCCATTCATTTACTGATGGGCATCTTGGTTGCTTCGAGCATCTAGCTATTGTAAATTGTGCTGCTATGAACATTGGGATGCATACGTTCTTTTGAATTGGTGTTTTAGTGTTCTTAGGATAGAGTCCCAGCAGTGGAATTGCAGGGTCAAAAGGCAGATCCATTTTTAGTTTTCTGAGGAAGTTCCATATTGCTTTCCATAGTGGTTGTGCCAGTAGTGCAGTCCCACCAAGAGTGCACTAGGGTCCCCTTTTCTCCACACCCTCTCCAACACTTGTTGTTTGTTGCTTTGTTTATGATGGCCATTCTGTCTTGTGTGAAGTGGTATCTCATTGTGGTTTTAATTTGCATCTCTCTGATAGCTAGCGATATTGAACATCGTTTCATGTGTCTTTGGATTTTCTGTATGTCCTCCTTGGAGAAGAGTCTGTTCAAGTCCTTTGCCCACTTTTTAATTGGATTCCTTGTCTTCTTAGAGTGCAGTCGTGTAAGTTCTCTATATATTTTGGAGATTAGACCCTTGTCTGAGGTGTCATTGGCAAATATGTTTTCCCATACAGTTGGTTCTCTTTTAATTTTCATACTGTTTTCTTTAGCTGTGCAGAAGCTTTTAATTTTGATGAGGTCCCATTTGTTTATTCTCTCCTTTATGTCCCTTGCTCTGGGAGACAAGTCAGTAAAAAGGTTTCTGCGTGAAATATCTGAGATTTTCCTACCTACGTTCTCCTCTAGGACTTTAATGGTGTCATGTTTTATATTTAAGTCTTTTATCCACCTTGAATTTATTTTTGTATATGGTGTAAGTTGGTGCTCAAGTTTCTTGCACGTGGCTGTCCAGTTCTCCCAACACCATTTGTTGAAGAGGCTATTTTTACTCCATTTTATGTTGCTGCCTCCTTTGTCAAATATTAATTGACCATAGAGACTTGGGCTTATTTCTGGGCTCTCTGTTCTGTTCCATTGGTCTATGTGCCTGTTTTTATGCCAGTACCAGGCTGTTTTGATTACAGTAGCCTTGTAATATAGTTTAGTGTCAGGTATTGTGATCCCTCCTACTTTACTCTTCTTTCTCAATATTGGAGCAGCTATTCGGGGTCGTTTATAATTCCATATAAATTTTTGAAGTGTTTGTTCTATGTCTGTGAAATATGCCATTGGTACTTTAATAGGAATTGCATTGAATGTGTAAATTGCTTTGGGTAGTATGGACATTTTGATGATATTAATTCTTCCAATCCATGAACACGGTATATGTTTCCATTTGTTTGTGTCTTCCTTGATTTCTTTCTTCAGTGTTGTGTAGTTTTCTGAATACAGGTCTTTTACCTCTTTGGTTAGGTTTATTCCTAGATATTTTATTTTTTCTTTTTTGCTATTTCAAATGGGATTTTTTTTCCTTGATCTCTGCTTCTGCTGTTTCATTGTTGGTGTACAGAAATGCCTTTGATTTCTGGATATTGACTTTGTATCCCGCTGATTTGCCAAATTCATTTATTAGGTCAAGCAGTTTTTTGGTAGAGTCAATAGGATTTTCTATGTATACTATCATGTCATCTGCAAACAGTGATAGTTTTGTTTCCTCCTTTCTGATTTGGATGCCTTTTATTTCTTTTTCTTGTCTGATTGCTGTGGCTAAAACTTCCAGTACTATATTGAATAGAAGTGGTGAAAGTGGACAGCCTTGTCTTGTTCCTGATCTTAATGGAAAAGGTTTTAATTTTTCCCAATTGAGAATGATGTTGGCTGAAGGTCTCTCATATATGGCCTTTATTATGTTGAGGAAAGCTCCCTCTATTCCCACTTTGCCGAGTGTTTTTATCATGAATGGGTGCTGTACCTTATTAAATGATTGTTCTGCATCAGTTGATATGATCATGTGGTTTCTGTCTTTGCTTTTGTTTATGTGATGTATTACATTTACTGACTTGCGAATATTGAACCATCCTTGCATCCCTGGAATGAATCCCACTTGGTCATGGTGTATAATCTTTTTAATGTATTGTTGGATGCGGTTTGCCCGTATTTTGTTGAGGATTTTAGCGTCAATGTTCATCAGTGATATTGGCCTGAAGTTTTCTTTCTTTGTTTTGTCTTTATTTGGTTTTGGAATTAGGATGATGTTGGCCTCATAAAAAGAGTTTGGGAGATTCCCATCTTTTTGGATTTTTTGGAATAGTCTGTGAAGGATGGGGGTTAGCTCTTCCTTAAATGCTTTGTAGAATTCTCCTGTGAAACCATCTGGTCCCGGGCTTTTGTGTGTTGGGAGTTTTTTGATTACTGCTTCAATTTCTTTTGTTGTTATTGGTCTGTTCAGACTTTCTGCTTCTTTTTCATTGAGTTTTGGAAGATTATATTTTTCTAGAAAGTTGTCCATTTCATCTAGGTTTTCAAATTTTTTGGCATACAGTTCTTCGTAGTAATTTCTTACAATCCTTTGTATTTCTGTGGTATCTGCTGTAATCTCTCCTCTTTCATTTCTGATTGTGTTTATTTGGGTCTTCTCTCTTTTCTTCTTGCTGAGTCTGCTTAAAGGCTTGTCAATTTTGTTTATATTTTCAAAGAACCAGCTCTTGGATTCATTGATCCTTAGAATTGTGCTTTTAGTCTCTATGTCATTTAATTCTGCTCTGATCTTGGTTATTTCCTTCCTTGTGCTTGCTCTGGGCTGTCTTTGTTGTTGTTCCTCGAGTTCTTGTAGATGTAGGGTTAGGTTGTTTGTTTGAAATGTTTCTAATGTTTTTAGGTGGGCCTGTATTGCTATGAACTTCCCTCTCAGGACTGCCTTGGCTGTGTCCCATAAGTTTTGGCTTGTTGTGAGTTTGTTTTCATTTGTTTCCCGAAACCTTTTGATTTCTTCCCTAATATCATTCTTGACCCATTCATTGTTTAATAGCATGCTATTTAATCTCCATGATTTTGAGTGTTTTTGTTTTTTTTTCCTTCGGGTTGGTTTCTAGCTTCAGTCCCTTGTGGTCTGAGAAAATGCTTGGTATGATTTCAAATTTCTTGAAATTCTTGAGGCTTGTTTTCTGTCCTATCATGTGGTCTGTCTTTGAGAATGTTCCATGTACATTTGAAAAGAATGTATATTTAGCTTCTTTTGGATGGAGGGCTCTGAATATATCAGTAAAGTCCATTTCATCAAGGGTATTGTTCAATGCCACAATATCTTTGTTGATATTTTGTTTAGAAGATCTGTGCATTTTTTATAGTGGAATTTTAAAATCTCCCACTATAATTGTGTTGCTGTCCATATCTTTCTTGAAGTCTTCTAAGATTTTCTTTATGTATTTGGGTGCTCCTATGTTGGGTGCATATATATTTACAATATTTATGTCTTCTTGATGGGTTCTTCCCTTGAGTATTATGAAGTGACCTTCTGGGTCTCTCTTTATGGACCTTTTTTGGAAGTCTATTTTGTCTGATATGAGTATTGCTACCCCAGCTTTTTTTTCCTGTCCATTTGCTTGGAAGATTTGTTTCCAGCCCTTTACTTTCAGCCTGTGTAGGTCTTTTATCCTGAGGTGGGTCTCTTGTGGACAGCAGATATGTGGGTCATTTTTTCTTATCCAATCAGCTATTCTATGTCTTTTGATTGGAGCATTTAATCCATTTACGTTTAAGGTTATTATTGATAGGTACTTATTCATTGTCTTTTATGTACGTGTGTTCCTCTCTCTCTCTCTCTCTCTCTCTCTCTCTCTTTCTTCTCTCCTCCTTAAAGCAGTCCTTTTAGCATCTCTTGAAGAGCTGGTTTGGTCGAGGTGTATTCTTTTAGACTTCTTTTGTCTGGGAAGCTTCTTATTTGGCCTTCAATCTTGATCGGGAGCCCTGCTGGATATAGTAGCCTTGGTTGCAGACCTCTGGCTCTCATTACCTGGAGTATTTCTTGCCATTCTCTTCTGGCTTGAAGTGTTTCCATTGAGAAGTCAGCTTTTAGCCTTATTGGGGCTCCCTTGCATGTTACTTCCTTCTTCTCCCTTGCTGCCTTTAAGATTCTCTCTTTGTCTTGAAATTTTGTCATTTTAATTATGATGTGCCTTGGGGTGGGTCTCTTTGGGTTCCTCTTGATTGGGACTCTCTGTGTTTCCTCGATTTGTGTGACTTTTTCTCTCGTCAAATTAGGGAAGTTCTCCTTCATTACTTGTTCAACCAGGTTTTCGATCCCTTGCTCTTCTTCTTCTCCTTCTGGTATCCCTATTATACGGATATTATTACGTTTCATATTGTCTTGCATTTCTCTTAATCCCTCCTCATTCTTTCTGAGCCTCTTTTCCTTTTCTTGCTCTTTCTGGATGCTGTTTTCTACTTTGTCCTCCAGCTCACTAATCCGATCTTCTGCTTCATCAATCCTGCTTTTCATTCCTTCTACTGTGTTCTTCAGTTCAGAAATTGTATTCTTCATTTCCTTTTGACCTTTGTTGACAATTTCTATTTCCTTTTTCATGTTTATATAGTTTGCAGTGAGATTGATGTAGTTTCCCTCTAATTTCTGAAAGCTCATTGTGAGTTCATTGAACTTCCTGGTAATCATTGTTTTGAACTCACTATGTGATAGTTGAGTTGCCTCTATTTCATTTAGCATTTTTCCTGAGGCTTCCTCGTTTCCCTTCAGTTGGGGGTTGTTTCTTTGTTTTCTCATTGTTCATGGGTTTCTTCTTTGTTCTTCTTGTTTGTTAATTTGAACTGTTCTGATTCCCTGTAATTATGTTGTGAACTTCTGTGGTAGAATTTTTATGTGTTTCAGTGGTGCAATCTCCTTCGTGTATCCTGGTGTTCACAGCTTCCCTCTACTCTTTTTGGGATCAGTTGGAGGACTAAGGCAAAATGGTTTAAAACAGCAAGATAATATACTATGATATTTACATTAGCAGCCAGTAGAGAAGAGATGGGTTATCCTTTGGCTCCTTATAGTGTTAACCGTGATCCTCCAACCCACTATCCACGTTTTAGAAAGGATGGAAAGAAGGTAAGACTCTGATTGGGGACGAGAGGATTGTTAGTTGGATCTAGAAAGCTGTGAGGCTGTGGGAGGTCAGCTTCTAAGGTAGGGTTGGACTAAAGATTAGTATATAGGAGTAGTGAGTAAAAGAATAGAGACAACCCCCCACAATAGTATAGTTCAGAAAATTGCAAAGTGGGTTGAGATCAGGTAGGGGTATTGAGAAGCATTTACAATTGTATAGACTAGGTCTTACTATCAGTAATAGTAAAGTGACAGTCTTGTGGCAGAATCGATGAGGTCTAGATAACAAGAATAAAGAGTATAGAACCTTGAGAAGTGTATTAATGGAACACAGATGAAGGATAGTAACTTATCAACACCTTGTGACTGAGATACCAGGGGGAACCTATCAAATGACAGTATAACCAGCCAAGCAAAGAAGATTATACAGAAAGAAAAAAGAATACCAAAATATTATTAAAATAAAAAAATGTCATAAAAGTGAGAAAAAGATAATACAAATTTACAGTAACTTGCAAGATTAAAACAAAAGGAAAGAAAAGCAGAAGATGTGGTGCAGGAGAGATAAATTTGGAGTGGAAAGAATAATATTAGGTTGAATGGAAGAGAAACATAAGGGATTGCGAGATAAAAATAATGAGACTTGAAAAAAAAAGTCACATAAAACACAAGATAAAATCAATCAACCAACAACAGCCAGAGAAACCAATAAAAACCAAACAAAACCAAAAAACAAGCAAACAAACAAACAAACAAAAAACCTCTTGTTTGTTTCTAACTGGCCAGACCAGTTTTTCTGATCTTGCTAGCTTCAGCTGGCTGAGGGGCCTTTGAAATGCTTCTCTCTCTCACAACTAGAACTCAGCAAGTCTGTCAGGTACCGGGGCACTCCCGAAAACACTGGCACGCGAGAGTCAGTCTTGCCGATGAAGGTGCGTCCTTTATTTGTCTCTTGTTACCTTTGTTATCTTGAAATCTATTTTGTCAGATATAAGTATGAGTACACCTGCTTCTCTGTGTATATTATTTATTTAGAGAATTATTTTCCACACTTTTACTTTGAGTCTACATTTGTCTTTGCAGGTTAGATGTGTCTCTTGAAGGCAGCATATGGTTGGGTTTATTTTTTGATCCAATTCACTTCTCTGTGCCTCTTTATTAGTGAATTACATCCATTTACATTTAGGGTAATTATTTTTTATTGTTGTTCAAGTACCATTGTCTCCATTTTCTCCCATACACAAAAATAAACACTAGGTGGATAAAATATTTAAACATAAGTTATAACACCATAAAAGTCCTAGAGGAGAACATAGGGATGATAGTCTCAGATATTCCATGAGGCAAATATTTTCACCAATATGTTTCCTAGAGCAAGGGACCTAAAGGAAAGAATAAACAAATGGGTCTTCAAAAAATAAAAAGTTTCTGCATGGCTAAAGAACACATCAACAAAATGAAAAGGAAACCAACCATATGGGAAAATATATTTGCAAATGATACCTCAGACAAGGGTTTGATCTCTAACATGTCTAAAGAGCTCATATGAGTGCAAGAAGACAAACAGCCCCTGCAAAATGGGCAAAGGACCTGAACAGATACTTCTCCAAGGAAGACATACAGAGGGCCCAGAGACATATGAAAGGATGCTTAGCATCACTAGCTATCAGAGAGATGAAAATTAAAACCACAATGAAATACCACTTCACACCAGTCAGAATGCCATCATAAATCAACATCTAGGGTAATTAATGATGTATGAAGATTTCCTATAGCCATTTTGTCCTTTGTTTTCTGGTAGCTCTGTGCCTACATTAGTTCTTTTCCTTTGTGTTTGTCTATTGATTTTGTTTGGTGGTATTCCATGTTTCTTCCTTCTGTTTCTTCCTTTTTAAGCTATGTGTCTCAGTTTCAGTTGTGTGTATGTGTGTACATGTGTGTGTGTGTGTGGTTACTCTTAGGTTTATGAAAAAGAAAACTGCATGCATACTGTGACCTATCTTCTTTTGACTGCATCTGATCTCCATCCTCCTTTGCCAGTTCAAACCTTTGCCCCCTCTCCTTTTATAATTTTTTGTCACAGGTTATCTCTCTTGATGCTGTAATTTTTTTTTTGACGGGGGATGATCTTGCTCATAGTGTTGTGACCTTTTGTTCTTTTTTATTTTCAGGCAGAATTATCCCCTTGAGTATTTCCTGCACTGAAAGTTTTCTGGTACTAGATTCTCTCAGCTTCCGTATGTCTGAAAAAGTCTTTATTTCTCCTTCATATTTACAGGATAACTTTTCTTGGTTGGTAATTTCTTTCAGTACTTTGAATATTTGGTTCCACTCTCCTCTGGCTTACACAGTTTCTGCTGAGAAGTTCAGTGATAAGATGATAGGTTGTCCTTTGTAGATCACTATCTCCCCCACCCCTACTTTTTCCCCTATCTTTTTTTTTTTTTGGCTGCTTTGAGAATGTCTTTTTTGTCATTACTTTTTGACAGTTTTAATGCAATGTGCCTTAGAAAGAGCCTCTTTGGATTAAGGTGACTAGGTGTTCTGTTCACTTCTTAAATTCAATGATTTAGTTCTTTCCAAATCTGCAGTGAGAGAGTGGTTTGGCAAGTTCTCACCCATTATTTGTTTGAATAGGCTCTCCATTCCCTTCTCCCTCTCTTTTTCTGGTATACCTATAATTCTTATATTGCTCTTTCTTATGGAGTCAGTTTTCATAAAGCTTTTTCATTTTTTATGCTCAAGTATCTCTCTTTTTCCCTCTGCATCATTTCTAGATTCTTATCTTCAATATCATTAATTATATTCTACCTCTGGCTGGCTGTTTCCTTTGGTCAGTAGTTCATTACTGATTTCCAGGATTTCTGTATTATTATTTTTTAAAGTTTCAATCTCTTTCATAAAGTGCCCATTTTGTTTAATTTGTTTTCTGAATACATTGAATTGTCTGTCTGTATTTTCTTGCATCTTGTTGAGTATTTTCAGAACTGAGATCCTGGATTCTCTGTTATTTATATCACGTATTTCAATGTGTTCCAGTTTGCTTTCTGGAAAATTTTAATTTTCTTTCTGAGCTGCTTTGCTACCTAGGTTATTTGTGGTATTTGATGGGCTCCTTCTTTGTCTAGGCATCTGTGTATTTGCACTTCACTAGCAGATTTCAATGAAGAAGTCTTCTACTATTTTCTAGTAGGTGCCACTGAATTGCAAGTTTTTAATCTCTGAAATACCAAAGCTGACCTCTCCAGCTGTCCTTAGTATAGGTGGGAGCTTTGGGAGTGAGATTTGTTTTGCTTTCTCAGTAATGGTGACCTCAGATTTCTGTAGGAGTTCCTGCCATGTGCCCCAACTGGGAATCAGTCACAGAGAGAAATAGCTATTCTGAAATAATAGTTCTTGGGTTTGGAGGTAATGTGCTCTGAAACCTGATACCAAAGACCACAGGTGGCAAATTTGGAGAATCTGAAAGGCTGTCAGAGCTCTGTGGCTTCATTTCTTTGTTTGGAACACCAAATGGCTGATAGCCAATAGTTGAAGCAGAAGCCCTGCACTTTGTCCTTGCCCAAGTGTCTCAGCTGGCTCAGCCTCAGTTCACACCACTCACTCCATTCCTCCTGGTTGAAGAAAGTCCTGGCTATAGCCACATTCCTCCTTTCTCTGTGCTGGGCCCACCATGAGCCCAGGGCTTCAGGGATGTGACTGTGGCCTGTTTGAGCTTTCCTCCTTTTGCACCTCCCCTCATTGTTCTTGCTTGCTCACCTTTAAGTGCTTCAATGAGTGGATCTCTCAGACATACCTGTGTGTTGTTATAGCTTATCAACTTGTTGAAATTTTTGGGAGAGACTTAGAGAATCTTTCATGCTGCCATTCCTCTGGTGTCACCCAAGAGATTCTTATAAATGTAGTCTAGCCACATCCTCAGGAAGGTAATGAAAAAAGTTTAATAAGTAGCTGTTATTTTCTGCCATAGTCTGTGAGTGCATGTGTGTTTGTGTAGCTTTAGGCATGGGAGGGTTCATCTGGAGCAAGATAGATACAAGTGGAGAAGAAGAAAACTAGGCAGGTGGGCTCCCCATTAGGCATCTAAGGTCAGCTGAGAGGGATGAATTATTATCATCTCCAAGGTGGATCTCCCCTTTATGAGGTGGCTCATGGTTGAGCAAGGGGTATGAAAGAATCCTCCAAGATAAGGGATCTTTACTATAACTTCAAGTTCTTTTTGTCCCTGGTATACATTCATTCTTAAGTTTTGTCTATCAGTATAATGTAATCTAACCATCCCTTGTCCTCCAGTTTGGTACTACTTCTGACTCTTGAAGGCTTTTACTTTCTGCTCCAAGGATGAAATTCTCAGACTTTTCTTGATTCTTCTGATCCTGGATCACAAGTAGTCCTATCTTTCAATTCAACCTCAGGCTATGGGCCTGTGGGACAGAAAGAAGTTATTAAATTGAATTCTTTCACGTTTGAAAACAGACTAAGTCAGTTGGCTGATTGCACCGTAATAGAGTTCTTTCTCAACTTCTAATAACTCATAAAATCCATTTGATTTTTCTATATCCCTGGTTTATTTTCTGGGGGGAAAAGAGAAATGTCAGATATTTTGAAGACACATGGTAGTTTCCTAATAAATGCTGTTGACATACTAGCCTTTGGTAACAAGTGACTCTAAAGCCCTCTGCAAATCCAAAAATACCATCCAAAGGCTCCTTTTTGCTGACTTTGTGGGAAAAGAAATAGCTTACTAACAATTTTCATTTTGTAATTGGATGTTAAAGTAGAAATTTCTTCCAAGACACTAATGGATAACAGACAACAAAATGATTTGTGAGATAGTCTTTTATATAGGATTTGCAGAAAGAAATAGCCAAAAACAAATTTTATGAGTTTTATGTCTCTAACCCACAGCATAGGGGAAAAGTTTGGAGGGTCAGAGTTTAGAAAACAAGTTTTTAGACATTATTTAAGAAAGGTCTGTTGAAAAGGCTGAGAAATGCTTCCCTCTTCATTTCAAGTCAAGAGAGAGGGGCTTGAAGGAGACTATTTGGAAGGTTAATGCAGGGTCCAGCAGAAGTAAGGCCTACTTGAGTGTCACTGGTAGGGCAATAATATGGATGTAATGATTTATAGTTTTAACTTGAACATTTCACCTAAAATGTCATGTGGCGTGCTTGAGTGTGATATTGTTATATTACAGAATCACATGCTTATGATTTTGTAATAAAAGTTTTTATAATAAAAAGGGGTGTTATTTGTGCTAGACCCTGTATATGTTGTCCAGTGTTTGAGGGAGAAACACAGTGGATTAACGTCTACCTCACACCTAAAATGAATTAATGGTGAGTAGCTGCATTGAGATTGACCAACACTTCTGGAGAAAATGATTCATAAGTGTTTCCTGCAGAAGAGATTTGGACCTGTGTGTATATGTGAGTGAGATAGAGAATATGAATGAGAGAGACAAAGACAGAGAACAAACAAGAAACATAGTATTAATTTAGAAAATATCCAGGAGGGCCCACTTGGAATGAAAAGATCTCTGAATGATAAAGCTAACAATAAACCCAAGGGGACAACCATCAACTGAGAAAACAGCAAGGTGATGAGGCAGGAGATAGTCTATTACTTAGGGCGAGAGAACTGCAGCTGAGAAATTCCCAGACTTTGGTGGAGGAAGGGATCCCCCAAAACCCAATAACAGCATACAAGAGGAAAAGAGTCAGCATTTCATGTGACAGGGCCCCTTGTGGACATGGATCATACATGTTTCAGTTCAAGAGAACTGCCTTTCTCTGTGTACCAATTCTCCTTCCCCACACACCAATACAGGAAGGGTAACAAACAGAGGTAAACAGCTGGGGAAGTAAACAAAGTACTATTTTTGTCTCCTTCGGAGAGAAAGCTGACCATCTCTCTCTGTCCACCCTATCCTGCTCTAGGCTTCCTATCAGCATCTAATCATGTTCAAAGTTTTGATCATTACACGGACCTGGAAATTATAGTTACTGATAATTACTAAAAAGAGAATGTATTTTAGATTTAAAATGACCATAGGAATTTTTATTATCTAAACACCTCAGAAAAGAAATGGGGCTTTTGTGTAGAAGCAGGAAAGGACTTAACCCTTCTGAATAAATGTAAAGGAGTAGGGGGAGACAAAAAAATAGTTACTTCATGTTTATGTGATTATGGTTACAGCCTTTTTAGAATACATGGGGAATGTTCATGGCACCCCTCTGTGACACACATCCTAAAAACAGACAAATTGCTCTTTT
This sequence comes from Phyllostomus hastatus, assembly GCF_019186645.2. Classification (NCBI taxonomy): domain Eukaryota; kingdom Metazoa; phylum Chordata; class Mammalia; order Chiroptera; family Phyllostomidae; genus Phyllostomus; species Phyllostomus hastatus. The sequence continues at coordinate 7,231,432 of NW_025334016.1, read as the reverse complement.
TTATGGTCATATAAATAAATACCTCCCAACCTATATTATATCCTTTTCCTCACCCTAATCTCAGAAAAAAAAATGGAGAAACCCTCATTTCTATTACCTGTAGTCATTATTATTTTGCATATGATGTTTAAAGACATTTTGTGGTCAATTTATAAATATTTGAATATTAATTAAATAATTTTTCTGCAAATTTTTGGTTCATTTGTTTTCTGTTTAAACAAATAACCACAAATAATTGCTGCAAAATTGTGCTTTGCTCCAGCATTTAGCCATAGTTGTGAGCATATTAGTATTGCATTCTAAAATGACACAATTATTTCAGCATCAGGCTCCATTTCAAAAGATGCTTCATATGCCAGTAGGTATCCAAGGGATTTATTTCTTCTTTCTCTTTATTTATTTATTTTATTTATTTGTATTACAGTAAAATTCCAGGCTAAGGAAGAATTAGCTCTTTGAATCCCAGGCTGAGAATAAATAATTCAGCACAGTGTGGCACAGAAAATGCTTCCCTATGCTTCATTTTTTAAAAACTTGTGTATGTGTGGATTCAAGATCATGGTGAGTGTTCTGGTGTAGAGCAGAGCAGACATTTTGGCTGAATTGGGAGATACAAACCCAGTGAGGTATAAATCATGAGACCATTGGCTGTTCTGAAAGTTGAAGGAAATTGACAACACTTCAAAGCTTTTGTCTTTCAATGGAGTAAGAGCTACTATGTATCTTTTGTAGCCAGGTCAGAAGAATAAGCAGATATACTACACAAAGCAGGGTGAGTTCTTTATGGCTACTTTCCTTGCTTATTGTGTTCCTCTTGCTTTTGGATTGACAGCTCAAAATCCTGGGTATAAATTATGTTAACCACCAACCAAAATGTTAGCTACATTGATCCTCCACCTATTTGGAAATAGGTATCCCTCTACCCCAGAACCTTAAAAAATATCAAAGTTTACCTTCTGTTTTTAACTATAAATTCCACTACCCAATAGGGTATTTGTCCAACAGTGATATAACCTTCAGAAAAAGCCCATGCTGGCTTGGTTTTGTGCATTATCAAGTAGAATTCCATTTTGGCATCGCAGTTTAGGGCATTGTATTAAGTGAGTATAGGTCATGGAGCTGATACGTGACATCCTACAAATGACAATGTAACAGGTGTTGTCAATAGCACTCCCATATCCAGTTCATTGTGCTCACAATGACTCCTGACTGCCAACATCTGCCTCTCTGGATTGGGAGGTTATTTCCAGAACATGGATGGTCACTCTGCCTATACATGTGGCAGGCTGGAAGCATCGGAAATTAATACTCCCCAAGAGCAACTCTTTACCAATGATCCTCAGGAATTTGTATACAAACATTCTGAGATCTTTACCTCTCAAGTGGATGCTTCTGAGATGTGTGTATTATACTAATTCCCAGAATTTACCCATGGAACTAAGTGCAAGTCACTAACTTTGACAGCTGGATTGATAATACTTCCTTTCTTTGTTTCCCTCCCTCACTTCACTATTTCCCTGCTGGTATTCTGTGGAACTTTCGAATAAAGTATTTACATTCAAATCCTTATCTCTCTGGTTTTCAAGAATCCAAACCAAGACCAAATGGCCAGTCATATCATATCTAAAATCTGAAAAGGACTTTAAGCCCCATCTGAAATATCCCTGTAAAGTAAGATAAACCTTTTTTTAAAAAAACATGTTCTAGGGTTGGAGAAGTGACACAACTCTACAACTCTCATGCATCTTTCCTTACCTACTCTGTTCAGGACCAGTGCAGTGTGGAGAGAAATAGAAGATGTTCTAAGTTCTATAGCATTCTTTTAACTGATCTCTGTGCATCCAAGTTCTCCTCCCTCCAATCTGCCCTGTATCACGCTGCCAGGCCAATTCTTCTAGAATCCTATTTACATCTATCTCTCCTTTTCAGAAATCTGCAATGAGACAGTGTTGAGACAAAATATCTCTTCCTCATAATAAGCTTCCTTCATAATCTGGGGAAAGAAGTTAGGCTGTTTATTGCCAAGGCCCCTTACTGTTGATCTGGTGGTTGGCAGTGGCTACATTCCTGCCCTAAAGGCCACAGCTCCTATTGGATATCCTTCTCCTATAGCTGCAGCTGTAGCTCCATCTCTATTTTCAGGTGAAGTTAACCACCTTCTCTCTTCTTGACCCTCCAGGTACTTAATTAACACTTGTTAGTTCTCTTTGTTAGGCTCTCTTCAGCTATATTTTTGACTATGCCATTTGTTTATTGCCAGCATCCTGGGCAATACCAGCACTAATGTAGAATTCAGGAATTATGGGTTTCAGACTTGCCTCTGTCACTTTCTACCCTGTGTGACTTTGGATCTTAGTTATCTCCAACTGCCTTTGAATATTATATTCATTATCTGTTAACAAGAATAATAAGGCCTATGCACCATGCTTCATAGGAATGTTGTGTTAATAAAATTTAGTTTTATGCTTGCAAATATACTTATTATTATATAAATATGAAAAACAACATAAATCTAAATTTTTAAATTATCTTTTAGAGAAGAATCTTGGGTGAGACTCAAAAAAAAAAACATTACCAAAAAAGGAAAAGATCAGGAATCAGGCCACAGAAGGAAATAGACAACTTGGGAGAAATGTCTGTGCCACTTACAAGTCACTTATGCCAGTGATTCATCTGGTGCCATCCTCACACAGGGCCTCAAGCACAGAGCAAAGCTTCTGTGTGTTTCCATGGCAACAGCCAGCCAGAACCTGGAAATTCAGCAGCTTATAATATCAATCATCATGAGAAAAGGGTCAGAGCAAATTGCAAGAAATGTATACCATGGAGGCCATAGGAAAAAACAACTATAAAAGAAAGCTATAGTAAAATGGTATACAAAAGTTCTCAAAATTCTGGTTTTTCATAGGAAAAAAGCACTATAAAAGAAAACTATAGTAAAATGGTATACAAAAGTTCTCAAAATTCTGGCCCTGGACCAGCAGCATCAACATCACTGGGAACTTATTAGACATGCAGATTCCTGAGTCCCATGCAAGGCACACTGAATCAGGAACTTTGTATTTTAACAAGGCCTCCTGGCAATGCACACTAAAATTTGAGAAGCACCACACTCAGAGTCATGAAATTTGGGCTCAACTACCAACCTCCAAATATGTAGAATATGAGTACTAAAAATCTAAAATAAAAGTTTAAAAAACATAGGCAAATATGATCTCATAATTTCCCTCTGGTTTGCCTGAATGGTAATGGTGACTAAAATACTGCATTGTAAGTTTAACTGTATTACATATTTTTATTTCTGCATGACAAAATACTATAATTTTAGTGACTTAAACCAATACTAATATATTATCTCTCAGTTTCTGTGGGTCACAAGTCTCATACATGTGTAATCAAGGTGTTGACCAGGACTGGGTTTTAATGAGAAGCTCAATTGGAAAAGGATTTGCTTTCAAGCTCTCCCAAGTTGTTGGCAGAATTCATTTCCTTGTGGCATACAATCCATGGAAGCTTGCTTTTTCAAAGCAATAGAAGAGAGAGTGGGATTGCTAGCTAAATTAAGTTTTATGCAATGTAACACAATCTCAAGAGTGACAATCTGTCATTGTGCTATATTTTATTGGTTAGAAGTAAGTCAGGTTTCACCCACACTCAAGGAGAAGGGAGGAGATAATATAAGGATGGGGAACATAAGGAGTTTTGAATAATGGGACCCACATTTAAGTCTTTCATAGTCTGTCCATTGGCCCCCAATAATTATTCATGTTTATCTCACATGAAAAACCAGTTTACCCATGTACGAAGGTTCCCAAAAGTCTCATCCCATTACAGCATCAGCTCAAGGTCAAAAATTTCATTATCTAAAATATGTCCAGGTGTGGAGGAGGCTCCTGGTATAACCTTTTAAGTGCAGCTCTTGGGCCACAGTTGCTCTCCATCTGTGCACCTGTGAAACTAAAGAGACACATTATCAGCTCCCAACACATCCAACATATAATGGTGAGACAATCACAGCATAACAACTGTAGATATTCTGATTCAAAGGGGAAAATGGAATCCAAAAGGAATCAATGGTCCATAGCAGTTCTAAAATCCAGCCAGGCAAATAATGGGAGTTATTTGATTAGTTTTCAAAGTCTGGAAATCATTCTTCATGGCTCTCAGCTGGACTCTCTGGATTCTTGGTTCAGTGTTAACCATCCGTTTCTTTTCATGAAAGGCAGCATGTGCTTACATCTAAATAGTTTTATCAGCTTATTTACTGCCAGTAAAACTCTGGAGATTCAACATCCTACATTTTTTGTCCCCTTCAGGTCAAGCTGGCAGTGTTTTGGATGGGAAGGAATTCTGGGTGCAGCCCAGAATTGGGCTGGCCTGGCAGAAGGTGGCAGGGTTATTCTTTGGGTGTCCTAGAGGGAACGACCTCTAAGGCAGAAGTCTGCCATTCCTTCAAAATTGTATAGTTTTTGTATCTTACATTGTTTTAGTTTGTAAGCTAATCCTATAGAAATAAGAGAATCAAAAACTAACAGGGGGAATGATAGGGAACTCTGAAGTTAAAGAGTTTAGTCTTAATTGATAAGCTCAAGTGGTTAAAGCTGTAACTAAAGAGTTACTATTTTAGTCTTAATTGATAGGTTTACGTGATTAAAAAAGTAACTAAAGAGAGATGTTAGCCTTAATTGATAGGCTTAAGTTACTAATGCACATGGAAAGCTGTTATTCCAAAATTGTGTAGCTTTTGAATAAAGACTCCTTTCCTTTATCACCAAACCTTTGCCTCCAGAATTTTGCCTAGAGGGTGGCAGCAGGCAGCAGGACTCTACTTGCTGTTCCAAAACACTTCTACTCAGTTCCAAAGCCACTTCCAGATTTGTAGGTATTTGTTACAGCAGTATGTAATTTCTAGGGCCAAAATATGTGTTCTGTGACTGCATAACAAGTTACCACAATATTAGCACCTTTAAACAACATATTTCTGTTTTCTCAGTTTCTGTATGTAAGCAGTTAGAGTCTTCTATTTAGAGTCTCGCACGGCTGGAATTAAAGTATCAGCCAGGACTCAGAGGCTTGAGTGAAGAATCATTTATGTCCAAGCTCCTTCAGATTGTTCAAAGAATTAATTTTCTTGTTGCTTTAGAATTCATGAAGCTTGCTTCTTCCATGTTAGAGAGAGAGACAGAGAGAGAGAGAGAGAGAGAGAGAGAGAGGGAGAGAGAGAGGGAGAGAGAGAGGGAGAGAGGGAGGGAGGGAGAGAGGGAGGGAGGGAGAAAGAGGGAGGGAGGGAGAGAGAGGAAGGGAGGGAGGGAGAGAGAGGGAGAGAGAGAAAGAGAGGAAGGGAGGGAGGGAGGGAGACTACTAGCAAGATGGAAAGATGCAGTCTTATATAATGTAATATAATCATAGGAATGACCTCCAACATGTTTGCCATATTTTACTGATCAGAAGCAAATCACAGGTTTCACACACTTACTAATGAAGAGGGTTTAAACTTAAGAATGGGGAAATTATTGGACCCACCTTAAAATCTGTTTGCAACCCTGACCTTTTGGTAAAATAAACAGAACAAACAGAATTTTCAGGGGAAGAATCCCTTTATGTTAACAACAGGGCAAATTAAACCCTAGGAACTCAAGGGTGGGAATAATGAGAAAAGCAATTAAGTGTGGAAAGAAATTTTAGAAAGGGTTTCTCTATAGACTGCAAAGAGAGATGTGGAAGATGCTTTGCTAATACAAATGGGGTCAAAGAAGGGAAAGATCATGAAGAATAAAATAGTTAGGTAATGATATGTAGGTGAAGTAGGACATAAAATGTACTTTGAATAATGAATAATATTTAGACATGAAGAAAGCATTCCACTACCTAGGGTAGGCATTAATACTATTTGAAGTTTACAACAAGCATGGACCACTCAGGGGACAGCCAGGAGACTAAAGTGACTCAATGTTTCTCCACCTTGGCTACAAATTAGAATCACCTAAAAACTTAAAAAATACTGATTCCCAGGCCCATCTCAGGTGTTCTGCTTTAATTGGTGGGAGCAGAAGCCCAGAAGTCAATGTAGATATAGTCTACAACAGGGATGAGTGCCAAAGGAGTAATTAAAAGAGCATACTCACGTGAAACAAAGCAGTATTTTACATATGTCAAGAAGGATTATCTGTAGGTTACATGTATCACCTAGGAATTAGAAAAATATGTATTTAATTGTTCTTTTCTTTTTTAAAGATTTTATTTATTTATTTTTACAGAGGGAAAGGAGAGAGAAACATCAATGTGCGGCTGCTGGGGGTCATGGACTGCAACCCAGGCATGTACCCTGACTGGGAATCGAACCTGTGACACTTTGGTTCGCAGTCCGTGCTCAATCCACTGAGCTACGCCAGCCAGGGCAGAAATTGTTCTTTCTGATATTTTTAAAATTTGTACTGAATTCTTTTTGGTTACATTGGTTAATAAAATTATATAGGTTTACAGCATATAACTCTATAATACATTATCTTTATATTGTGTTCAATATATATCTTTATATCCTGTTCACCATACAAAATCAAGTCTCCTTACATCACCATTTATCCTCCCTTTATCTTTTTCTATCTGCCCCCACCTCCCTTTCCCTCTGGTGATCACCATACTGTTGTCTGTGTCTGAGTTGTTGTTTTTTTTTCTTAATCCCTTCACTGATTTCACCTAGTGTCCCCAATACCCCTTTCCTCTGACAGTTAGTCTGTTCTCTGTATCTGAGTCTGTTTCTACTTTGTTTATTTTTCTCATTTGAATCCATATATAAGTGAAATCATATGGTATTTGTTCTTTCTCTGGCTGGCTTATTTCACTTGGCATAATACTCTAATAACCATAGAACAGATGAGTCAAACATTTCTGATGCACCATTTCAGATCCACTTGGCTTCATTCATTTAATTTGTTTTGTTCTATTTTTAGTTGTTATGGTGACAGAAAGCTCCATGAGGGCTTTTTCTTCCTACAATCCCAACCACAGACTGCTTTGTCTCTTGCATGCTCCTAAAGCCTCTCTTCTAGGTACTCTGTCCTGCACCCTCACCCTGGCCTGCAAAAACTATAAATGTAGGCAAGTTAATATCTTGTGGAGTAAACCTTTGGCCAATGGGAAACAGGAACCAGTGAATACATCTTTTCATTTTTATCCACACACTGCCCTCAATGGAGTCCTTCAGTACATTTTACAGAGATAGTTTCTTGCGGGCTGAGTGGCATAAATCTAGCATTCTGTTGCACTTAGCAACAGCAAGCTCAACAGCACAACTAATATTTGTTCCCCTTTAGCTGCTTCATTCCTTTTGTTCCTTTCCTGCTCCCTGGAATAGTGTCGCTGATAAAATACAAACACATAAGCTTCAATAGCCTCAGGCCCTGCTTTCTGCTGAATCCAAGTTACAAATGCAACAGATCATTATTTTTGCTTATATTTCTAAAGTAAAATTATATTTAAAACATTGTTTAACATTTAAACACTTTTATGATATCTTAAAACAAAATAATGGGTGGAAGAAGTCTTAAGTAACATTTCAAAAACAATTGGTAGAATTACAATATATGAAGAAAACATTTTTAAAAAGGGAAAACAAAGGGGATGTGAAGCTAGCAAGCTACTGGTGCTAAGAAAAACTAAGTAACTGCAAATAAACATTGCTTTTTAATCAGTTTTATTGAGGTATCATTGACATAAATAAACTGTTTATATTTGAACAATGTTATTTATAATTTTTTAAATTTTATTATTGTTCAAGTACAGTTGTCTGCATTTTCCCCCACCACTCCCCCCACCCTAGCCATCCCCACCTCCCTCCCCTGCTTCCACGCCTCCACTTGGTTTTGTCCATGTGTCCTTTATAGTTGTTACTGAAAACTCTCTCCCCTCCTCCCCCATCATCCTCTCTCACCTCCCCTTTGGTTACTGTCAGATTTTTCTTAATTTCAATGTATCTGGTTTTATTTTGCTTGATTGATTGTTTTGCTGATTAGTTTTCACTTATAGTAGAGATCCTATGGTGTTTGTCCCTCACCACCTGGTTTACTTCACTTAGCGTAATGGTCTCCAGTTCCATCCATACTGTTGCAATGGTTAGGAGCTCCTTCTTTCTTTCTGCTCTGTAGTTTTCCAACCTGTAAACATACCAGAGTTTTTTGATCCATTCATTTACTGATGGGCACTTAGATTCCTTCCAACACTTGGCTATTGTAAATTGTGCTTCTATGGATATTAGGGTACATAGGTTCTTATGGACTGGTGTTTCAGAGCTCTTAAGATATAATCCCAGCAGTGGAATTGCTGGGTCAAAAGGAAGATCCATTTTAAGTTTTCTGAGGAAATTCCATACTGTTTTCCACAGTAGCTGCACCAGTATTCATTCCCACCAACAGTGCTCTAGGGTTCCCTTTACTCCAAATCTTTTCCAACAGTTGTTGTTTGTTGATTTGTTTATGATGACCATTCTGACCACTGTGAAGTGGTATCTCATTGTGGTTTTAATTTGCATCTCTCTGATGGCTAGTGATGTTGAGCATCCTTTCATATGTCTCTGGGCCCTCTGTATGTCCTCCTTGGAGAAGTGTCTGTTCAGGTCCTTTGCTTATTTTTTCATTGGATTGTTTGTCTTCCTGGAGTGGACTCGTGTGAGTTTTTTATATATTTTGAAGATCAAACCCTTGTCTGAGGTATCATTGGCAAATACATTTCCCCATAAAAATGGTTCTCTTTTCATTTTAATGCTGTTTTCTTTAGCCATGCAGAAGCTTTTTATTTTGATGAGATCCCATTTGTTTGTTCTTTCTTTTATGTCCCTGGCTCTAGGGGACATGTTGGTGAAAATATTGGTGCGTGGAATATCTGAGGTTTTCCTGCCAATGTTTTCCTCTAGGACTTTTATGTCCTAGAGGAAATATGGTGCCAGCATTTACTGTATTTTTGGTCTATAAGACACACCTTTTTACCACATTTTTTGCTTCAAAATTTTTCTCCCTATTTTCCTCCTCTAAAACCTAGGTGCATCTTCGGTCTGCACCATAAGACACACCTAGGTTTTAGAAGAGGAAAATAGGGAAAACAATTCTGAAGCAAAAAATGTGGTTATGCCCTGGCTAGCATAGCTCAGTGGATTGAGCGTGGGCTGTGAACCAAAGTGTCACAGGTTCCATTCCCAGTCAGGGTACATGCCTGGATTGCAGGCCATGACCCCCAGCAACCACACATTGATGTTTCTATCTCTCTCTCTATCTCCCCCCCTTCCCTCTCTAAAAATAAATAAATAAAATCTTTGGCCCTGGCTGGCATAGCTCAGTGGATTGAGCGTGGGCTGTGAACCAAAGTGTCACAGGTTCCATTCCCAGTCAGGGTACATGCCTGGGTTGCAGGCCATGACCCCCAGCAACCGCACATTGATGTTTCTCTCTCTCTCTCTCCCTTCCTTCCTTCTCTAAAAATAAATAAATAAAATCTTTTATTTTTTTAGAAAAAATAAAAAAGTGTGTTAAAAAGTGTGTCTTATAGTCTGAAAAATATATGTTTAAGTCTTTTATCCACCTTGAATTTATTTCTGTGTATGGTGTAATTTGGTGATCAAGTTTCATTTTTTACATGTAGTTTTCCAGATCTCCCAACACCATTTGTTGAAGGGTTATTTTTACTCCATTTTATGCTCCTGTCCCCTTTATCAAATATTAATTGACTATAGAGACTTGGGTTTATTTCTGGGCTCTCTATTCTATTTCATTGGTCTATGTGCCTGTTCTTATGCAAGTACCAGGTTGTTTTGATTACAATTGCCTTGTAATACAGTTTGATACCAGGTGTTGTGATCCCTCCTACTTTGTTTTTCTTTCTCAGAATTGCTGCAGCTATTCAGGGTCATTTATGGTTCCATATAAATTTTTGAAATGTTTGTTCTATATCTGTGAAATATGTTATTGGTACTTTAATAAGGATTGCATTGAATACATAAATTGCTTTGCATAGTATGGATATTTTTATGATGTTATTTTTTTCCAATCAATGAACACAGTACATGCTTCCATTTGTTTGTGTTTTCCTTAATTTCTTTCTTTGGTGCTGTGTAGTTTTCTGAGTACAAGTCTTTTACCTCCTTGGTTAGGTTTATTGCTAGGTACTTTGTTTTTCTTGTTGCCATATCGAATGGAACTTTTCCTGATTTCTGTTTCTGATATAAAATTTCCCAGTGATATCTTGGACAAGGGTTTAATCTCCAAATGTATAAAGAACTCACATGACTCCACTCCAGGAAGACAAACAATCCAATTGAAAAATGGGCAAAGTACCTGAACAGACACTGCTCCTAGAAGGATATACAGAGGGTCCAGAGACATTTGAAAAGATGCTCAACATCACTAGCCATCAGAGAGATGCAAGTTAAAAACACAATGAGATACCACTTCACAGTGGTCAGAATGGCCATCATAAACAAATAAACAAACGACAAGTATTGTAAAACATGTGGAGAAAAGGGAACCCTAGTACATGGTTGGTGGGATGGCAGACAGGTGCAGCCACTGCAGAAAACAATATGGAATATCCTATAAAAAAACTGAAAATGGAGCTACCTTTTGACCCAGCAAGGCCACTTCTGGGATTATACACCAATCCATAAGAACCTATGCACCTTAATGTTCATAGCAGTACAATTTACAGTAGCCAAGTGTTGGAAGGAAACTAAGTACCCATTAGTAAATGAATGGATCAAAAAACGCTGGTACATTTACAGGATGGAAAACTACAGAGCAGAAAGAAAGAAGGAGCTCCTACTTTTAACAACAACATGGGTGGAACTGGAGAGCATAATGCTAAATGAAGTAAACCAGATGGTGAGGGACAAATACCATATGATCTCTACTACAAGTGGAACCTAATCAGCAAAACAATCAATCAAGCAAAATAGAACCAGAGACATTGAAATAAAGAACAAATTGACAGTAACCAGAGGGTAGGGGGAGGGTGGTAATGAAGTGAAGAAGGTAAAGTGTCATCAAGGAACATGTATAAAGGACCGCTGGATAAAGCCAAAGGGCTATGATTTTGCATGGGTAGTGGGGGTGGGTGAGGCAGGGAAAGTGTCGGTGGGAAAATGGAGACACTATATTCAAATAACAATAAAATGATAAAAAAAAAGAAAATGGGAAAAATAATACTTATTGCCAATGCTAAGGACTAAATTTAAGAGCTCTGTAAAACCTGGAATCAAAGAAAGTAAAATCAATTCTAACAAGCTCACACATAAACACAATGATTTATTGTGCAATAACTTTAAAAAAGTCAGAACTACTGTAAGACCTGACTGCAACTATAATCAGAATAGGGGTTGAAGTTAGCCATGGAAACAACAAAGCATCACAAACATAATTGCCCAAATATTGGGAAAAGGAAACTGAGTGTAAGCTAATGAACTTTGAGTGTTTCCTGTCCAACAGAATAGATTATTTCTAACATGAACATACAGGTTTGGTAGATTGAAAGCTCGTTTTATCAAGAGTTAGCCTGTCCTTCTATTCTTGAATCTGGGTTTGTTTGGGTAACTTGCTTTGGCCAATGGGACATTGGTAAATGTGACACAAGCAGAGGTTTGAACAGTGGTTACATTGTGGGGTTCTTCTTTCCTTGGTGCTAGAAGCTCTTCTCCATCGTATAAAAAGTCTTGGTTAACCTCCTGGAGGATGGGAGCCTACATTTAGAGAGGAGTCAGCTGCCTAGCCATTTCAGGCACAGCCCTATACATGTGAGTGAAGCCATCCTAGACCATCCAGTCCCAAACAAGTTACCACCTCAGGAACACTACCTAGCTAAACTAAAAAAATTATGATAAATAACTGTTTGTTGTGTTAAGTCACTAAGTGGTTTGTTATACAGTAGTTAATACCAGGGGGTTGTAACATGGATGTATCAAGTAATCTTTGGTTGAAATCATCAATTATTCCATTTCCCTGGCTTCTTTTATTGTGAGTCCATATTCACCAAACAATTTCTAATCATGATCTGGCCTCTCACATAACCTGAATACAGTGGGCAATAGCTGATCATATGAACTCCAGGGATTCCTACCCCCTGGTATGTTAATTATTCATGATAAATTAATAAAGTGTTTTATAACCAAGGTCTGATTTAGGAGAAGATATTCTATCGTTCTAAACATTTACTCTTTACCTTTCTTTACCTTGCTCTTTACTCCAGGAAATTGGTCTGTATAGATTGTCTCAAGGAGCAGTCTTCCTGTATGGCTTCTCATTGGGCTTCACAAATTGGGAGCTTACCTGGAAATGAGAGAAGATTACAATAATTTGAGAGAATTATTTTTTACAGCTCTTTCTCTGTAGGATTAGTTTGGGCAGTTCAAGTCCTTTGACTGAAGATTGCAACACTTTGTCAAGGGGTTCCTTCTCCAAAACTCTTTCATCCTTTCAGGTCTAGAGGTGGAAATAAAACAATTTTTACTAGCCCCCAGATCTGTACTCTTTTGTATAGGTTCTCTACCTCTGCCCACACTTTTGTTAATAACTCCTTGATTAAACTCTCCCCCAATTATTATTTCAGCATGCCATCCATCTCTTGGTGAGCCCCTGACTGATGCATATCCTAAGCATATGAATTTCAGTATTTGATTTGTATGGTGGTGATTTCTTTTCAGGTTATGATTTACTCCTGAGAGATGGCTCCACATTCACTGAATAAATATAATCAAGCTTTTAGGCCCATGAATCTGAGACTCAGGCTGAAATTCACAAAGGGAGCAAATTCCTTTAAGAACCAGCCACCTGGCCTTTTCCCTTCTGGAGTGGACAACAAGACCTGTACTTTTCCATATTTCTACCATATCCACTTTTTAGTGTTGCTATTAGTATTAGCTAACCTATATTCAAATGGCTTTTTACCTTTGTATGTGCCTAGCACATTGTAAATTCTCAACATGTTAAGCATTCCTATTGTTTTGTTAATTTAACTTTGTATAATACAGTCTTTATCGACTAAATGATGTGACATATTTTTCTTGTACCTCTTTTTGGGATACTTTTGTTAATGTGGTGCATTGGGACTATGGGAGTTGGTGTAAAGAAAGAAAATGCAGGTACAGCATGATTTACATATAACGCAAATAGCTTCAGGAGCCCAATGACAGAGCCACCATATAGAAAGGATTCTGATTTAGCAACTGTTATGCAAACACATTTAAGGAATCAAATGTGGAGTAGAGAAGACACTCTAAGTAAAACATATAGTCTTGCCAGTTCATTGAAATTAAATGTTCATGGATCATTTGACTCACTTGTAATCAGAAAGATTGATATAAAACAGCAAGGGGCAGGTGGGCCCCTTTGGGACATGGCAAGATATGTAGGGGTTCTTCGATACATACTAACAAGTAAGGGGTGTCAAGTAAGAGGACTCTCCAGCATTCTCTCCTTATCAGAAAAATCCAGCATTGGTGCCAAGTTGGTATATGCTGTGGCACAGGAATCATGCCTGCAACTCCCAGGCAGCTGAAATAAATAGGGCCCCGGTCACATCACTCACATTTCTTCCCACTGGGGGTTCAGGTCAGCCTCTAGACTGTGAGGTCCTGACTCTGTTCCTTTTCAAACAGCCAACAAATAGTCTCCTATATACATGCATATACACCCCACCATGTGTAGAGAGCCATTCAAAACTCAATCTTAACCATTTTTATTCTCTACAAATGCCATTCCTCTCTGATGGATGATTTGGTTTAGATTTGCTTGTTTATTTTAGATGATTTGTGCTGGGTCCTCAATGTCATATCTCTATAATTCAAAATAGGATGTGACCTGAGAAGAGCTCTAAGAAAGCTCAAGAAGAAGCAGACAAGGAGCCATCACAAATAGACATGAAGTGGGCAGAGATAGTCAGCAAAATAACACTATAATTTGCATAGGGTCACAAGGCAAACATTGATATGAACTGTTACTGTGAATGGCCAGGGAACTGGACATAGAAACAGACTATAGTCATGAGGTGGCAGGTGGTGTATAAGGTGGAATGTGAACCTAGAGAAAGTAAATAAAGGAATGCTATGTCAAGGTCATAAGAAAATTGACTGTAAAGGAGATATAGAATAGAAACTTGATTCGTAAATTCTGAGATAAAACTTAATTACTTGGACATGAAATCACGTAGGCACCAGGTCAAAAATAAATAGTGAGAAATCTAATTTAGACATACAGTTAAAACTTGGCCATATTGAGGGGGCAAGAGATTTTAGTAAAAATAGTAATAAAAAATCTCCAAATTACATCCTAGTTGAAAATATGAAGAGTTAACTAGAGGCTATGTTAACTAGGGCTGGAAAAATCTGAAGAAAAAAGACTATCAGAATTAATATAGACTTATACAGCTTGTATCACTTAATCAACAAATAACCAGAAGAACCAATCTTTAGAGAATAAGGAGATAAGAGGAATCAGCCCTAGGTAGGTAAAGCAACCTTGCCTAGATCTCTTGAGTATCTCTTTAGCCTGAGAGGTATTATCCCACTTAAGAGTTTAGTGTCAAAATTAGGTTAAATAGGATTGTAGGGAGAGTTGTTTTTTTTCATTCCCTCAAATCTCCCTAGTCCCCCCTTTCTAAACTGCATTAACAACACAACTGTTCTGCCATCTATAGAGCAGAGCTCCTTTCCAAATTTAAAATATAGGTTGTTTTTTTTTTCTCTCTCCATGCTTATTATTTCTAGCAGTCTGAATTGGGACCCACAGCTCTGAATGAGCCAAGTGCTGACTCAGGAATGGGAAAAAACACAAGACCAGTTCTCCCAGGAGCAGAAAGCACTGCAGATTAGGAAGGCCTTTGTCATCTCTGTCATGTGTAATTTGACTAAACTTACATGAATAAGACAGAACTGAAGGCCTCAGAGAACATTTTGTACTCTTAAATGAACAATAATCATAGTGCAAAAGGGAAAAAGTAAGAGGGAAGACAAAGAAGCTGCTTTTTTTCTCAGTTGAGAACCTTTAAGTTTTCATTAATAAAATGTGGAATCCTTTCTCACTAAATAAGTTTCTGACTTACTGGCAAAGGGCCTGTGCAGACATATCACATAATTAATAATGTCTTGAAGGCAAATGTGCTTTAGGTGTATTTTATTATTTTTTCAATCACTTATCATGGTTTTTAAGTTATTTATGCCCACATTGTTGCAAACTGATTTTAGGATGGCTTACATAAATATACTTTAAAAATGACATAAAAAGCTATTAATAAGAAGCAAATAAGAAAATCAGAGTAAAGGGAAAAATTAAAATTCTTAAGATAAGATGGGGCAAAGGTTAGTATTGGTACCTGAAATGGATGTTCTAAGTCCCTATAGTTCTACTAGAGACAGGAGATGTGAGACATAATACCGGACAAAAGATTTATAATGTCCATGAGATAAAACTTAAATGTGATGCTCAGGAGAACCAGACAAAAATGTCTTCCTTGGGTCCTTATAAACAGGAACATAATGGACAACTTCCTCAACAGCGTAGCTACAGTAAATACAGCAATGAGCTTCATAAGACAGTTTCTTATACTTCCCTTGGTATCACCATATAAACATTATCAATGAAGAGAGCAATTCAATAGGGAGATCATATACATCTCTGGTGGTCTGGCTTCCTCCAGGGAAGAATATGAGTGGAAAGAATAGATGGATGGGTCCTGGATGGTATGGCTCAGTTGGTTGGGTGTTGTCATACAAACTGAAAGGTTGTGGGTTTGATTCCCCATCAGGGCACATGCCTGGGTTGCAGGTTTGGTCACTGCCGGAGTGTATGAAAGAGGCAATTAATTGATGTTTCTCTCCATCTCTTTCTCCCTCCATTTACCTCTCCCTAGAAATTCATAAAAGGAAACAAAAGAATAGATGGATGCACTACACACAACTTATTCAGCCAACACCCATAAATATTTGTGTTTCTTTTTCATCCAAGGTTGAGAGAAGCACTGAGTTCAGGTTGACATCCCAGACAAGAAGCTGAAGAGCAATTGCTCCAGGTGGCCAGATTTGCCAAGGTGGAAATAAGAATGACTTCTTATGAATGTTCAGGAACTCCAATTCATCATGCAACTTGCCTTCATGTATACAAAAATCATTCACTAACTCCAGAACAAAACCTGAACCATAGAGCAGTCTTGAAGAAGGTCTCCCAGTTAGCAGATCATCTAAGTTTTACTGGACTTAAAACCTATACAGTTCTGAAAATTACTTTAGGAGATAAATATAAAATCAACTAAAAAAGTTTCTTTTTATTTAATGTGAGAAAATACCATATTAACAATTTTTAAAAAACTGGCAGATATCATAAAAATCTCTCAAAATTGAATAAAATGCTTTATGGATTAACCATCTGACATATATCTATAATAAAATCTTCCTACATTTTGGCCACATATTCCTCACATTCCTTTATCTTTTATAAAATCATTTTCTATACAAAGAATAGAAATATAATTCAGTCTTTCTTATAGCATAGATGATAGAAATTTGTTTTCTTTTTTCTTATTGATAGCTTAGGAAAAGTTTCCTTTCACTTTATGACATGTTATGGACAATGCCAAATACATTTATTACTATTGTTATTGATTTTAGTAAAATCCCTGTCAAATTTTATTCAAATTTTATTTTTGAATAAAAATAAATAAATTTATTCAGATTTTATTTATAATAAATTAATTTATTCAAATTTTATTTATTATATCCTTTGATTTTTAGAATAGTTTTTCACAGATTAGTTTGAAGCACCCTACATTTGTCTTTTCTCTACTACTTATCTACATACATCTGGTTCCAGGCCCCACAGGGTAGGTTCATATCAAGATATGCCCTCTACATTCAGGTTACATACAATATGAAGTAATACAGCACCTTGAAAAGTAGAATTATTATTTATTTTTATTTTTTATTTTGTATTCTTGTTTATTCAATTTCAGTTGGCCCAATTTTTCCCCCTTTGCTTTCCTCTCCCCAGCCCACCCCCTGCTCCCATAGTTATTCTCCACAAGGTTGTCTAAGTCCACGAGTTATTCATATGTGTCCTTTGACTAATCCCTTCCTTTTCTTTCCACCATTCCCCTTCCCCTCTGGCAGTTGTCAGTATATTTCATGTTTCCATGTCTTTGGTTCTGTTTTGCTTGTTAATTCATTTTTTTTAATTAGATTCCTCTTGTAAGTAACATCATATGGCATTTGTCTTTTACCAACTGGCTTATTTTATTTAGTATAATAGTCTCCAGTTTTAACCATGGCATAGAAAAGGTAGGAATTCTAAGTAGGATTATTCTATCAGGCTGGCTAGCAAGTATTAACTGTACAAGAAAATTATGGCAAAGTCACATAGATATATCCCACTAAGCATAATTGAAACAATCCTGTAATAGGTTGGAAAATGTCCACCCAAAGAATCAGAACTTAATCCCCAAAACATGTAGATGTGATTTTGTAAGAAAAGGATCTGGAGGATCTGAAACATACAGATTATCTTGAATTATCTGAGTGGACCCTAAATGCAAACACAAGTGTCCTTGTAAGAGGTGAATTACACACACAGAAGAAAATGTGATATGAAGCCAAAAGTAGAGATTAGAATGATATAGTCACAAGCCAAAAAACACCATAGAATGTTGACAGCTACCAGAAGCTAGAAGAGACAAGAATGGATACTCTCCCAAAGCTTCCCCTGGGAGCCATGCTGACACCTTGATTTTGGACTTCTACACTGCAGAACTGAGAAAAAAATTTCTGTTGTTTTAAGTCACCAACTTTATGATAATTTATTACAGTGTCTCTAGGGAACAAATACAGAACCTTACTTCAACTTCCTTGTAGCCAGATCCAACATTGAGCCAACGCTCTTCCACAACCACTTCAATTAGGGAAGGCAAGAAAGAGAATTTGGAGTTATTGGTTAAATTGCTGTTGAAATATTTATCTTTTTAAACTGTATAAAATTATATGACAATGTGAGCATATCATTTGGGCCTCTCCCAGAGCATTAGAAGGGGCCTAGATATGAGGGGCCCTGAAACTTAAGACTCATTTGCTTCACAGTAAATCTTCCTCTGCCTCAAAGCAACCAGAGTGGTTATTTTGAGAAAGAACTGAAGATCTAAAAATAAATGTTCTTATGCCATTGTGGCAGAGAAGGACCAATTTGAAAAAAAGTCAGAATCTGCAGAGCAGGAGTACAGTGGAAAACAGTTTATGGTAGGGATAGAGTGTCAGAGGATGTAGAAAGAATAGAGATAGAACCATAATAATATTTTTAAAATGCTACATGATTTCTGTCCTCTTCATCCCAGTAGAATTAGAAAAGTTGAAGCTATCTTTTTTCTCTCTGCACAAACTCTGAAAGTTGAAGCTTTCTTCTTGTCTCCAATCTCCACAGAGACATTGATTTTCTCTTTTTCTCCCACAACAATTGCACTTCTTGTATTTGAAGTTTTAGCCAAATGTTCTATAACTATTTCTTTACATATTTATTCCCTCCTCCAAGATTCTGAGCCCTGTGAATAAAGGAACCATGCCTGATTTGCTTTTGTAAACTGGTTGAGTTAAAAAGAACTATAGGAGATCAACAAAACCTGGGGAGGAAGCCTATAGTACAGACTCAGACTACTCAACCTTCAATTTGCATGCCCTCTTCTCTTTCTGACCCTGGCAATAGAATCTATATCAAATTTAGAGAACTGACCTTCTCAGCATGTATTGTCACCAATCTACTGTATATGGCATAAATATTGATTTTTCAATACATAAAGCACCAGGTTATTCAGACTCAAAACCAATTCTTTTAACCTACTGTTTCTGCTAAGAATATAGATCATCTATTTTGAAATCCCCTACCAATCCTCACCCTAACTGAGGATGTATTCAGTCACTCTGCAGTACACTTCCTTTATTGATTAGTAAGCCTTGGGTGCCCAAGGAGATGAGAAAAGATTCTTGGGACAAAGGACTTCATGTCAATGACCCTTGCAAGTCAGAGACCCCAAATCATGGTTGTCCTGCTGAGTGTTGCTCACATCAATATGATGTGAAGAGTATTTAGCAAAGCAAGTCAGAAACTTTGTTCCTTGGCCAAGAAATAGAGAAGAATAATAGGATGCCTAGTGATTGCTTCTCCTTGATTAGAAAAGTATTAGAGGGTGAGGGGAAGTGGGTAGGCAGGTTTAGGGGTGGAGATTCCCAAGAGAGTGCAGAGTTCTTGGATTTCCAAGGGAACTTGTGCAGTTCCCAAACATACTTGGAACATGCCTAGCCATATATCACATGTCTCATTTTAATGTTAAACCTCCACCCTGAGGTGTAACTTTTAGTATGCTACAAGGGAAAATTCATCAAAAGATTGCCTGGGAAGGGGTCTCAGGTTCCATCTTGGAATTTTCTGGTGCAAACAGGTTTCTTGGAGGTGGTCCTTGGGTTTCTTTACAAGTTCAGCCTGCTTTTGCCAGGGCTTATGTTAGAGAAAATACAAGAAAGTCAGTAGAAGTTTAAAGATTAACTAATGATGTGGTGACATAACCAAGTGACACTTTCAAAGAATGAAAAAATATATCAGTTAATACTAAAATATTACCCCACCACAATTATGTTTCTATATTGGATCATCGTCCCAGAGTCTCACAGGTCTGGCTGGTAGGAAATGCCATCTTAGTCATATTTTGGAAGCCATGCAATAGATTGTGCAGGAGTCCAGGTAGTTTGTGTATAAAGGACACATGGACAAAGCCAAAGGGGATAGGTTTGAGGGTGGAAGGCAGGAATGGGTGGGGTAAGGGGGCATGGTGGAGTGAAAATGGAAATGGCTGCACTTGAACAACAATTAAAAAATGTTCACATAGTTTTTGATAGTTATTAATGCTCGTCACAAATATTCCAGGTCTTTCTCCTTTCAGTGTACTTTTCAGGACTTACTTTCTTCCCACTTGAAATTAGTTGTGTCCATTTGGCTTGCATTGCCCAGTGAAATGTAAGTACATATAATGTATATCCTCAAGTAAAGAGTTCTGAGAGCCATGGTATGATTTACTATGCTCTCTTTTCTGTCAGCTTAATTACCAGAGTTAGGAGACATGGAATTGAGCTCTCAGTTGACCCTTAATGGATGCATAGCACTAGTGAGAGATTAGACTTTTATTTGTTAAATCACTGTAAATTTGTATTTTTTTGTTAATGCAGTATAAACCAGCCTGTCTTTATTATTACAAACATGTAAGAACATAGCTCTCCCACCAAAAAACAACAGCCTCAAAATCTCCTCATTTAAACTATAAAAGAGATATCTAGAAAATAAATGCATGTGTATAAATGCATGTGTATTGTAATTAGATAAAAAACTAACTTTTTGAGGGAGATGTAATGCTAAATAAGCCATAGCACTATGCAAAGAAAACCTGTGATAATTTGACTTGACTGACCAAGAGCAAATTAAGAAAGCTGTTCAGCCTCCAAGGAGGGCATATTCTTACATGCCTTCATACTAGAAAATGACTAAGGGCTAAGAAGCAGAATTGGGGCTGGATAATTAAATATCCCCCACTCCACTGACAGAGGGTCTTCTAATGTCTGCCCAGTAGAATCTCTATAGACCAAACACTTTAATTTTTCTAATTTTAGAATAGGAGTTTGTTATTAGCCTACCTGTATTCTACCATATATGTTGTACATGTGTAGATAATTTCAAGTTTTAGTCTGTATGACTCTGGATCAAGAGAAGCCCCCTCCAAACCTGATGCAGTCATCATTGCACATCACTCATAGATGTGGAGACTACCATAATTATCCAGAGATGTTGGACTTTGTACTTGATGCCAAGACCAAATAAGACTTCTGTACTGATCCTGTGAGATGAATGTTTTCTACATAAGGGAACAAGAGTGAAATGAATATTCAGAGATGAGAAAGACAGGCTATTAAAGGCATTAGGATTGTTCACATTATTATATTCTCTCTCTTTTCAGGCACAAGGTAGGATTGTATTTCTACCCATGTGAAATTAGGTGTAGTCATGTGACTTACTTTGGCCAGTGAAATGTGAGCTGAATAATGTATGTCACTCCAAGTAGAATCTCTGAGAACCGCTATAATCTTTATAATGTTTTCATAGAATGTTCACCTCCTTAATCTGGGTACCAGAGTATGGATATCAATAGTGTGGAGCAGGATCCCCAGTCAACCATGAAGACTGTGAGCAATAAATAAACCTTGAAGTCACTGAGATTCAAGCAACTTCAAATATACTTATTTCCACATTATAGCCTTACAGATCCTCATATAGGCTCTCACATAATCCAGGACATTCTGGCAGGGTCCTGTAGTATTGGCTGTTGCTTACTGTCCAAACCTGAAAGTGGCCCAAAGATCTGCATCTGAACTCAAGTTCATGTCTTTTAACCTTCATTCCTCTGGAAATCTCTTAGCTACTCATGTGTAAAAGGTAATTTATATCCACCATACTTCTTGGAACAATTTATGGGATATTCCCTAACTAAAACAAACCGCTCTGGTCTTGAGGAACAGTTTCCTCCCAGACACTGATATCTTCATTTTCCCATCTCTGCCTCACAGAACTTAGAATTTCTGAAAAACATAAAAGCCTAGATGGAGAGGCTTTTTGGTGACTCAAAAGCTGTATCTTTAACTCTACAGTACACAAGCCAATAACAATTCCATCAGTAAAAACCTTTGAACACAGAAACCAAAACTTGGAATACTATTTTGGGTTTAGGGTAGAGGTAAGAATATCTCACATACCTTTTACATTATAGGAAGAGAACAAAACACAAGTTAATATCTCAATAGATTATTCTGATATACATTTCATTGATAAAACAAGGGATTCAACTCAGGAATCCAAACTCATATTGGGAAACTGGATTTGTTCCCCTGTAACAACTTAATATAAATCCCTTTAATCAAACGTAAGTCTGAGAGTGGACAGAAGAAAAGAAAAAAGAACTAGCATTTCAGGGATCCTACTATGTGCCAGGTACTTTGTTTGGCACATTTAACCCTCTAAGCAGCCATATCAAGGAAGTGGTATCATTTTCTCAGTGAAAACACTAAGGTTCAGTGAACTTAAGTCACTTGCCTAAGGTGATGGTAACTGGCAGAGCTGAAATTCCAACCAGATATCCCCAACTGCAAAGGATTCACAGTTAGAGTCTTCCTTCTCTATATGATGCCATATCCAAATGAAGTTAAAACAGAGAAAATATTTAGCGTAGTAGGGTAAGAGAAATATGATGTAGACTTAAATTATTTTTCTTAATATGAGTAAAATTTACATTTTTAAGCATTGAAATATTTATGTTACAAAAGGTCTCTAATTAAACTGCTACTTAAATAGTCATATTTATGTCCTTTATTTAGGAAATCTT
Organism: Phyllostomus hastatus; assembly: GCF_019186645.2. Classification (NCBI taxonomy): domain Eukaryota; kingdom Metazoa; phylum Chordata; class Mammalia; order Chiroptera; family Phyllostomidae; genus Phyllostomus; species Phyllostomus hastatus. The sequence continues at coordinate 7,209,007 of NW_025334016.1, read as the reverse complement.
ATACAGCTAATTTTTGGGATGAAAATAGAATCACTATAATAATCCTCAAAATACCATGTTTAGAGGACAATGAGACATTACTTACCTTTGCTGTCTGGGAAATGGACCATGTCTTTTGTTGATCAAATTTGTAGCTGTGCCAGTGTCCATGTAGCTTTCTCCTAAAAGAAAATTGAGGAGAGCAATTTCACAGAATTTTAAAATTTATAATAGAGCATTTCTTGGCTAAGACAGTGTTTAATGTGTATAAAAATATAGCTTTAATTTTTACTGGGTGGCCAAAGGAAAAGAGGCTGATCTAGAAGGATGTTTAATAAAGTTACAGCAGAGTCCATTGTGCCCATAAGATTATGAGTCCTTGGAGAGTAGTGACCATGTTTGATTCCTATTGTCTCCTCAGAATATAACACAGAATATGACACTCAAAAAAGTTTAACTAAACTAAGGGAAAAGCATGGAATTTTGAGCCATCACAAGGATTCAAGGTTGAGTGGATTATCCTACCCCTATTTAGACAGAGGTTAAGTCACTTACCCTTGTTAATATGGAGCTGCATCATCCCTAAAATAGAGAAAATAGTACCTCTCTTACAAGATTCCTATGATTATTTTTCAGAAGATTCTTGAGCAAACTCTGCTTCAGAAGCTTAAAGCCCCTGATACCTGTCATGAATTTATTAATCCTCTGTCTCTGAAGAAAGGAAAGGAATAAAAAATTATGTCCATTAACTCGTCTTAAATTGTTTCAATGAAATTGTCAGTGCTATTTTCTCAAAAACAGAAATTTCATGCTGTTGTAACAAATAGAACATGTAATGCTTACATAGTGGCTGACAGGTGTCTTTGTCCAAAGCTTTTTGCCAACTTGATGTTCAAGTTTGTCTATCAAGTTTGTATATCAAGTTTGTCAAGTTCAGTGTTTGTTGGAAAGAGCAGGGACAGACCTGCTTATTGATTCACCTAAATAAAGCTGTAGAGTTTTGGTTGGATCTCACCATAGCCAATTATTTCTGCCCTAGAAAAAAATGATAAAAGTGTCATGAATCCTGGTTCTGAAGCAGATGCCCAGTATGAGGTGAAATTTTCTATCCCTGCCCACTCACTTCACTTCTACACCATAACTAAAGGAAGGAAGATGCTGATTTGCTTAGACATTTAAAAACTAAGATAAATCACACATGCAAAAGGCTAACACCAGTATGGGTCAGAGCTGACTGCTGTGAATTACTGTTATGAATAAATGACAAAAGATAATAAAGCATCTATTGCTTATTACTTAGATTTTTGTTATTCTAAAATAAACACCTCTTTGCTTATTTTAAAAGTAAGCCCAGACATCCAGTGTAGACAAGATTCCATAGATTCCCTTTCACCCTGTTCCTACCGACTAAATACAACTATAAACCCCAGAAATTATGAAAAAAAAACAACAAAAGAGATTTGAAATATAGTAAGAAGATGAACTCTTTTTGAAACCCCAAGAGTGGAGAAACAACCCAGCACCACAGTGTTATATGTGTTCCACCCAATGGAAGGAGACAACCTAGAAGAAGGCCTAAGCTTTCCTACTCCTATCTAGAAATAGGAGGCATCCCATTTAGGCCTTTTCCACCCCAAAACTGAACAAGAGTGTATCTGATAACATCAAGTGAGACATCACTCACAGGAGGAACTAATAGGGATCCTTACCAAAAATAAGTAGCCAGAAATGCTCTCCATCTTTCTCATAGCTTAGATTCCCTTAACCCACTGAGAGATGACTGAGTAGAATAAGCAAGAAGTAACTCCAGGCCATAGCCAGGTAGCTCACTTGGTTAGAGCATTGTCCCAATATGCCAAGAGTATAAGTTCAATCTCAGGTTAGGGCACATAAAAGAAGTAACCAATGAATCCATAAATAAGTGGAGCAACAAAATCAATACCTCCCTCTCTCTCTCTCTCTCTCTCTCTCTCTCTCTCTGTCTCTCTGGCTATCCAACTGTCTATCACTCTATCTTAAATCAATAAAAAAGAGAAGTAACTCTACTACAGCATCTGGCTCCAACCAGGAAGCTTCTTTGTCCCCTTAAACTCTCTTCTCTCACCCAGAGCAACCCCACAATCACACTTTCAGGCAATGAAAACTTATATCCACACAATAACCTGTACATAAATGTCACTAGTGGCTTTAATAATGATAGGTAAATATAGGGAACCAGTCTGCATGGCAGTGGCAAATGTAGCCTAGCCCCTGATACAGAAAACCAACAGGAGCAAGTCGGCATACAGGATCTGGGCCCATAGATCGGTTTTCCCATGGGGAATCAGGCCTGCATTGTACCTAGGCTGCTTTGAGGCTTGCTTTTTGCTAAAACTCCCTCACCCTGAATTGAGGCAACAAATGTTTGCTGCATATCTTTAAAGTAACTTCCTAAAATCTGTGCTAAACCTCCCAAGTATGGAGTATAACCAGTTCAACCACTTTTCCCCTTGCATTTGCAAACATCCTTTTCTTTGTAGTAATTAGCAACATCCTTCCCTTTGTTATCTGTACAAAGTAATCACCTATAGTGAACCTGTGCATGGTAAGTGAGGGCCATCTGCGATGTAATGTGCCCAGAAAAGCAATAAAATCCTGTCCAGGCAGGGGTTGGGGCCCTCTCTCTCACTCAGAGAGTGGCCATGCCATCCCTTTTTCTCCACAGGACTTCTGCAATCCATGTGAATTTGTTCATCACATCCATAACACACAGACCACACTGGCCAGAGTCTGCATCAGGTAAAGACTGGAATCAACCTAGATAACTTACAACAGGAGAATGGCTAAACAAACTGATATATATACAAGGTCTGTCCAGAGGTATCCAGACATGTAATATGAAAAATAGAGACATTTATTAAAGAAGATATAAGAAACATTTGACATAGGATAATGATGCCTTAGTCCCCCTCAAAACTTGGGATGTCACACAGTTCTCCCAATTGCCATCAGCTGCCCTATTGTATTTTCTTGAATCTCATTGATGGTCTGAAATCTCTTCCCTTTGAAAGGTGACTCTAGCTTTAGGAAAAAAGAAAGCACATGGTGCCAAATCTGGGATGTAGGGGGACTAAGTAACCTAGGTGATTTGATGTGTTGCCAACAAACTCTGCATGAGTGTAGTAAGTGATGAATGAGCAGAAACATTGTTGTGATGAAGCTGCCAATAACCAGTTACCCATAGCTGCAGCCTTCTGAATCATCCAGATAGTTTCCATGGAGGAATGTGCTAGCTTAACACAAAATTTGTTGCAGATTTGTTGCTCTACTCACTCAGTTATTTTGAATGTGATGGCCACATAGTACACATGCTCACTCAATGGCATCTACTACTCTCACTGACTAGTACAGTGAAGTTGTCATTGTTCACCCATGTGCATTCCAGTCTACTCTCCTTGGCTGCCAGGTTACATCGATGTTGCACAAACTCTTCTGTTATATTAGCAACGGCTGTATTTTTTCTGGACAGACTTCGTATACATGGAACACTACTCAGCAATAAAAATAAATGAACCAATGATGCATACAAAATTTGGATAAACCTCTGGAACTATGCTGAAACTTTAAAAAATCTGAAAAATTTACATACTAGATGCCATTATTATAACATTTTTGAAATGAAGCTCAGATTAGTAGTTGCAAGGGACAAAGCATAGGGAGTATCTGGGCATGTTATAAAAGGGGAACATGAGGTATCCTTGTATTTATGGAACTGTTTGTTTTAGGTCTTCACTGAATTGGTAGATACACAAACCAATGTATACAAGGGGGACCCAAAAAACATGGAATTATTTTCTGGAGGGTGGGCCCCTCATAGTACAGGCTTCCCCTGCTAAGTGTGTGTTCAAGGAACCCAGCTGTGTCAATGTGCTAGCCAATGTTGTTGTGAGAGTCTGTATTCATCTTCAGTGAATTTTTTTTGAAGACTCTTTCAACACATTTGCCCATTTCATGGTTGGTGAGGTATAAGTGCACTTGCCCACACCGCGCTGAGTGTCCAGTAGTTTTTGATCAAAAACATGACCCCCATGCTCCATCCTCCCTATTCACCCCAAGCAACTTGTTTTGTTTCCCTGGATGAAAAAAGTCCTCAAAGCAAAGCATTTTGCCAATGTGGAGGAAGTGAACAAAAAACAGCAGAAGCACTAAAAGGCATCAACATTTACAAGTTCAAAAACTGTTTTGAACAGTAGAAAAAAACATCTCGACAGGTGTATTGCACTAAATGGAGAATACTTTGAAGGTGACTGAAGTTTCAACATGTAAGAATAAATACACAGTTATTTTTATAAATTTCTTCTTTTGGGGTACCCCCTCACATATTAAAATCATACAGAACTAAGTACATACACACTTACACACATATTCACACATTTTTATTCCCACTAAAAATCAAGGAAGCTTGTCAAATTATTTTTCCTCTCAGTATGCTATGAAAGCAGACCATAGAGTCCTGCACAAACTATAGCAAGATTAACACCCTTGCATTGGATGGACTTCCACAGCCTCCCAGAACTCTTCCACAAAAAGCCAGGGTCAGTACAGGCTTGCAGTTGAACAGATCATTGTGGGCTACAAAGGCTTTGCTAAAATAGCCTTAGAGGTCACCAAGGAACTTACAGCTAATGGAAGAAAAAGACCCATATGCAATTGACTACAGTAACCTGATGTAAATCCTATGAAAGAGGTAAATAATTCTTGAGAGTATATAAACAAAAGAGATTTTAAATATAAGTATAGATTCACTTAGACCTGGGATTCAGTACTATATCTGCCTGAAATCACCAGAAGTTAATCTTGTGCTCAGTAAATCTCAGTTTCCACATATGTAAAATGTATATGGTAAGAGCTCCTATTATCCTTATGGAGTTGCTGAGAGAAATAAATGAGATTTTATCTATAAACTGCTATGCACTAAATTATGTCCCCTCAAAATTCATGTTGAACTTATTTTAAGCAAATAACAATATTGAAAAGTTAAAAAAAAATTATGTTAAAACTCTAACCCCAATGTGACTATATTTTGAGACAGGCCTTTTAAGAAGGTAATTAAGGTTAAATGAGGTTATAGGTAGGGCCTTAATGCAATAGGACTGGCAGATTTATAAGGAAAGGTAGAGACACCAGGGATATACATGCACAGAATGAAGACCATGTGAGGACACAATGAATAGGCAGCCATCTACAAGCCAAGGAGAGAAACCCCAGGAGAAACCAAACTGCCTGTGCCTTGATCTTGAACTTCTATCATCTAGAACTGTGAATAATAATTTTGTTGTTGTTTAAGGCACTCAGCTTGTGGTACTTTGTTATGACAACCTGAGCTGATATATACACCATCAGATCCAGAATTATGTGCTTGGTAAATATGACCTGTAATAATGATGTTTATCATTATAATTATATAAGTAAATTTACAGGCCCTGTAGCAAGCAAAATATGTTAATTTATGCATTCTTAGAGGCCCAAGAGGCCTCTGTTGGTAAGTATGGAACCATAGTCAAAGGGAAGAGCATAAGAGTAGTGGATGTCAAGAAGAGCTCAAAGGAGGGAGAATGAAGAAAGGAAAGCTGGGTGTGGGGTTTCCTGACATATATCTATACAAAGAGTAGATGACCATACAGCAACAACAGGAGCTTAGTTGAAGGATAGACAGCTGGTGAGGCAGACTCTAGTGACAGGGAGGAGTCATGTAGGGAGTCCAGCGCTGATGTAGAGTTCTGGGTACCAGAGGTAATCTAGGGCTTCTGATTGGACAGCTATGAACAGAAATACCAATAATGAAGCATAAGTCAAAATCTATAGAGATAAATACTTGGAGGATCAAGTCTCAATGTCAAGTCCAAATTGCTGAGGCAAGAGAAAAACATGAGGGACAGGGAGAAGGGTCGCAACCAGGAGAAATTGGAGCACATGCCATAGAAAACTGTTAACAACAGTACTGAAATATTTGCTGTTTACTTTTGCTTATTATTGCATGCTACATAGTGGGTAGGACTAGTTCAAAGTTACAAAGTCAGTGAAATAGGTCCCAAACCTATGTTTTATAATAATAGAGCCACATAACACTAAAAGTATCACTACAGACTTTGAAATGAGCAAAAAGGATCACAGAAAAATCCAGAATTCAATAGTCCTTTGAATAAACTGAACAAATTGACTCTAAATGATTGCTCATCAGCCTGGTATCTATCAGGAACAATGTTAAAGTAAGTGAATACACTACCAGCCCCACTAACACTAATTGAGAATTCCACCAAGTGATCCTAGGCTGTATTTCTTTGAGATAAATGAGAGGTCAGCAAAATTTTATTATAAGTGCTAGCTAGTAACTATTTTAGGCTTTCTGGGTGACATAGTCTCCGTCACAATATTTGACACTGTTCTTATAGAGCAAAAGCAGTCATTGACTACATATAAATAAATGAGTTTAACCATGTGCCAATAAAACTTATGTGGACACTGAAAGTCAAATGTTATATAATTCTATGTCATAAAATATTCATGCTTTGATTTTTTCTAACCATTTAAAAATGTAAAAGCCATTATTAGCTTGTAGTCCAAAAGAAAACATGCAGTGGGTCATATTTGTTTTGTAGACTGTAGTCTGCTGACCCCGGATATAAAGAGTGCATAGCTCCCTAGCACTAACTGGGCATTTCACCAGATAAGCCAGTAATATTTGTTCCTGTGATGTAAACAAATAATTTGAGTGATGAATATAAGAGGTGACTTGATTCTTATTAGTGCTGTCATGCATTTTAAATAATAATGGTGCTTGTAAAATATTTAGCCATATTTTAATCAACACTTTTGATTCTGATACTAATTATTGAGGTTTATGGCCCCTCTGATGGGCTAAAAAGCATGGTTTAATCCTTTTAGCTATGTCTTTAGAATATATCCTGAAACCATTCATTTGTCATCACCTCCATCAATGCTTCTCTAGTATGAGTCACCATCATTTCTTGCATGTATTACTGCAATACCATCCCAACATTTTCTCTTACTCTTACAGTCTCCTCTGCATACATCAGCCAAGTAACCCCTTTAAAATAGGTCTGATTATGTCACTCCTCTGCTCAGAACCCTATCGTCTTTCCATAACACTTTTAATCACCTACACAATGACTTATATAACTATGCTGCAGGTTGGATTCCCTATATGAGATGGAGTTTGGAGGTCAGGGTATATACTAGGGAGTGTTCTTGGAATCAACATCTGTGGAAAGAGAGGCACAAAGCAAGAGTGGACAGAAGGGGTCAGTCAAATGCAGTATAAGTTAACAATAGTCTTGGCCAACCTAATGGAGAGCTCTGGAACCAGAATGGCCCTTTAGAGTTGTCTTAAATTAGACCAAGATGCTGGGCTTTTATACTCTTTCACTGATCAGTCATTAGATGTGGGTAACCCTGGGTAGGGACACAACCATGACTGAGATGGCTCTCAGCAGCTGGAGCAGTCCCTGAAAGGTCTATCTATAGCATTCCAAAGCTTTGGAAACAAGTCCATTAAAATAGACCTGGTCAGCACATCACAGTGCCCAACACATTCTACTTCTTCTCCTATCATTCACTTTTCTACTGTTTCAGTCAGCTCCAGGTAAATTAGCTTCCTTGGTGTTCCACAAGCAAGCAAAGTACAATCATGCCTCGGGAACTTTGCCCTTGCTCTATACTTTCTATGAAGTGCCCCTCTTATACTTACTTACTTTATTCAAACCTCTTCTTAAATGTGGCCACCTCAGAAGAACTTCTTGAATAACTCTTCCCAAAATAGCAGCCACCATCATCCTTTATCTCCCTATTCTATTTTTCTTCACAACAAATCACTATCTCATACCTAAAATATATTTCTGCTTCTTTGATGGCTTAGTACTCTCTTACAGAATTTAAGCTCTTTGAGTCCAGGATTGTATCTGCTATATTCATTGTTGTGTCTCCAGAGCCTAGAGCAATGCATGGCACTAAACAAGTCTTTAGTACATGATTATTGAATGAATACAAAAAAGAATGAGATGCTTAACCTTGATTTATAACATTGACACCTGTAAGATCACCTTCTGATTATTTAAATGCAGATATTGTCTTCTCTGTTCTGACAAAAACAGTTCTCCATACACACACCCAAGCTGGCCACCAGAGTTCCACCCCAGAACATACAACTCAGTCCCCAGGTCTATTTTCTTCTCTTTTTAAAAAATTCTTGTTTATTCTATTACAGTTGTTCCAATTTCCCCTCTTTGCTGTCCTCTGCCCAGGGAGGCCCCTGCTCCCACAATCCATCCCCACACCATTGTCTGTGCCCGTGGGTCATTCACATATGTTCTTTGACTAATCCCTTCTTCTTCTTCCCATGATTCCTCTCTTCCCCCTTTCTTCTGGCAACTGTCAGTCTGTTCCCTGTTTTCATGTCTCTGGTTCTGTTTTTCTTATTAGTTTATTTTTTTCATTAGATTACTCTTATAAGCAAGACCACATGGTATTTGTCTTTTACCAACTGGCGCATTTCCCTTAGCATAATATTCTCCAGTTCCATCCATGCTGTCATAAAGGGTAGAAATCCCTTCTTCTTTCTTTATGCTGCATAGTATTCTGTTTTGTAAATATACCACAGTTTTTTCATCCATTCATCTGTTGATGGGCACAACCCAAAGCCTGTGGGACACAGTGAAGGCAGCCCTAAAAGGGAAGTTCATAGCAATACAGACCTACTTAAAAATATATAGAAAAATCTCAAATAAACAACTTAACCCTCCATCTATAAGAACTAGAGGAATGACTAAAAACAAAACCCAGAGCAAGCAGAAGGAAGGAAATATCAAGATCAGAGCAGAATTAAATGACATAGAGACTAAGAAAAAAAATTCAAAGGGTTAATGAATCCAGGAGCTGGTTCTTTTAAAAAATAAAATTAACAAACCATTAACCAGACTCATCAAGAAAAACAAGAGAGAGAAACCAAATAAATAAAATCAGAAGTGAAAGAGAAGTAACAACTGATACCACAGAAATACAAAGGATTGTAAGAAATTACTATGAACAAATATATGCCAAGAAATTGGACAACCTAGATGAAAGAGATAAATTTCTAGAAACATACAACATTCCAAATATAAATCAGGAACAGACCAATAACAACTAGTGAAATTGAAGCAATAATCAAAAAACTACAAACACACAAAATCTCTGGACCAGATGGCTTCACAGGCACATTTTACCAAACGTTCAAAGAACTAACACCTATCCTGCTGAAACAATTCTAAAAATTCAAGAAGAAGGAAGACTCCCAAACTCTTTTAATGAGGCCATTATTATCCTAATTCCAAAACCAGGTAAAGACACAACACAGAAAGAAAATTACAGGCCAATATCTCTGATGACATAGATGCTAAAATCCTCAACAAAATACTATCAAACCAGATACAACAATACGTTAAAAAGATCATACACCCAGGTCCATTTTCAGAGTCAAGGCAGTTTCAGAGGTATCTCTCTCACAACATCCCTTTCCCCATCTTTTCTTTAATCTCTTTGCAGTCAGTCCCAAAGCAATTTTCTCTGACTTTGTTATATGAATATGCTAAGGGTATGAGAGAAGAAGAAAAAAAGGAGAGCATGCATTATTAATCTAACAATGAAATTAGACCAATGACACTGAAAACCTATCCTTTCATTCTCATTTTATCTAATTTTAGCCTGAAGGCCTACACCTCCAAGCAGTCTTTATGTTAAGACTGTCTAGGACTTCTGGCCAAGATGGAGGCATAGGTAGATTCACTTTACCTCCTTGCACAAGCTAAAGAAGGACAACAACAAATTTAAAAACAAAAAATAACCAAAACTTCCAGAAAATGCAACTGTATAGAAGTCTGGCAACCAAGGAGTTAAAGAAAAAAAAAAACACTCACCAAGACTGGTAGGAGGGGTAGAGATGGGCAGCTGGGGCACAGAGGACTCACAGCAAGGCAGTTGCTGGTGGACTGGGTGAGGCAGCAGCTGGCAGACAGGATGGTCCCACATTTCCATGCAGATAAACCAGGAGTAACAACTGGGAAATGAGACAGACCACGCAACCCAGGGATCCAGTACAGGGAAATAAAACCTCAAAAAACTCTGACTAAAAAACCTCACAGTGAAAACTGTGGAGGTTGCAGTGGCAGTAGGAGAAACTCCTGGTCTCACAGGAGAGTGCATTGGAGAGATCCACAGGGTCCTAGATTGTACACAAACCCAACCACCTGGGAATCAATACCAGAAGGGCCCAATTTGTTTGTGAGTAGTGGGGGAAGTGATGGAAAGCCAGCCGAGAGCCCAGCTAGTGACATTGTTCCCTCTCATACCCCTCACCCACATACAGTGCCACAATGTAGAGATATGGGCTGCATCACCCTTGTGAATACCTAAGGCTCCACCCCTTACTACATACCAGGCATGCCAAGACAAAAAATTATGGCCCAAATGAAAGAACAGATCAAAGCTCCAAAAACAGAACTAAGCAATGATGAGATAGCCAACCTATCAGACGCAGAGTTCAAAACACTGGTAATCAGGATGCTCACAGAAATGGTTGAGTATGGTCATAACCTAGAGGAAGAAGTGAAGGCTATGCAATGTGAAATAAAGGAAAATGTACAGGAAACCAACAGTGAAAGGAAGGAAATCAGGACTTAAATAAACAATTTGGACCAGAAGGAAGAAATAAACATTCAACAAAACAGAATGAAGAAACAAAAAATCAAAAAAATGAGGAGAGGCTTAGGAACCTCTGGGACAACTTTAAACGTTCCAACCTCTGAATTATAGGAATGCCAGAAGGAGAAGAGGAAGAGCAAGAAGTTGAAAACTTATTTGAAAAAGTAACGATGAAAAACTTCCCCAAACGGGCAAAGGAAAAGTCTTCCAGGAAGTCCAGGGAAGCTCAGAGAGTCCCAAAGAAGTTGGCTCCAAGGAAGCACACATCAAGGCACATCATAATTACATTTCCCAAGATTAAAGATAAGGAGAGAGTCTTAAAAGCAGCAAGGGAAAAGGAGACAGTTGCCTACCAAGGAATTCCCATAAGACTATCAGCTGATTTCTCAAAGGAAACCTTACAGGCAAGAAGGGGCTGGAAAGAAGTATTCCAAGTCATGAAAGGCAAGGATCTACATTCAAGATGACTCTATCCAGCAAAACTATCATTTAGAATGGAAAGGCAGATAAAGTGCTTCCCAGATAAGGTCAAATTAAAGGAGCTCATCATCACCAAGCCCTTATTATATGAAATGTGAATGGGACTTATAGAAGAAAAAGAAGATGATTAAAAATATAAACAGTAAAATGACAGCAAACTCACAACTATCAACAACTGAACCTAAAAAAAAAAAAAAAAAGCAAACTAGAACAGGAACAGAATCACAGAAATGGAAATCATATGGAGGGTTATCAGCAGGGATGGGGAGGGAGGAGAATGAGGGAAAAGATACAGGGGATAAGAAACATAAATGGTAGGTACAAAATAGACAGGGGGAGGTTAAGAATAGCATGAGAAATGGAGAAGCAAAAAAACTTATATGTACAACTCATGTACATGAACTAAGGTAGGTGATTGCTGGTGGGAGGGGTGGTGTAGGGCTGAGGGGAATAAAGAGGAGAAAACATGGGACAACTGTAATAGTATAATCAATAAAATGTTTTTTTTAAAAAAATGACTGTCTAGTTACAAAAATTGATTTTACTAAATTCAGAACAATTTGAAGTCAATTAAATCTTGTATTCTTCTTATATGGCTCTGAATTTTAATTTTAAGTAACTAATATATTCTCTACTGTTGCGCGTGGGTCACCGGCCAGCAGTGACCACGGAACGCTGTGGATGGCTTGACGATAAACACGCGAGAAAAAACATGCACAGAGACAAACTAGTTTCTGTGGAGAAGTAGGGACGAAATGGCCACCCCTTCTAGTGAGGAGCGCGCTGATTTACCCTCCGTACCTGCTTTTATTAGGCTCATTTTGCATAATAATTCAGGTAAAGTACAGTACTCATTAGGGGGAAGTAAGGAACTATAGAAAACAAAGAACTCTGCCGGTCTATTGAGTTGGGGGGTCAAAGAGCTGTAAGACTGAGGAACAAACTAACTTCCTCCTAAGACCCTTCTCATTCAACTGAGAGCATTCTAAACAAAGAAGGTTTCACAGTAATTTACATATTCTTTCTTAGGCCTGATCACCCTGGGGAATCCGCACTTCTCAGTACCGAGCTGCACCACCCTGTCATTGTTTCAGGCTTAGGTGGAGCAAGGGAACTAAGGCAACTGAGAGATAAGGAGATTTTCTCCCAGACCCTGAGAACTCAGGCTATGTCAAAGCCGAGGAGCGAGGGTCCATCACCCCCTTTTGCTGCAGCCCCCCAAGTCCTTCTTTTGGGGGGCCTCCCAAAAGTGATCGTGCCTGGCTTAGGTGGTTCCCCCCGTGGGGAATCTTACCCGTCTTTGGCTAACCAACCAAGCTTTTTGGGGTTCAGTCATAAATAAAGCAGCAGAAGCAGCATTCCTGCCAGGAAGATAAGCTTTTATCTCCTTGCTGGCTTACAGTTCCAAGGGCGTTCCCTTAGCCTTAGCTAGGCGGGGGTTTCAGCCTCTGATACCAGTCAGGGCGGTTCCCAACACTCTACCTCAGTCCAGAAAGAATGACATCTATCTTTTATTAAGTCATATGTTAACGACTGTTTTTCTGACGTTATTTAGATGAGATCATTTAGAAAATATTTATTCAGCATGCACTCTTTTTAAGCACCCTACTATGTCCCAGGAGTTAAAAAGGAAAAGTAATTTTCCTGTAATATCACAGGAAAGACAAGATTAGCACATAAAAACAGTTAAAAACATAAAAGAATATGGAGTTAGAATTGTTTATGTGTGGAACAAAGAATGGTTTATGGTAAATGAAGTACAGTGTATTTATTTAATATCTATTATGGAGAGGCTGAAGGCCTTATGTATCAATCAACTAGGCTTCTTATCCTGGAAGCAACAAGAATTTCCCTGCTAGGTTTAAGCAGAAGAAACCCCCATTGAAAGTATATTGCTGCTCTATAATTACTTGGAAATCTATAGAATCAGGCTTGGAAAACAGATGGACAAGATCTTGTCACAGGAATGAGAACTATGAGGGTTTGGGGAAAGGATTTCTGCTACCTCTATGAATATTGGCCACCATAGCCTGCACTACTAACTTGGCTACCACTGCCACTTTGGAATGATAAATATTGCTACTGGAAATGACTTATCTATAGTCCTGGAGTCTTAGCATTATTAACTTTGAACTGGTCCAACTGGGTCACCTGACAGTACTGAAGTTGCAAGGGATGCTGAGAAAATAAATATCTGTTGTTTCTGCATTTATAGTAGGCAATTTTCCAAATCTAGATTGGGGCATTAGAGGCCTGGCATTAAAAATAAAAACTAACAGGTATTTACATAACTAGTAATCATGAAATAGTAAATCCTGTCAGTGCCCCTTAGGAAACTTGAAATTTAGAGGATGAAACAGGCCCTCACAATTTTGTTGATCAAGTAACATTTTTAGCCTCTACTATGTGAAAGGCACTGTGTTAAGCATTGTGAATATTCTAAATAAGAAACACAGTTTTACCTTAAATAACTTTCTCCTCCTCAGAGGGAAAAATAGTATAATAATAACTGAATTCACAGATACAGCTAACTCTTGCCCATTATTAAATGCAATAAATGCTTTCCATTTTTGTTTAAGTAGTAACTGTAAGACAGCCATATTTTGAACAGAATCTGATATATTGTTGATGTTAAATAAATATTTTTAATAATGAGTGCTTCTGGAGGAATAACATCCAAGAATATTCCAGAAGATGGTAAAATGTTTTTGCACATTTGATTTCTGCCAAAGCAACTCTCTATCTTATTTTAGAGTGGCGAAGAATCAGAGAATTAAAGACAGCTAGAAACTAACCTAGTGTGGCCTGAGTTATGGAGGAGTCTTATTTATTTGCCATAGTTGGATTAACTGTATCTTCCCTTTAGCTCTCATGAAAAAAAAAATAAGAGGAGGGGAAAATGTCAGTACACAGGATGCACATTTTATCTCTTATTTGAGTCCACAGGACCATTGGGAAAAAATAAGAACAATTCCATATTTACAGTAAACTTGTTACTTGCATGTTGAAGTAATATCAAGGAATTTCTAACATGGTTAAGCTCCCATAAAGAAGCAATTAGACTGTATTTCAATGATCTCCATTTTACTAAAAAAACAACTGAGGCTCAAAGAGTTTGAATCATTTACTAGAGATTAGGAATTCAAACTGAATGCTCTGTTAGTCCAGTTTATGCATCAGATTTGTTATGAAAATATATATTCTTCAATCAGTTTTGAAGGATGCTATGGAGTTTGATAAAATGGGAGGTTCTGCTCTATAACTCAAGCATGAGGACAGTTGTGATTCTGCAAAATAGTGTAGTTTATTCTAGTTCTATTCAACATGGTGCTGAAAGCTTCTCAGAAAAACAGTATGGTATAGATGAAAAAAAGGGCCTAATTTTCTTTTCAGGTTATGTGTCCAATAAATAGAGTAGATAAAGATGATAGTGTGCGAACATGCATATGTGTGTATGTACACCACAGTGAAAACAAACCAGTCATGGTAAGTCTAACACTATCTTACAAGCTGGGAAACATCAATCATTTCAACACTGGAAAGAACAGAAGCCTTCCACCATGTTAGTACTATCATTCCTTTTCTACTTTGTGTTGGCAGTTCTGTATATTTTCCGATACCCACTTAAAAATGAGATATAGAGTGACTGACTCCTTTCTAATGGAATCCCAGCAAACACGTGACTTCTGAGCTTTTTCCACAAGAACAGTTACACTCAATACACTCCAGGATATTCATCTTTCTTTTCATATAAATGCTGTACTCTTTCATAACTGCCCCCTCTTATTCCTAATTGGGATAACTGGACAGAATAAGATTTATTTCTGGGGAGATTTTGCTCAAATTCAACAACCTATTATCTATGAATATATAATCTTTTGACTTTAGATACATTGTGTGGACCTCTCTCAATCAATTAATTAATCCAAAAATAGGAACAATAGTTTATGCTTTACTATACCTTTAGAATTATTTTGTTAAGAAAAATACATGTAAAATTTCATTTTTATTTTCAACTGTAAGGCACCATTTAATGTAAGTTACCAAAGAGCAGTTGATATATTTCAAGATTGTAAGAATTTCTGGTAACTAAAAAGAGGTGTGGACTAGGGAACCTTGCTATCTATTGGCAAAAAAAAATATGAGAGGAAACCAATTTGTATATTTCATTTGAGCCCATTTTTCCAAATGACGAAGAGATTGATTTCATCATTACCTCCACTGAGGCTCTCTGACTCAGAGTGGTTTAAACCCTCCTACATCACTGTTTCCAAAAGTAAACTGTAGCTCCTTGAAGTCAGGGGCTGTGTGTTATGCTTCTCTTTACCCTCTGGTAGTTTCTTAACAAACATCAGCTACTTCAAGAAGAACTAGCACAAGTCATTGGAGAGTGAGATGAAAGAGCTGAAACAAATAGATTCTATGATCTATCAGTTTAGGCCTTGCCCTCCCCCCCGAATCATGTTCTCTTATTAAGTAAATCATGAACATTTTCTGCATTGAGGCTTAAATTAACAGCATGTTAACCCTCTTAAAGTGACTTTTTAAAAAAATCGCACAGTTGAAGGGAATCTCTCAATATCTGATGCAGTTTTAATCTGAAGAAAATTAAACCAAAAAATGACCCAAAAGGGCATGTTACAAGTGCTCAGAAGTTGCAAATGACTTACAGGCAAAACAGTTGATGTGGTTGATATGACTACCGTTAGTCTGTTTGAGGTATGTAAAAAGATACTCAGTGTAATGGGCCTCCCCGACACTCACCCCTAGGTTCCTAAAGTCCCACTCATCTCATCATTCTTATTTTCTCATATCTTGACAGTTTTTTTCAGTCCTTTAAAAGCCTCATTGATTTCACTAATGAACAGTGTTGAAAATTTTCTAATTTGCAAACCTATGGTTTCATGTCCAAGCTGCTGCTATCTTTTCCCAGATGACATTCTCAGAATCAAAAGTGCACAAATGCACAGCACTTCTCATAGTATGGAAATACATTCATGGGTGGGAAATGAAATTGCAAGTTTATGGAGTGTCATTGCATATCTAGGCATGCACCATATTCCTGGGTCTTTAAAAAATTAGCAGCAGTATTGCTGTAAAAATAGTCAATTTCATGAATCTTTTTGGTCTTTCATGGAAGCCTTTTTTCATGATTATAAAAAGTATACAATGCAGAAACCATATAACTGTCATCAGTACTTTGAGATATAGGACTGGGGAATACTTGCTCATTCAATAACTGTACTTGGAAAGACTAATGACGCTTACTGCTTAGACATTTATTTCAGATATCTATTGCTGTGTAGCAAACCACTGCAAAAAATAGTACTTTAAAATAACATTCATTTAATTTTTTCACAATTCTGTGACCTGGTTTGTGCTCAGCCAAGGGTTCTTCTGTTAGTCCCCCAGTGGTCATTAGTGTGGCTGAATTCACCAGGCAAACTGGTTGAGGGTTGAGCTCAGCCAGGATTCTGTTATGGCTGGCTGGGCCTCTTTCTCTCTCCATGTGACCTCAGAGACTTTCCCTTTGCAGGTGGCCTCTCCGTATGATCTCTCTATGCAGGTAGCTTCTCCAGCAGAATAGTCAGACTTTCTTTATGATATCCCAGGCTTTCATGAGCACAAAGCAGATGCCAGACCTTCTTTTTTGTTTAAAGATTTTATTTATTTATTTTTAGAGAGAGGGGAAGGGAGGGAAAAAGAGAGGGAGAGAAACACCAATGTGTGGTTGCCTCTTGCACACCCCCCACTGGAGACCTGGACCCCTACCCAGGCATGTGCCCTGACTGGGAATCAAACCAGTGACCCTTTGGTTCTCAGGCCGGCACTTAATCTGTTGAGCCACACCACCCAGGAGTAGATGTCAGGCCTTCTTAAGGGTTAGGCAAAGAACTGGCACAGCAACAATTCCACTGTATTTTTTCACAAATGCAAACACAAGTGTAGCTCAGATGCAAAGTGAAAGTACACACAAAGATATAATTATCACATGGTTCAGTTCAGTCCACAATGCCACAGATTAGCAAAACATTATTATCCCAAGGGTCAGTCTCTCTGTCTCTCTGTCTCTCTCTGTCTCTCTCTGTTTCTCTCTCTCTCTCACACACACACACACATTTTATATGGGTAAATATTTGAGCTCCTTGGGCAACTTGAGATGATTTCCAATGGGCACTGTATAA
The DNA here is from genome assembly GCF_019186645.2 of Phyllostomus hastatus. Classification (NCBI taxonomy): domain Eukaryota; kingdom Metazoa; phylum Chordata; class Mammalia; order Chiroptera; family Phyllostomidae; genus Phyllostomus; species Phyllostomus hastatus. The sequence goes on along the minus strand of NW_025334016.1, from coordinate 7,191,629 downwards.
TCAATATTAACAGCTATAATCTGCAGAAATAGAAGAAAAACACTTACTCTGAAGACAGGAAAAGTGAATTAAAGGTATAACATAGCTGTGTTACACAATATCTCTGAGTCCCAATGCATTAATATGAAAAACAGCAATAATGGTGCATATTCACCTACTTCAAAGGATTATTATATTAAGAAAATATCTGTGAAATTTTATTTCAAAGTGTAAGTCACCATGTAAATGTAAGTTGATATTACAGCAATTGATGGATTTCATGACTGTCATTTTGCATTTTGTTTTGAGTCTTCTGTGATTTTTGAATTATGCCTGTAATTTTAGATGAGCGTTCTTATAGATAGCTTTTAGTGAGACCACGATATTATTAATAGTTCTACAGGTATTATTATGTTTAATTTATTTTATTTTCAGCAACCAATTTAGATAATGGTTTTAAATCACAAAAGAATATTTGGTTATTATATTACCCCCAGATTGATTTTAGTGATAAACATTATATATTTTGTGATCATGTGATTTTTCATACTATCTCCTTAATAGTGAAAGATTAAGATAATTTTCTTCCTAAAGTATTAGAAAGGTGCTTATTAATACTTTAGTCATTTACATGTCCCCTCAAGCAAGGGACATCAAGGAAAAAATAAACAAATGGGATCTCATCAAAATAGAAAGCTTGTACATGACTAAATAAAACAGCATTAAAATGCAAATAAACCAATCATATGGGAAAACATTTTTGCCAATGATACCTTCCACAAGGGTTTGATCTCCAAAATATATAAAGAACTCACATGACTCCAGTCCAGGAAGACAAACGAGGCAATTAAAAAATGGGCAAAGGACTTAGACACTTCTCCAAGGAGAACATACAGAGTGCCCAGAGACATATGAAAAGATGCTCAGCATCACTAGCCACCAGAGAGATGCAAATTAAAACTACAATGAAGATGGTGGGATGTAGGTAGGAGCAGAGCCCAGTTCTCCCTGTGCCCAGCTGGAACACCTAGCTGATCTTCTGAAGAACAGAGTGAACAGCCAATGGAGTCCCATTTTATATAAAGTTTGGAGGTCAAAAATTGTAGAGGACATTGAAAAACAAACATGAGGAGATTGTGTTGGGATGCTAAGGTCCCTGGAATCTGTGCAGGGACCCAAGCTGCTGTGGCCCCCAAATACTGGGAGGAGAGGTAGATCACCAGCTCCCTTCCCTACCACAGTAGGGAGAGCAGCCTGGCATCAGGAGAGACCCAGATATTGGAAGTCACTGGGGGGAATAGAGATGAAATGGGAGACACACAGAGGTGGTGTACACCGGCTGGGACTGTGGATGCCGACTAGGTCACAGAAATTGTGGAGCCAGGCAACACCAGGAGAAAAGAGAAAAGTTGGGCCATGTGACACTGACCCAGATAGTCACAAGTCTGGTTAGAAAGTTGGGCTGTATGAAAAGCCAGGTGCTTGTTAATTGTTAAGAACAGCAGGCTTAAACAAGAGGTTTTTACTCAAAAACAAAAAGAAGAAGAAGAAGGCGGCTCATAGCTGCTTTGTAAGGAACTCTTGCACAGTGGCTGGCTCACTCCAAGGGTGATTTGAGCTGTGTGCCCTTGCTGGGCTCAGGATGTTCACCAGGCAAGTTATTTGCCCTGTTTAACCTAAGGCTGATTCCACCTGCTTGCTTGGAGGTTGGCTGACACCACTGGCCCTACAACTGATTCTGGCTGCTCACGGTACCACTCACCCCAAGGGTGATTTGAGCCACTTGCCAGCACTGGACTTGTGCTGCTTGCTCAGAGGTTGAGTGGTGCCCCACGCCCAGTGGCTGACTGGCACTGCTTGCCCAACAGTGGGATCCAGCCATGGTGGGCTCCAGCCATGGTGAGTTCACAAAGAGCAAGGAGGAGGTACACCGCACAGACCTTGGTGCAACTAGTGGATTAAAGGTGCAGGCCTGGAACAGACAGATGGTGGGGACCTGGCAGCCCACAGAAGACCTGGACTGGAAGCTGGGCAACTGTGAATATTGGGGCCAAGACTTGGCCCCCATCCTCGCAAAACCACAGGGAGGAAGAAAAGCAAAGCCCAGCTCCCCTCTTCCTGTGGCATCCAGGAAGACCAGCAGAACTGGCTCAATGGGTTTAAAGTCAGCAGGAGGCTTATTTTGTTTCTTTCCTCTCTCTTTTGTTTCTTCCCCACAGCAAGACAATAAAACCTGGAGTCGTGAAAGGTCCATGGACAGATCCAAAGAGGGAGCACAAGGCTAATCCCCAAAACTGAGAAACTGAGACAAATTTCACTTTGATATCCCATAGAACTGGCATTTTATTGTTTATTTGTATTATTATTTTTTTTTCATTATTTTTACTTCTTTCATTTTATTAGTATTTTTTTATTTCTCTTCTTTCTATTTAGTTTTTTTTTCATTTCATTTCTCTATTTAATTGCATTATTTCACTGGTCTTCCTTATTCTCTTTCATATTATATTTTAATTTTCCTTCTTTTATTTCACTTGTATTCCAATAACACACTACTGTTGATCATGTACTTTCTATTATTGTTATCTAAATCATATATTTCTTGTCATATTATTGTTGTTCCAGTACTGCTATAAATAATTGTTATTCTATACAATTGTAAATATTATATAACAATCCTCCCTAATCTTAGCCCATTTTACTTTATTCCTGAGCTTTATTACTGTTGCGGTTAACTCTATTCTCTGGCACACTTTGCCTACTTTCTATCCCTTACTCTCACTAAATCTAATCTTGCACGAACATACTGTTTTCTAGATTCAGCTCACAATCCCCCTCCCCTCTAACAAGAGTCTTATCTCTCTTTCACCTTTTATAAAAAGTGTCTAGTTGGGTGAAATATCACTGTTAACACTATACTTACCCAAAGGATCTCCTATCTCCTCTCTACTTGTTGGTACATTAAATCCCATAGAATACTCTCCTGCTGTCTTAAGGCATTTTGCCTACCCTCTGCCACAATCACATAGAAGGACCAGGGGAAGCTGAAAACATCAGTATACCTGCTGGAGGAGAAAACCCACCAAAAAAGGAACCACCAGAAGGTAAAGACTGAGTATAAGGAAAGAGCCCACACAAACATAAGAAAAGGAAAACCTAGAGCATCCACACAAGGAGATCAAAGAGGCCATACCACTGAATCTCATAGAATTCCTACCATAAAAGTTCACCCTACAAAGACAGCTAGCAAAGTGAAACATCAGGAAGCACAGAAACAAACAAAAAGAGTCACCTAAAATGGGGAGACTAAAAAAGACCCTGCAACAAAAGGAATGGAAGCCTCCCCACTAAAAGAGCTAAATTAAATGAAGATAAGCAAACTATCAGATAGAGAATTCAAAATAATGGTTATAAGGATGTTCAAGGAACTCAGACAACTACAAGGAACTGATTGAGAACAACAATATGAAAAAGGAAATAGAAACTATAAACAAAAAAAAAACAGGAAGAAATGAACAATAAGATTTCAGAAATAAACAACAGACTGGAAGGAATTACAAGTAGGCTGGATGAAGCAGAGGACTGAATTTGTGAGCTGGAAGACAAGGTGGAAAGAAACACCCAGGTAGAGCAGCTGCATGAAGAAAGACTAAAAAATATGAAGACAGCTTAAGGGAATTCCAAGATAACATAAAACAAAACAACATTCGAGTCATAAGAATACCAGAAGGAGAAGAAAAGGAACAAGGGATAGAAACCCTGTTTGAAAAAATAATGACAGAAAACTTTCCGAGCCTTGAGGAAAAAAATCATGTAAGGTCCGGAGGCACAGAGATTCCCAATCAAGATGAACCCAAACAGGCCAACTCCAAAACATATCATAATTAAAATGTCAAGTATTAAAGACAAAGAAAGAATCTTAAAAGCAGCAAAGGAGAAACAAGAAGTAATATACAAAGGGGCTCCAATAAGGCTAGCAACTAACTTCTCAACAGAAACACTCCAATCTAGGAGAGAATGGCAAGAGATATACTGAACAATGGAAAACAAAGGCTCGCAACCAAGATTACACTACCTGGCAAGGCACTCAATTAAAATGGAAGGCAAAATAAGGATTATCCCAGACAAAAGAAGACTGAAAGAATACATCTCCACCAAAACAGCCCTACAAGATATATTAAAAAGACTACTATAAGAAGAGAAAAAAAAAAAGGAGAGAGAGAGTAATGCAGGAGCAAAGGGGGAAAAATAAACAAATACCTATCAGCATACCCTAAAATGTTAATGGGTTAAATGCTCCAGTCAAAACAAAACACAAAGAATAACTAAATAGATAAGAAAACATTACCCACACATATGCTGCCTACAAAAAACCCACCTCAGAACAAAAGACCAACACAGACTGTAAGGGAAGGGTTGGAAATAAAATATTCCAAGCAAATGATCAGGAAAGAAAAATCAGGGTAGCAATACTCATATCAGATAAAATAGACTTTAAAACAAGGGTCATAAAAAGAGACCCAGAAGAACACTTCATAATACTCTAGGGAAGAATCCATCAAGACATAAACATTACAAACATATAAGAATCCAACAAAGGAGCACCCAAATACATATGGAAAATCTTGGAGGACTTCAAGAATGATATTGACAGCAAAACCACAATAGTAGGAGATTTTAACACCCCACTCTAAAAAATGGATAGAACTTCCAAACAAATATCAACAAAGTTAACACAACATTGAACAATATCCTAGATCAAATGGACTCAACTGGAATATATAGAGCTTTTCATCCCAAAGAGGCAAAATACACATTCTTTTCAAATGCACATGAAACATTTTCAAAGATAGACCACATGACAGGACACAAAACAAGTCTCAACAAATTCAAGAATATTGAAATCATATCAAGCTCGCTGACCACATGGGGCTGAAACTAGAAACTAAAAAACTCATTAACACTCTAACACATGGAGATTGAATAGCACGCTATTAAAGAGTGAATGGGCCAAGAATGAGATCAAGGAAGAAATCAAAAAGTTTCTGGAAACAAAGGAAAATGAGCACACAACAATATAAAACTTATGGGACACAGCAAAGGCAGTCCTGAGAGGGAAGTTCATAGTTTTACCTAAAAAACGATAGAAACATTTCAAATAAACAACCTAACCCTATGCCTGCAAGAACTTGAGGAACAACAAGAAAGAAAACCCAGAGCAAGTAGAAGGAAGGAAATAACCAAGATCAGAGCAGAATTAAAAGATATAGAGACTGAAAGCACAATTCTAAGGATCGATAAATGCAGGAGCTGGTTCTTTGAAAAGATAAGCAAAATTGGCAAGCCTCTAAGCACACTCATTAAGAAAAAGAGAGATGACCTAAATAAACACAATCGTAAATGAAAGCGGTAAAATTACAACTGACACCACAAAAATAAAAAGGATCATAAGAAATTACTACAAAGAACTGTATGCCAAGAAATTTGAAAAACTAGGTGAAATGGACACATTTCTAGAAAAAATGTAATCTTGCAAAACTCAAAGAAGAAGAAACTGAAAGCCTCAACAGAAGTTAGGACCAATAACAGTTGAACAAATTGGAGCAGTAATCAAAAAACTCCCAACACACAAAAGCCCTGAACCAGACAGTTTCACAGGAGAATTTTATGAAGCATTTAAGGAAGAGCTAACCCCTATCCTTCACAAACTATTTTAAAAAAATCCAAGAAGACAGAAGACTCACAAGGTCTTTTAATGATGCCAGCATCACCCTAAACTCAAAACCAGATAAAGACACAAGAAAGAAAGAAAACTTCAGACCAATATTGCTGATGAACATAGATGCTAAAAACCTCAACAAAATATTAGCAAACTGCATCCAGCAATACATTAAAAAGATCATACACCTTCATCAAGTGAGGTTCATCAGAGTGATACAAGGATGGTTCAATATTTGCAAATTGATAAATGTAATATATCACATAAATGAAAGCAATGGCAAAAGTCATATGATCATATGAACAGATGTGGAAAAAGCATTTGATAAGGTACAGCACCCATTTATGATTAAAGCACCCAGCAAACTGTATATAAAGGGAACATTCTTCAATTTAATAAAGGCCACATATGACAGACCTACAGCCAACATCATACTCAATGGGCAAAAAGTAAAAACTTTCCCACTAAGATTAGGAACAAGACAAGGTTGTACACTTTCACCACTTCTATTTAACATACTATTGGAAGTCCTAGCCACAGCAATCAGACAAGAAAAACAAATAAAAGGCTTCCAAGTTGCAAAGTAGGAAACAAAACTCTCAATGTTTGCAGATTACAGAATAGTGTACATAGAAAATCCTATAGACTCGGCCAAAAAACTGCTCGACCTAATAAATGAATTTGGCAAAAACAGTGGCATACAAGGTCAATATTGAGAAATCAAAGGCATTTTGTACACCAACAATAAAACATCAGAAGTTGAAATCAGGAAAACAATCCTATTTGATATAGCAACAAGAAAAATAATCTACCTAGGAATAAACCTAACTAAGGAGGTAATCTGCGCTCAGAAAACTACACAACACTGAAGAAAGAAATTAAGGAAGATACGAACAAATGGAAGCATGTACCATGCTCATGGATTGGAAGAATATCATCAAAATATCAATACTATCCAAAGCAATTTATAGATTCAATACAATAGCTATTAAAGTACCAATGGCATATTTCACAGACATAGAACAAACCCTTCAAAAATTTATATAGAAGCATACATGACCCCAAATAGCTGCAGGAATTTTGTGAAAAAAGAACAAAGTAGGAGAATTACAATACCTGATATCAAACTGTATTACAAGGCCACTGTAATAAAAAAAAGGTCTGGTACTGGCATCAGAACAGACACATAGATCAACGAAACAGAACAGAGAGCCCATAAATAAACCCAAGTCCTTATGGTCAATTAATATGTGACAAGGGGAGCAGAAGCATAAAATGGAGTCAAAATAGCCTCTTCAACAAATGGTGTTGGGAATGCTGGACAGGTACATGCAAAAACTTGAAACTTGATTACCAACTTTCACCGAACACAAAAATAAATTCAGGGTGGATAAAAGATTTAAATATAAGTCATGGCATCATAAAAGTCCTAGAGGAGAACTTAGGCAGGAAAATCTCAGATATTTCACACAGCAATATTTTCACTGATATGTCCCCTAGAGCAAGAGACATAAAGGAAAGAATAAACAAACAGGACTTCATCAAAATGAAAAGCTTCTATATGGCTAAAGAAAACAGTATTAAAATGAAGAGAGAACCAACTGTATGAGAAAACATATCTGCCAATGATACCTCAGAAAAGGGTTTGATCTCCAAAATATATAAAGAACTCATACAATTCCACTCTCAGAAGACAAAAAAATCCAGTTAAGAAATGGACAAAGGATTTGAACAGGCACTTCTCCAAAGAGGACATATAAATGGTCCAGAAACATAGGAAAGGATGCTTAGCATCACTAGCCATAAGAAAGATGCAAATGAAAACCACAGTGAGATAACACTTCACATGGGTGAGAATGGCTATCGTAAACAAAGCAACAAACAACAAGTGTTGGAGAGGATGTGGAGAAAAGGAAACCCTAGTGCACTGCTGGTGGGATTGCAGACTGGTACAACTACTGTGGAAAACATTCTAAGCCCTGGCTGGTGTAGCTCAGTGGATTGAGCGCGGGCTGTGAACCAAAGTGTCGCAGGTTCGATTCCCAGCCAGGCCACATACCTGGGTTGCAGACCACGGCCCCCAGCAACCTCTCTCTCTCTCTCTTTCTCCCTCCCTTCCCTCTCTAAAAATAAATAAATGAAATCTTAAAATAAAACTCTCACTTGAGGGGTAGGCCCCTGAGACACCCACCTCTGAAAGTCAATGGGGTTTGTGTTCACAAGATGCACAACACTATATAAAATAAAAGGAAAATTCTTAATGGGCTCTAGAGGACTCTCTATAGCTATCACCCCAGGGCTAAGCACAGAGGGAGCAGGCAAAATATCCAAATCAAGGAAGCCCATGAAGTACCAAAATAAGATGACTCCAAAGAGTCTCACACTGTGATATTATAATTAAATTGTCAAAAGTTCAAGAGAAAATCATAAACTTAGAAAGAAGAAAATAACATGTCCAAGGGAAACCCCATAAGATTATTTTTTCAGCAGAAACTTTGCAAGCAAGAAGAGAGTGACATAATATGTTCAAGGTGTTCGGAAAAGTACTGTAAACCAGGAATACTCTATTTCACCAATAGGTGAAATAGGTGTTTTAAGGATTGAGAGATAGTTTTCCAGACATGCAAAAGCTAAAGGAATACAACACCACTAGAGGAGCCTTGCAAGAAATGTTAAAGGGACTTCTTTAAGCTGATATTAAAACTTGCTAATAAGTAACAAAAAAACAATTAGAATGTAAAATGCACTGGTAAAGGTAAATATAAAGTTAAATTCAGAACACTCCAATATTATAATGATTTGGGGTAAATCATTAACAACTCTAGTATGCAAGTTAAAAACTAAAGTCATAAATTGCTCAAACTATAATAATTTGTTAATGGATACATAATGTAAGAATATGTGAATTGTGAAATCAAAAACATGAAATGTGGGCAGGTAGTTTATAAGTGTAGATATTTTATATACATTACAAATTGCGTTATCTGCTTAAAATAGACTGTTATAAACATAAAATGTTTTATGTAAGCACCATGGTAAACACAAAGCAAAAATTATAGTATATACATTCTATATTTAGTATGTATCTACATATAGAGAAAAGAATCAAAGCATACTACTAAAGAAAATTATCAAAACATAAAAGAACAGAACAGGAGAGAAAGAAAAGAATAAAAGAATTACAAAGCAATCAGACCAACAAAATGGCAATGGTAAGTTCCATACCTATAAATAATTTCTTCAAATGTAAATGAAATAAATTCTTTAATAGAAAGACCCATAGAGTGGCTGAATGGACAGAAAACAAAATTAAGTGAAACAAAACTATATGCTGCCTACAGGAATCTCCCTTAAGATTTAGGGACATACACAGACTCAAGGTGAAAGAATAGAAAAAGATACTCCATCCAATGGAAGTCAAGAGAAAGCAGGGATACCATACTTATATCAAAGCAGACTTTAGGGTTGTACAAGAGACAAAGAAGGTCATATATAATGACAAAGGTGCCAACTAAACAAGAAGATATAACATTTGTATATAAAAAAGGGGGGGGCCCAAAAGCCAGAATTTAAAAACTTTAAAAAATTGTGTATTCTTACATGTTGATACTTCAGTCACCTTCGAAGTACTTTCCATTTGATCAAATATACCTATCAAGATATTTTTTTCCACTGCTCAAAACAGTTTTGGAACTTACATGATTACACTCCAAGAAGACAAACAACCCAATTAAAAATGGGCAAAGGACCTGAACAGACACTTCTCCAAGGAGGACATACAGAGGGCCCAGAGACATATGAAAGGATGCTCAGCATCACTAGCCATCAGAGACATGCAAATTAAAACTGCAATTAGATAACACTCCACACCAGTGAGAATGACCATCATAAACAAATCAACAAACAACAAGCACTGGCAAGGCTATGGGAATCCTAGTACACTGTTGGTGGGAATGCAGATTGGTGCAGCCACTGTGAAAAACAGTATAGGATTTCCTCAGAAAACTAAAAACTGATCTGCCTTTTGACCCAGCAATTCCACTGCTTGGATTATACCTTAAGGACCCTGAAAGACCAATCCAAAAGAACCTATGCATCCCAATGTTCATAGCAGCACAATTTACAATAGCTAGATGCTGGAAGCAACCTAACTGCCCATCAGTGAATGAGTGGATAAAAAAAAACTGTGGTCTAGTTATGCAATGGAATACTATGAAGCAGAAAGAAAGAAGGAGCTCCTACCTTCCTAATAGCATTGATGGATCTGGACGGCATTATGCTAAGTGAAACTAGCCAGGTGGGAAAGACAAATACCATGTGATCTCGCCTATAAGTGAAACCTAATCAACAAAACAAACAAGCAAGCAAAATACAACCAGAGACATTGAAATAAAGGGCAAACTGACAATAATCAGAGGGGAGGTGGGAGGGATAATAATGGGGGGTGGGGAGCGAAGGGGGAAGGGTCATCAATGAACATGTATAAAGGACACAGGTACAAAGCCAAAGAGGTGTAGGATTGAGGGTGGAGGTGGGGATGACTAGGGTGGGGGAAAGTGGTGGGGAGGGAATGGAGACAACTGTATTTGAGCAACAATAAAACAAGAAAGAGAAATATAAAAAAAAGAATGACAAAGTAACTCTTATAATGGACTCTTACATAATACTGCTCTCACTAAGCAGTATTAGTCTATAGAGTTAATATTCAATGTAAGATTTTAACACTACCATTTTCCATTTTATGGCTATAACTCCCCTTTGCCAATGAGTAAATTAGTTTGTTCAAGTTTCAAAAAATTGAAAATAGAAAATAAAAATTAAAAAAATAAAAACCAAAAAAAGTTTTGGAACTCATCTATTTTGATGCCTTTTAGTGTTTTGCCATTTTTTGTTTCACCTCTTCCACATGGGTGGAACATTTCCCTTTGAGGACTCTTTAAATACAGGGAAACAAAAAAAGTCATTTATGGTGAGATCAGTGAATAGGAAGGGTAAGGCACAGGTGTAATGCCATTTTTTGTAAAAAACTGTTGAACACTCAGCTCAGTGTGAGCAAGTGTGCTCGTAAATCACCCATCATGAAATGGGAAAACACCATGAAAGTCTTCCAAAAAAATTCACTGAAGCTGAACACAGCCTCTTGCAACAACACCACTGGTACACTGATATGGATGGGTTCCTAGAACACTGACATAGTGGGGGAAGCCTGTACTACAAGAGCCCTCTCTTAGAAGATAATTCCAGTTTTGGGGGGTCCCCCTCACGTATATAACATTGGAATGCCTAAATAAATCAAGTAAATATCAACAGAGCTTTAGGAAAGAATGAACAGCAATACAATAATAATAGGGGGTGTTAATATTTCACTTTCAACAATGTATAGATCATCCAGACAGATAATCAATAAGGAAAAATTAGCCTTAAACTACATATTAGATCAGATTAACTTAACAGACATTTACAGAACATTCCATCCAACAGCAAGAGAATACATATTTTGTTCAAGCTCACATAGAACATTCTCCAGGATAGAACATATGTTAGGACACAAAAGAAGTCTTAATAAATTAAAGAATTTTTTTTTATTTTAATCATTGTCCAAATACAGTTTTCTCCTTTTTACTCCCAATCCAGTCCCCCCTCCCACCCCTCCCCACTTCCCTCCCATTACCACCCTCCCCTTAATTTATGACCATGTGTCCTTTAAGTTTGTTCCTGTGAACCCTTCCCACTGTCCCCTTAAATTCCCTCTACTCTCTTCTCTGGGCACTGTCAGCCTGGCCTATTTCAGTGTCTTTGGTTATATTTTGCTTGTTTCTTTGTTTTGTTATTTAGGTTCCTGTTAAAGGTGAGATCATATGGTATTTGCCTTTCACTGCCTGGCTTGTTTCCCTTAGCATAATGTTTTCCAGCTCGATCCACGCTGTTACAAAGGGTAGGAGTTCCTTCTCTCTTTCCGCTACATAGAATTGCATTGTGTAAATGTAGCACAGTTTTTTGATCCATTCATTTACTGATAGACATCTTGGTTGCTTCCAGCATCTAGCTATTGTAAATTGTGCTGCTATGAACATTGGGATGCATACGTTCTTTTGAATTGGTGTTTTAGTATTCTTAGGATAGAGTCCCAGCAGTGGAATTGCAGGGTCAAAAGCAGATCCATTTTTAGTTTTCTCAGGAAGTTCCATACTGCTTTCCATAGTGGTTGTGCCAGTCTGCAGTCCCACCAGCAGTGCACTAGGGATCCCTTTTCTCCACAACCTCTCCAACACTTGTTGTTTGTTGCTTTGTTTATGATGGCCATTCTGTCTGGTGTGAAGTGGTATCTCATTGTCGTTTTAATTTGCATCTCTCTGATAGCTACCGATATTGAACATCGTTTCATGTGTCTTTGGATTTTCTGTATGTCCTCCTTGGAGAAGAGTCTGTTCAAGTCCTTTGCCCACGTTGTAATTGGACTCCTTGTCTTCTTAGAGTGCAGTCTTCTAAGTTCTTTATATATTTTGGAGATTAAACCCTCGTCTGAGGTGTCATTGGCAAATATGTTTTCCCATACAGTTGGTTCTCTTTTAATTTTGATACTGTTTTCTTTAGCTGTGCAGAAGCTTTTAATTTTGATGAGGTCCCATTTGTTTATTCTTTCCTTTATGTCCCTTGCTCTAGGGGACAAGTCAGTAAAAAAGTTTCTGCGTGAAATATCTGAGATTTTCCTACCTATGTTTTCCTCTAGGACTTTAATGGTGTCACATTTTATATTTAAGTTTTTTATCCACCTTGAATTTATTTTTGTATATGCTGTAAGTTGGTGCTCAAGTTTCATTTTTTTTTTTTTTTGCACGTGGCTGTCCAGTTCTCCCAACACCATTTGTTGAAGAGGCTATTTTTACTCCATTTTATGTTGCTGCCCCCTTTGTCAAATATTAATTGACCATAGAGATTTGGGCTTATTTCTGGGCTCTCTGTTCTGTTCCATGGGTCTATGTGCCTGTTTTTATGCCAGTACCAGCCTGTTTTGATCACAGTGGCCTTGTAGTATAGTTTAGTGTCAGGTATTGTGATCCCTCCTACTTTACTCTTCTTTCTAAATGTTGGAGCAGCTATTCGGGGTCGTTTATAATTCCACATAAATTTTTGAAGTGTTTGTTCTATGTCTGTGAAATATGCCATTGGTACTTTAATAGGAATTGCATTGAATGTGTAAATTGCTTTGGGTAGTATGGACATTTTGATGACATTAATTCTTTCAATCCATGAACACGGTATATATTTCCATTTGTTTGTGTCTTCCTTGACTTCTTTCCTGAGTGTTATGTAGTTTTCTGAATACAGGTCTTTTACCTCTTTGGTTAGGTTTATTCCTAGATATTTTATTTTTCTTTTTGCTATTTCAAATGGGATTTGTTCCTTGATCTCTCTTTCTGCCGTTTCATTGTTGGTGTACAGAAATGCCTTTGATTTCTGGATATTGACTTTGTATCCTGCTGTTTTGCCAAATTCATTTATTAGGTCAAGCAGTTTTTTGGTAGAGTCTATAGGATTTTCTATGTATACTATCATGTCATCTGCAAACAGTGACAGTTTTGTTTCCTCTCCGATTTGGATGCCTTTTATTTCTTTTTCTTGTCTGATTTCTGTGGCTAAATCTTCCAGTACTATATTGAATAGAAGTGGTGAAAGTGGACAGCCTTGCCTTGTTCCTGATCTTAGTGGAAAAGATTTTAATTTTTGCCTATTGAGTATGATGTTGGCTGTAGGTCTCTCATATATGGCCTTTATTATGTTGAGGAATGCTCCCTCTATTCCCACTTTGCTGAGTGTTTTTATCATGAATGGGTGCTGTACCTTATCAAATGCTTTTTCTGCATCAATTGATATGATCATGTGGTTTTTGTCTTTGCTTTTGTTTATGTGATGTATTACATTAATGACTTGCTAATATTGAACCATGCTTGCATCCCTGAAATGAATCCCACTTGGTCATGGTGTCTGATCTTTTTAATGTATTGTTGGATGCGGTTTGCCAGTATTTTGCTGAGGATTTTAGCGTCAATGTTCATCAGTGATATTGGCCTGAAGTTTTCTTTCTTTGTTGTGTCTTTATTTGGTTTTGGAATTAAGATGATGTTGTTCTCATAAAAAGAGTTTGGGAGTCTCCCATCTTTTTGGATTTTTTGGAATAGTCTGTGAAGGATAGGGGTTAGCTCTTCCTTAAATGCTTTGTAGAACTCTCCTGTGAAACCATCTGGTCCAGGGCTTTTGTGTGTTGGCAGTTTTTTGATTACTGCTTCAATTTCTTTTGTTGTTATTGGTCTGTTCAGGATTCCTGCTTCTTTTTCATTGAGTTTTGGAAGATTATATTTTTCTAGGAATTTGTCCATTTCACCTAGGTTTTCAAATTTTTTGGCATACAGTTCTTTGTAGTAATTTCTTACAATCCTTTGTATTTCTGTGGTATCTGTTGAAATCTCTCCTCTTTCATTTCTGATTGTGTTTATTTGGGTCTTCTCTTCTTTTTTTTCTTGATGAGTCTGCTTAAAGGCTTGTCGATTTTGTTGATCTTTTCAAAGAACCAGATCTTGGATTCATTGATCCTTAGAATTGTGCTTTCAGTCTCTATGTCATTTAATTCTGCTCTGATCTTCGTTATTTCCTTCATTCTGCTTGCTCTGTGCTGCCTTTGTTGTTGTTCCTCAAGTTCTTGTAGATGTAGGGTTAGGTTGTTTGTTTGGAATGTTTCTAACCTTTTTAGGTGGGCCTGTATTGCTATGAACTTCCCTCTCAGGACTGCCTTGGCTGTGTCCCATAAGTTTTGGCTTGTTGTGAGTTTGTTTTCATTTGTTTCCAGAAACCTTTTGATTTCTTCCCTAATATCATTCTTGACCCATTCCTTGTTTAATAGCATGCTATTTAATCTCCATGATTTTGAGTGCTTTGAGTTTTTTTCCTTGGGGTTAATTTCTAGCTTCAGTCCCTTGTGGTCTGAGAAAATGCTTGGTATGATTTCAAATTTCTTGAAATTCTTGAGGCTTGTTTTGTGTCCTATCACGTGGTCTATCTTTGAAAATGTTCCGTGTACATTTGAAAAGAATGTATATTTAGCTTCTTTTGGATGGAGGGCTCTGTATGTATCAGTAAAGCCCATTTCATCAAGGGTATTGTTCAATGCCACAATATCTTTGTTCATATTTTATTTGGAAGATCTGTCCATTTTTGATAGTGGGGTGATAAAATCTACCACTATAATTGTGTTGCTGTCCATATCTTTCTTGAAGTCCACTAAGATTTTCTTTATGTATTTGGGTGCTCCTGTGTTGGGTGCATATATATTTACAATATTTATGTCTTCTTGATGGATTCTTCCCTTGAGTATTATGAAGTGACCTTCTGGGTCTCTCTTTATGGACCTTTTTGAAATTCTATTTTGTCTGATATGAGTATTGCTACCACGGCTTTTTTTTCCTGTCCATTTGCTTGGAAGATTTGTTTCCAGCCCTTCACTTTCAGCCTGTGTAGGTCTTTTATCCTGAGGTGGGTCTTTTGTAGACAGCAGATATGTGGGTCATTTTTTCTTATCCATTCAGCTATTCTGTGTCTTTTGATTGGAGCATTTATTTGATTTACGTTTAAGGTTATTATTGATAGGTACTTATTCATTGTCTTTTATGTATGTGTGTTCCTCTCTCTCTCTCTTTCTCTCTCTCTTTTCCTTCCCTTCCTTAAAGCAGTCCTTTTAGAATCTCTTGCAGAGCTGGTTTGGTGGAGGTGTATTCTTTTAGACTTCTTTTGTCTGGGAAGCTTCTTATTTGGCCTTCTGTCTTGTTCGAGAGCCTTGCTGGATATAGTAGCCTTTGTTGTAGACCTCTGGTTCTCATTACCTGGAGTATTTCTTGCCATTCTCTTCTGGCTTGGAGCATTTCCATTGAGAAGTCAGCTGCTAGCCTTATTGGGGCTCCCTTGTATGTTACTTCGTTTTTCTCCCTTGCTGCCTTTAAGATTCTCTCTTTGTCTTGAAATTTTACCATTTTAATTATGACGTGTCTTGATGTGGGCCTCTTTCGGTTCCTCTTGATTGAGACTCTCTGTGTTTCCTGGATTTGTGTGACTTTTTCTCTCATCAAATTAGGGAAGTTCTCCTTCATTACTTTTTCAACTAGGTTTTCGATCCCTTGCTCTTGTTCTCCTCCTTCTGGTATCCCTATTATACAGATATTATTACGTTTCATATTGTCTTGCATTTCTCTTAATCCCTCTTCATTCTTTCTGAGCCTCTTTTCCTTTTCTTGCTCTTTCTGGATGTTGTTTTCTACTTCGTCCTCTAGCTGGCTAATCCCATCTTCTGATTCATCGATCCTGATTTTCATTCCTTCTACTGTGTTCTTCAGTTCAGAAATTGTATTCTTCATTTCCTCTTGACCGTTGTTGGGAGTTTCTATTTCCTTTTTCATGTTTATATAGTTTGCAGTGAGATTGATGTAGTTTCCCTCTAATTTCTGAAAGCTCATTGTGAGTTCATTGAGCTTCCTGGTAATCATTGTTTTGAACTCACTATGTGATAGTTGAGTTGCCTCTATTTCATTTAGCATTTTTCCTGAAGCTTCCTCGTTTCCCTTCAGTTGGGGGTTGTTTCTTTGTTTTCTCATTGTTCTTGGATTTCTTCTTTTTTCTTCTTGTTTGTTAAATTGATCTGTTGTGATTCCCTGTAATTATGGTGTGAAGTTCTGTGGTAGAATATTTGTGAGTTTCAGTGTTGCAATCTCCTTTGTGTATCCCGGTGTTCACAGCTTCCCTCTACTCTTTTTTGTGGTCAGTTGGAGGAGTAAGGCAAAATGGTTTAAGACAGCAAGACAGTATACTATGATATTTACATTAGCAGCCAGTAGAGAAGAGATGGGTTATCCTTTGGCTCCTTATAGTGTTAACCGTGATCCTCCACCCCACTATCTACATTTTAGAAAGGATGGAAAGAAGGTAAGACTCTTATTGGGGACGAGAGGATTGTTGGTTGGATCTAGAAAGCTGTGAGGCTGTTGGAGGTCAGATTCTAAGGTAGGGTTGGATTAAAGATTAGTATATAGGAGTAGTGTGTAAAAGAATAGAGACAACCCCCACAATAGTATAGTTCAGACAATTGCAAAGTGGGCTGAGATCAGGTAGGGGTATTGAGAAGTATTTACAATTGTATAGACTAGGTCTTACTAACAGTAATAGTAAAGTGACAGTCTTGTGGCAAAATCGATCAGGTCTAGATAACAAGAATAAAGAGTATAGAACCTTGAGAGGTGTATTAATGGAACACAGATGAAGGATAGTAACTTATCAACACACTGTGGCTGAGATACCAGGGGGAACCTATCAAATGACAGTATAACCAGCCAAGCAAAGAAGATTATACAGAAAGAAAAAGAATACCAAAATATTATTAATATAAAAAGTATCAGAAAAGTGAGAAAAAGATAATACAAATTTACAGTAACTTGCAAGATTAAAAAAAAGGAAAGAAAAGCAGAAGATGTAGTGCAGGAGAGATAAATTTGGAGTGGAAAGAATAATATTAGGATGAATGGAAGAGAAACATAAGGGATTGAGAGATAAAAATAATAAGAATTGAAAAATAAAATGTCACATAAAACGCAAGATAAAATCAATCAAGCAACAACAGCCACAAAAACAAAACAAAACCAAACAAGACAAAACAAAACAAAACAAAAACAAAAACAAAAAAAACCTCTTGTTTGTTTCTAACTGGCCAGACCAGTTTTTCTGACCTTGCTGGCTTCAGCTGGCTGAGGGACCTTTGAAATGCTTCTCTCTTTCCCAGCCAGATCTCAGCAAGTCTGTCAGGTACCCTGGGCACTCCCGAGCACACTGGCTCTCTGGATCTCACTTCCACATTCTTCCAGACTCCAGGGTCCTGCAGGGTTCCAGCTCTATGATCTCAGGAGGCACCCATGACATTTTGGGATTCACTGCGCCCTCCCTGGGAATCGTAAAAGGGTGCACCCCTCCCCCAAACTTTTGAGATTCGGGGTCTAGGATCGCCCTAAGCTCCTCGCCCCAACCCTTCCGGGTTCACAGCATGCGCGCGAGTCAATCTTCCCGATGGTGCGTGAGCCAAGCCCTTTCCAGCTCCATGTTCCCCGCCGAACCGCACTCCGACCGAATGTTGGCACCTTTTCTGGCTCCCCCGGTTGGGCTGGCTGGAAATTTCTGAGCCACTACTGTAGGAACACACCAAGCGCCACGTCCCTCCCGGGATCACTGTGCGAAATTCAGGCATCCCTATGGGGCGCCAGCCGAGAGTGGCCCGGCTCTGTGCTCTCCACCGATCTGCACTTCCACCGGGCTAGGGGTGCGGGCGCTCTTCCAGGCTGCCCCTTGTCCTGTCGGCTAGAGGCCCTCACTTCTCCCAGGTCTCTGGGTGGGTGTTCATAGTCCCTGGGCGATTTTTTCCCTGTCCAACTGGCCAATCTGTTCCTTCTAGCAACACTTTCTCTCCTGGAGTTGCTCACCCCCGTATTTGGGGGTGGGAGCAGCGACTCTCTTCTCCCAGGAGCCCTGAGGCAGACCCGGGAGCACCGGGCCTGGGAACTGCGCACCCCTAGCCCCCACGCTGATCCCTGGGCCCCTTTTGTCCTGAAGCAGTCTCCTTACCATCTGGTTTTTCAGTGATTGCAATAATTTTTGATGTTCTGCTTTCAAAAGTGATTCGGTAACCTAGTCCACTTGCTTTCTTTCTCCACTGATCCGTGAGTTTCCCTCCTCTTCACAGAAGCCGAGAAAAATGCTGCGTAGGGTAAAGCCACCATCATAAATTTAAGAATTTTGAATGCATGTCAAGCATCTTTCTGACCATAATAATAGGAAACCAGAAATAAATTACAAGAATAAAACTGGAAATTTTGCAAATATGTGGAGTTTAAGCAACATGTTACTGAACTACTAGTGGTCAAAGAAGAAATCAAAAGAGAAATAAAAATCTTGATGCAAACAAAAATGGAAACACAACATACTGAAACTTATGGCATGTAGCAAAAGCAGTTCTAGGAGGGAACTTTATAGCTATAAGGGCCTATAGTAAGAAACACAAAAGATCTCAAATAAATAACCTAAATTTACGGCTGAAGGAGCTAGAAAATAAGAAAAATTAAGCCCAAACTTATAAGAAAAAAGGAAAACACT
The DNA here is from genome assembly GCF_019186645.2 of Phyllostomus hastatus. Classification (NCBI taxonomy): domain Eukaryota; kingdom Metazoa; phylum Chordata; class Mammalia; order Chiroptera; family Phyllostomidae; genus Phyllostomus; species Phyllostomus hastatus. The sequence continues at coordinate 7,172,755 of NW_025334016.1, read as the reverse complement.
GATTTTTTAAAAAGATAAAGTTGGCAAACTTTTATACTGTACTTGGCATGAAAAAAGAGAAAAGACTCTAATAAAATTAGAAATGAAAGAGAACATCTTGTAAATGATACCACACAAATACAAAGGATCATAAGAGAATACGTCCATTTAGGAAATAATTAACTGAGGAGTCCTGAGTAGTTGGAGTGTAGGCTGAGGCCAGTTAGCTTGAAGATAGAAAAAGAATTGAATGGGAGATGGTAAAGACCAATTTTTTCTTACCTCACCTTTAGCCTTTTTCCGTAAGTCAAATGAAAGAAGTTGAACATTGTGTGGGGCTCTGGCTTTAGGTCTTACTCTGCATGTGTTTCTCACAAGCTAACTTGATTAGCTAGGAATTCCATTAAGGGATCTTTGTCCTCTGTCACACCTATATTACATTGGTCTCTCTACAGCCTACAACAAACCCTGTCAAAGACTCCCTCTCCCCATATACCTGCTAGCACTGAAAACAAAACAACAACAACAAAAAAAAACCCAAAACAAAAACAGGATGTTTGGAGGGAAGACAAACATCTCTAAAATTTTAAATTCCTCTCAGCAGAAAATTCTCTGAAGAAGTTTCCTTCTTCAATCAATTACCCTTCATCCCATTCCTCAACATACTACGTGCACACACACATTTTTCTATACAACACTTAAGGAGAATAACAGTTTCCTATTGCTTTCAGACTTCTAGTTCTAGAAATCTTGGTGACTTACTGTGGTCATGATTAATTGTTTGGGGTTGTGAAATTCAACATTATGTTAAATGTGAAGCTTTGGGACTATTTATCACTAATGATTTTCAGATTCTTCTGTTCATAAATTCAAGTCAGGTATTTTCTCCTGAGAACCTACCCCTGACTCAGTGAACCACTCACATTCTGCATTTAGATGTTTCCCTATGACACTAAAATATTTGACTAAAATGTTTGATGTTATCAAAATCATGCTATTGATATTCATATCAATATTTCTTGAGTGGTATGCTTAGTATATCTATTAATAAAACTTGAATTTTCCTCCTTTTGGTTTCTGCAAACATAATTTATAGAGACACAAATAGTAATATTAAAACTATCCACCACGAAAACCAATACTTGACAGCAGCATATAATTTAAGAGTTGCATACATATGAATTCAGACCTTGTGATTTCTAAATGTACATACATTAGTTGCACAACAGAAATTTAGAGTTTCAGAAGCAGCAAGCTGTCAAATGATTGAGCACTGATGTTTTGAAAATGAACTTCTCTGCAAAGCAGGAAAATTGGCAAAACTGGGGTAGCACATAAAATATATATGCCTCTGTGCTCTAACAAAATGTACTTAAGTATATTCATTAACACTGTTTCTTTGTTGAAAATTTCTGTTTAAAAAAAGGCTTGATTTTGAGCTTTGAATTGGGAATTTCCCAAAAAGGAGAAAACCTTGCTTTATTTTGGAAGCTCATTTGCAAACAATATAAAACATAACCCTCAATTAAATAGTTGACAGCTATATTAATATGATGTTTAATAATCTTGTCACAATATTTCTCAACTCCAAAATATTTTCACAGTAAAAAAGATCAACAGATAAAAATAATGTGCTATTTCAGGAAGTGGGTCTATTAAAAGTGATTTGAATTTGTGGACCAATTTGAGAATTCAAGCCCATTTTATGTAGTATAGGTTTCCTCAAAACCTGCCAGCCAGTGGATACCAATGTAATGGTAGGAGAGATATTACTTTAATTGCATCAACATTTATTCCACTGATTCTTGCTACCCACTAATGGCCTTTGAAAGTACAACCCCACTATTTCTGCTAATCCCCTAGGATGTTTCAGGTGAACTACATTTTTTTTTGTTTTGGTTTGTTTGTTTTTGTTTTTTTCCAATTCTTCTGGTTAATATCCACTGTCCTCAACAAACACAGGAGTTCCACATAGAAGTGGGGAAATGTTATATTTCCCTAAAATGCATCATACCCTCTTTCTAGGGCAAAAGCAGTGCCCCTTATGCTTCAGTTTCCACCACATTCCTCTCCCCTAGGACAGGTAGAAATACTCTGCTACTCCATTCAGCAGAAAATCCTTATGATGTTTGATAAATGCAAATGACTCCTAGGAACACCATGCCAATTTATTAGTGATAATCAAGTATATATTAATGTTGGTTAGGCAAATGTCATTACATATAAATAAAATAAAAAATGTCTAAGGAAACTGAGAACTTTGAACATGGATAAGAAGTGATAGATACTCTGACAATATTTATGAGTATTTCCAATGTGCATATCCTTTGACATAGTAATACAACTTTGAGAAGCAAAATATATATAATCAAATGTTTCATAAAGACAAAAACATAGCATGTGTATATGTTTGTATATTATATAAATTTTATGCTATATAGTATATAGTATATGTATCTCTAAGTAAATAGAAAAAGTGTAGAAAGCTAATAGTATGGTATTAACACCAGTTACCTCAAAAGGAAAACATGAAGGCAATAAGGAGAGACATTAAAAATCAAATCTTTAGATTATTTTCTTAGTTACAATTATCACTTATTCATGTGTAGTTAACACATTTTAATTAAAACAAATGTGGAAAAACTTTATTGAAAAGAAGCAGGGAGAAAACTCAATAGAGTGTTACTTTCACAAGTAAGAAATAGATAATATTATTAATACATAATTATGGTAACCAATTCAATTCAACAATATATATTGACTGCCTATAATATGCTGAACATGTTGTTCAGCATTGTGACAAATACAGAAGAAAAGTTAGCCATGGCTCTTGCTCCCAAAAACCTTGCAAACCTATTAAGGAACAAAAAGTATACATTATTATTTTCTCAAAGGCAGTGCTTTGCTCAGGAGTGGTGCATATAATATGGGTTCATTGGTTAATAGGAAGGTGGTGAATTGGGACTGGATTTGCTACAAAACACTTTGTGGGTGTAGCTGAGGCTGTTGATTCTTCATTCTCTAGGCCTTACCACTTTTAGTGCATGCCCGCTCAACTTTTCAACTGCTAGGATCTGCAACTCTTGGTCTGACAACACTTGAACCACCGGAGCTTGCTCTGCCTCCACATATGGTGGGCCAGGAGTGCCAACGAGTTAACATAGCTCTCAAGGAGGGACCAGTGGCACTTGGTGTACAAATTCTCCAACTTCCTTTCCCCTCAACTGGAATAACTCTGAGGTTTTATATTGGCTCCCAGAGGTCTCCAATAAGATTAGGTTTCAATTTTTCACAGTGATGGCTCACTTGATAGCATACACTGGCCTTTACCATCTTAATCTTGCTTGTTGCGCTTCCACATTCCCTCACTAATGTGTCCTAGGAAACAGTGCAACTAAATCCTTACCTTATGGTCATCTTTTGGAGCAACCCAAATTAGGATAGTGACGGACAACACACTTGCTTCAGACCTTATAGCTTTTATATATTCATCACTATAGGTATTTAAAGCAGAGAGAAATTTAATTCTTGGAACTGGTTTAGAGGCATTGTATTACTTTTCTGTTGCTGCTGTAACAAGTTACTGCAAACTTAGTAGCTTAAAATTACACAAATTTATTCTCTTAATGTGCTGAGGTCAAAAGTCTGTCATTAGTTTCAGTGGGCTAAGGTCAAGGTGTCCATAGGGCTTATTCATTCTGTAAGCTTGAGGATGAATTTTTAAAATTTAGTTTGTGAATTCATTTAATGAATTTTTCATTTTGGCTATTGTAATTTTTACCTCCAGAATTTCTAATTTGGTTCTTTTTTATACTTGATCTCTTTACTGATATTATCTATTTGTCATACATCATTCTCCTTGTTTTCTTTAGTTCTTGTCTACTGTTACCTTTAGTTCTTTGAGCATATTTAAAACAATTGATTTAAAGTTTTTGTCTATTAAGTCCATAGTATGTTCTTCCTCAGAGACAGTTTCTGTCAATTTCATTTTTTTCCTGTGAATAGACCATATTTCCTTTTTCTTTGTATGCCTTGTAATTTTTTATTGAAAACTAGAAATGTTGAAGATTATAAAGTGGTAAGTCTTAAAATCAGATTTCCCCCCTCCTCCCCAGGGTTTGCCATTATTTATTGCTGAAGGCTTCAGTCATCTGTTTAATGACTTTTCCAAACTATTTTTGTTGGCTACTCTTTGTTGCATGTGGTCACTGAAATCCCTGTATTGTTAATTCAACAGTTAGCTAATTATCTGCCAGAGACTTCCTGAACCACTTAGAGCCAAAACAAAACAAAACAAAACAAAACAAAACAAAAAACTACTTTGTAGATTGGCTCTGTGCTGCAGCACAACTTGAACACTAAGCCAGGTCACCTATTACTCTGCCTTAGGCTTCACATCCTGCTTTTGTGGAACCCAGAGATCAGCCAGAGGTGCAAGCCTAAGATTATCTCAGGTCTTTTGTGAACATGCATCATAGGCTGGACATGTGTGTTGCACTCTGAATCCCCTGATATTTGTAGTAGCCTTTCAACGTTTTTATTATCCTGAGAATTTTCTTTCTCAGTTTTCTCCTTCCCAAACTTTTGGGTCAGTTTCTACTTGCCCCATCTTCTGTCCCATGTACCAGCCAACTATGTGCTGTGTGTCTTTAAATGTTGTCTGTCGTTGTTCCTGTCCCTCAGGGAAGCACTGGAATGATTAAAATACACAACATAATTTTGAGGGAACAAAATTTATTCTCTCTTGCACACCAGCAGCAGCAAAGCACACCAAGAACATGGGTCACTGTCCCCATAGCCACCGCTGAACTGGGGAATGAAGGATGGCAAGCAGATAAAAAAGTCACAATATTTTCTTACCAAAATTTAGTAGTGTCTACCTTCATTAAGCACTTCCCTGGTTGTTGTAAGATTTTGAGATCCCATAGTTCTAATAAAATTGATTCAGATTTCCACCAGCTTAATGTCAGGGACCAATAATTGGAGCTCTCTAACCTACTATTTCTATGACATCATCTCTTCAACTTTCTTTCACAAATTAAGGCATATTCATTCTCTCCCCAAAAGGGAGAAACACAAGGACTTATTAGTCATTATCTAATGATGTTAATGTCTTTTCTAGATAAGTAAAAAGTCAACTGGGTATTTAAAACCTTAAGACTAACTTGCAAAAGTGAACTATTGCCAATATTTCCATTTAAACTATGAGAGGAAGGGAGAGAATGAAAAAAAAAACACGTTTTTCAAGCAAGAAACAAGGCACACACACTGAAAAAAATATGCAAAATATGCCATAGTTCTTATTTCTGTAATTGGACACTAAGCTATAGCAAAAAAAGAATTTTTTTTCTATTAGTAATTCCATGTTTCTCTACCTTATTAGCTGGTTAAAGTTCTTTAGCTGGTTGGATGATTGAAAACTTCATTGTAAGGAATCTGAATATTAACTAGGTAGTCTTTGATTAACTTTTATGACTGGACATGGAGCCACACAGAGTCCATCAAGTTCTTGTCATAGTCCTATCTGCCCCTAGTATACACAGTATCCCAGTTTCCTCTTGTCAATCGATATTAAGCACTATGTCTAATGAAGTATCCCTTTTTTTTTTGCCTGTAATAAGGTTAGTGGCCTGAGGAACCTTATAAGATCCAAGTAGAAGTCTCAGCTTCCCATTCAATAGAAACATTGCTGTGTTCTCTGACAGAAACATTCCCAAATTCCCCCTTTGGGAATCAATACCTTTAGCCAGCACATCCAAAAGTTTCAGGCATTTTTCAGCAAAATTTAATGATGGATTATTAGGTAGATTAGTGAGAGAGGCCACTCTCAACTTCATCCCTTAATTTCCAGATGTGTGCATTTTTCTTATGAAAAAAATTGTACCGATATTGGTCATTGGTTTACAGCATATGTCACATTCTTGAGGACATTTCCTAACCCATGTGTATAACCTATAATAGGCATTATGGCTGTATCTTTAATAAGTTATTTCAACATTCTGTGAAGCCAGTTGCTTTTTCAGTAAGTGGAGCACATAATTAGAGAAGTTAATTTTATGGCCATGAGACCAAGCCAGAATACTTCTCCTGAAAAAATAGATATTTGATGACAAGCAATGTAATGTGAAACATGATAGTGAACAATTCATTCTTTAAATCTATGAATGGTGATACTGACAATGGTATCATGGGTGGGGATTCCAATCTATATTCAGCATATGCGTACCCTAGTAAGGACAATTTGTTTCTACGTCCATGATGGAAGACATTGAATGTAATCAATCTCCTGTACTCCCCTGCCTGCCCTCCTCCATCTGAAGGAAATGATGTCACATTAGGGCTCACTATTATTTCTGCTGTTAGCAGGCAAACCAACCAATAATTATGGTAGCCAGACCAACCTGATTAAGGTTAAGTCAGTGTTGTTGAGTTCGTGCCTAACCCCCATTCCTGCTGCCATAACCACTTTGCACATTGAGTGATCTGGCACAAAGGAACTGACTGATATTAATAAGATAACTATTTGGAGTGACCAGTCTTGCTTGAAAAAGTGAGAAAATTGGTCAGATTTGCATGAGCAGATGGTAAAGGAGAGATGTTAGTTTACACAAAAGAATAAAGGCATGGATAATCATAGAATTTGGCAAAGCATGGAGACCCCAGCCTGGATGAAGGCAAGTTTTTGCCTTAGAGAAATTTTTGAGGAAAAACAAAGATTAGGAAAAAAAGGTATTGTAAAGTTCTATTAACAACAACAAAAATTCATAACTGTGTGTAGTCATGGATGTTAACTAGACTTACTGAGGTGATCATTTCACAATGTATACAAATATTGAATCATTATGTTGTATACCTGAAATTAATATAATGCCAATTATACTTTGATTTTAAAAATCTTAAAAACTGACAACAGCAATACATAGTTTTACTGGCTTACATTTATCAAGCCCTTTCTGTGTACTGTGCTAAGCACTTTATATGTATAATATTATTTATTCTCCTAAAAAAACCTGTGAAGTAGATACTATTTGCAATGAACTGAATGTTTGTGCCCCCCCCAAAAAAAATATATGTTGAAACCCTAATGCCACTGTGGCAATGTTTGAAGCTGGAACCTTTAAAATGTAATTAGAACATGAGGGTGAAACCTTCATGAATGAAATCAGTGCCCTTATAAGAAGAGGCCAGAGAGCTCACTAGTACTCATCCCACCTTGCCAGTATCAGAACTCTGCAACCAGGAAAAGGATCTTGACTGGAACCTGAGCATGCTGGCACTGTGATCTTCTAGCTTTTAAGACTGTGACAAATAAATTTCTCTTGTAGATTAGGCACCCAGTTTAGAGTATTTTTAAATAGCAGTCCAAACTAACTAAGATACTATTATTATTTCCAGTTTAGAGAATAATTTCAGGTGAACTAATTTAGAATAATTTCAGGTTAATGACAATGTAGAGGTTAAATAAGAAATTATAGAGTTCCTATTGGTACTGACACACAGAAACCCACAGAAGTTGTTCATCACTGGGTTATACTGCCTTAGTATTCAGGCTAAGTAGAATGGACTCTGATGTTAAGTGAAGGGGAATAACTCAGAAGATTTAAGCAAAAGGAAAGCTTTAAAAGAGTTAATCTTGCAATGTGATATAGCACATACTAGTTTCTGTCTGTACTAGGGAATGATTAAGAGGGAGTAAGGTGGAAAGGTCTTGAATCTTGAAGACAAACAGTCTCAGGTTTGTATCTCAGTACTGTCTCAAAACCTGAAAATCTTAACCTTACATGCTGTTACTTTCTCATTGGTAAAATGGGTATTTAACAGTTCTTAGCTAATAAATTTTTTAAAGAATAAACAAGGCAAGATGTATTATGCTTGGGTCCTGATACAGAGTTGATACTCCACATATATTGCTCCTCTTTTTTCCATCACTTTTGTTCTCCATAGTGAATACTGAAATAAGTTTCTAAAAGCTTTTCAAAATATGAATCTAACTGTTCTAAAATTTGTTAAATTGGACTCTTTCAGAGTATGGGATGGCATTTTGGATACAAATCCATTAAAAAATATTTATTTATTACTTATTACATGTCTTTCTAAATATTAGGCTCTGGAGGAACTAAAACCAGTAGGCTATGGTCTCTGACAAATGAATAGATAAGTCTAAACCAGTGACATAAAGGGTCACAGTAAAGTCAGGAAGAAATGAAAACAGTTGGGGGAGTGCACAATGAAGTCTACTGATTACTTAAAATTCAGAAAAATGACAGTATTTCTCAAAACACTACAATAGATTCTTGTTATCCTATTAAAGATTTAATGAATAATCTCTCTTCCCTTTTCTGTCCTCCTCAAAAGCAGGAGGATTGATGGAGAAAATGAAGGTCATTGGCTAATAAAGTAGTAACCTCAAGTTTCTCTACTGGTAGCTAAGAAAATAGCTGGTAAAAGGTAAAAAGCTTAACAAGGAGAATATTTATTATCTCTAACAGTTCCAATAGTGAATAATTGGGAAGGAAAACATGAAGAATAAAAGAGAGAACTTCAACACTCTTTGAATGCTAATGAAAAATAATAATTCAGTTGAGAAATATCAAACTTAATTACAGAAAAATCATAAAATACTTCCCTTTATCCTTTTGAGGGCATAAATGGGGAAAACAGATCAGAAAATGAGATGGAACTGGTAACTTCCCTATTAGAGTTTCAACTTACCAGGTTGTTTCAAAAAACAAAAACAAAAACTGTGGAAAACATCATTAATATCACTGAGTTTTAAGTTTTCTCCACCTTAAATTGCCCTCCTCCCAGTCCTTCAGTAAAATTTATCCCACTCTTCTTCCTTGTGTGTAGATACAATAACAAATAGAAACACAGAATGTCAAGAACTGTGGCTGGCCTCATCACACACTAGCCACTGACTTTCATATAGAAGAAACAGCCTTGAGGGAGTAAAACTCAGGGAGACAGATGTTGAACCAGCAACCACAGAGTCACCAGGAAGGAGCAGGATGAGGTGACTGCACTGTGGGCTGGACTGCCAGAGCAGAAATAATATGAAACATTTTATCATCCCAGAAGTAGCTGAACTTTGAAGATAGAAGAGACAAATTCTGGGGTATTAAGTACTGCCCCTCATCTTTGATATTACATTTTAAACAAAACCAATACATCTTTCCATTTCTTTCTAAACAAAATTTTTTGTGCAGTGACTGTTTTATTAACTTCCCTCAGCAGTATGTAATTTCCACTTCTATGACAATCTGTGTAAACAAGTCTAGCTCCTACACAAGAACTCTATATACCCAGTATTCCATGTACTCACATGACAAGGAACACTCTGTTTCAAGTTGTGGAAATCAGAAATGAAGACATTTTAAATGTCTCACCTGCTCACAGTTGACAGCCCTGTATCCCATGGGGAATTGAGGCTAAGAACTGCAGGGATGTGCTGTTGCTGTTACTCAAGTTTGCAAAGCTTCAGAGACTCACAAACATGGATTATCAAAGATGACTTGTTGGTCCAGAATGAAGCATTTTCAAAAGGAACAAATTTTGATGCAGGTTCCCAACCTACCAATAACCAACATTGTCAAAAATTTCAATATTTTCTAAGGTTAAAATGAAACCTTAAGTTGGTTTCATTGGAAGGGTGCAATTGTAAAGTATATAACATCATTTGATATTTCTCCTCACTTCCACATGTGAGTAGAAGGAAAATTCACATGACCTATCTTCACTCCTATGATGTATAGCTCCTCTAAATTATTTTAGATTGGGTCTAAGGCCTGGAAACACTTGCCCAATAATAAGATAGGAAAAATCTATATATACTATACTATATAATATATGCAATTAAAATGTATACAATTTATATATTATACATTTATTGTTAATGTATAATATATTTATTATTAAAACAACCAGTTATTACACAGCCATATATACCCCTTCTTTATCCACCCTCAGCCCCCACCCCCACACACCACAACCTCTGTTCCAGTCACTGGGTTATTTGTTTTTCCTAGAACCCATCTGTTAAGTTTCCAAGACTTATCTCAGCAGTTCTTAACCCTTTCCTCAATGTGACACATATAAGGAATGACATCCTGACTTCTGACCAAGATGGAGATGTAGGTAGATATGCTTTGCTTCCTTGCACAACCAAAAGTAGGACAACAAATTTAAAAACAAAAAAAAAACAGAATTTCCACAAAATCAAACTGTTCAAAAGACTGACAGCCAAAGAGTTAAAGAAGAAACATTCATGTAGACTGGTAGAAGGAATGGAGATGGGCAGCTAGGACAGAAAGGGTGCACTGCAAGGCAGTGGAGCAGGTGAGGTGGCAACTGGTGAACTGGGTGGAGCCACATTCCTGTGCAGATAAGCAGGGAGGAACAACTGGGGAGCAGGGCAGCTGTGCAACCAAGGGTTCCAGCTCAGGTAAATAAAGCGTCAAAATCTCTGGCAGTATAAACCTGTGGGAGTTGCACCAGTGGGAGAAACTCCCAGCCTCAAAGGAGAGTTTGTTGGAGAGACTCACAGAATCATAGAACACACACAAACTGACCAACCTGGCAATCAGCACCAGAAGGGCCTAATTTGCTTGTGGGTAGTGGGGGAAGTGACTGAAAATGGGCAGAGAGCCAAGCAAGTGGCACTGTTCCCTGTCAGACCCCTCCCCATATACAGTACTACAATGCAATGACTTGGGTTGCCCTGCCCTGGTGAATACTTAAGGCTCCAATTCTTACAATGTAACAGGCACACCAAGACAAAAATATATGGCCCAAATGAAAGAATAGATCAAAACTTCAGAAAAAGAACTAAGCAAGGAGGAGATAACCAACTTATCAGATGTAGAGTTTAAAACACTGATAATCAGGAAGCTCACAGAATGACTGAATACAGACATAAACCAAGGAAGAAAGGAAGGCTATGAAGAGTAAAATAAAGAAAAATATAGAGGGAACCAAAAGTGAAGTGAAGGAAACTGGGACTCAAATCAATTATTTGGAACAGAAGGAAGAAATAAACATCTAACCAGAACAGAATGAAGAAAAAAGAATTAAAAAAAATGGGGAGGGGCTTAGGAACCTCTGGGACAACTTTAAATGTTACAACATCCAAATCCTAGGAGTAGCAGAAGAGGAAGAGCAAGAGCAAGAAGTTAAAAATTTATTTGAAAAAATAATGAAGGAAAACTTCCCCAGTCTGGCAAAAGAAATAAACTTCCAGAAAGTCCAGGAAGCTCAAAGAGTCCCAAAGAAATTGGACCTAAGGAGGAACAGACCAAGGCACATCATAATTAAATTACCTAAGATTAAAGATAAAGAGAGAATCTTAAAAGCAGCAAGATAAAAGGAGACAATGACCTACCAAGAAGTTTCCATAAGACTATTAGCTTATTTCTCAAAGGAAACCTTGCAGGCAAAAAGGGACTGGAAAGAAGTACTCAAAGTCATAAAATGCAAAGACCTACATCCAGGTTTACTCCATTCAGCAAAGCCCTCATTTATAATGGAAGGGCAGAGAAAGTGCTTCCCACATAAGGTCAAATTAAAGGAGTTCATCATCACCAAACCCTTATTATATGAAATGATAAAAGGACTTATCTAAGAAAAACAAGAAAATAAAAAAACTGTGAACCGTAAAATGACAACAAACTCACAACTATCAACAACTTAACCAAAAAAACACAAAATCTAAGCAAACAACTAGAATAGGAACAGAATCACAGAAATGGAGATCACATGGAGGGTTATCAGTGAAGAAGGGGAAAATGGAGGAAAAATGTACAGAGAATAAAAAACATAATTGTTAGGCACAAAATAGGGGGAGGTTAAGTATAGTATAGGAAATGAAGAAGTCAAAGAATATATATATATTCTTTGAATATATGACTAAACTAAACATGGACATGAAATAAAGGGTGGGGGAATGCTGGTGGGCAGAGTGTGCAGGGCTGAGGGGAGCTAAAGGGGTGAAAAAATGGGACAACTGTAATAGCACAATCAAATATACTTTTTGAAAAAGGAATGAGATCCCTAAATACAAAAATACAACTCACATGACCAAGACCAAATTTTGACAAAACCACACAATTTTGCAGAGGATTCAAAAAGTGTAATAATTCAGAGCAACCCAAATATCAACTAGAGGGAATAGGCAGCTAGTGAGGCATGATTCCCTCTGAGAAAACTCTTGAGAGTTAAGTTATCCCACTCAAAACTAGGGGCTGAGAATAAATATTTATAGAAATAACTTTGAATTTTCTTTAATTTTAAACATGTGAATCATTTTCAAACTTTGGTGTTTTATTATATTCACCATGGGCCATGGAAATGCTGCTTTAGTCCTTCTTACCCTTGCATGCTGAAATGCTTACCCTTATATTATGACTTGCTGAAAAATCTTATCATCATTCAAGGTTCATTTAAATGTCCTCTTGCAATGAAGCAGATGCTATGTGTGCCTCAGCCAAATCCTATTTCCATGTACCACTCAACTTTTTAACTCTATCTGAGGCCTTTCACTGGCTGCACAAAAATGAACTCAGCCCACATGCCAGACAGTTCGGAAGTGTTGGGAAGTTGACACCCCTAGACAGAGCCCTCAAATGATTATGAACATCATTTGGTAAATAAATACCTCATCTTCCTTCCCTCTTAAGTAGGACAATTCTGAGATGTTTTCTTTACCATCTTTCTGAGGCCCCCGGTGGGGCTGAGTCTCAAATGCCCATAACAATTATATGGTTAGCACCCTGTTTGGCTTCCTAGAATAACCTTCCAAATAAATCTTGTGCTCAAATACTACTCTTGATAACTGCTTCTAGGGGAATCCAACCTAGGATTTCTTAGAAATACTTTTTCAGTGAACCCATAGAAAATAACTCTTTCTCTTTCTTGGATCCTTGAACACTTTGTTACATTAAGTATTGTGTCATACAAGATATAAAAAGACACAGTGAATTATAGATACACCTGTCCCTCCCCCTAGGCACATTAAGATAAGAATTATGATTTCTCTTTATCTCTATCTTCAAATTGCTGAACTTTTCACTTTCCTGTACTTCATAAATAATTGTAAATTAGAATTAACATAAATACACCTATGTCATGAAAGATAGCAATTATTAATGTTTTTTCACTTAGAATATTAGTTAAAAACAAATATTGAGAAAAGAGTGGAGGTTTAGCATCAAAATAATAGCTAGCTAAAGTGTTTCATTCAGCTTTTTTTTTCAGATTCCCTTTAAAATGACCAAGAACTTGACAAAAAGGGAACCATTGTGGTAGCATGATAAACTAGAATAAGATAGCACAGTAAACCAATGTGTAGAGTCCAGCATACTGTAGAAGTAAAATTAGTTTTTCACGTGTTGCATCATAGATATGTGTGGATTAAGGAACACAATCATGAGCAAAGGGATGCTGAAAATGAAAAAGATAGCATCACTTGTAACTGGGTGGAAAGAGGTTAAGGCTACTATCATTTTTTGCCTCTAACTCAAAACACAAACCTACAGTAGAACAAAATCTATCCTCATATCATTCACTACACAAAGATGCCTATGTTTGCAAGGAGGCATCATCCTCCCAATTCTTTCTTTAGTCTCCTTCTGTAAAGTTCCATCTGCAATGTCATGAGCAGCTGAAAGCAGTGGGGAGGGTGAATAATGGACTGCAATATACTAGAATGCCCTCCGGGGCAAAACATGCTATCTAAGAACAGAGTACAGGGGTAGATTGTCTTAAACTAACCTGGTAAAGAAAGAGCTTCTATAGAATAGAGCATAGCATGATGGTCCAGAGCATAGACTTTGAAATCAAACAGACCTAGGATGGGGTTTGACCTCTTCTTACTACTTGTCACAAGAGTTTGAGTTACTTAATTTAGCCAAACCTTAGTTTTCATAAAAGAAATAAGTCCTAAGAAAAGAAGCTCTCAAATGAAATAGAGGCAACTCAACTATCAGATATGGAATTCAAAGCAATCGTTATCAGGAAGCTCAATAAGCTCACAGTAAATTACCAGAAACTACAGGGAAACTACAATGAGCTCACTGAAAACTATATCAATATGAAAAAGGAAAGAGAAACTATCAACAAGGGCCAAGAGGTAATGAAGAATACAACTTCTGAACTGAAGAAAACAGTAGAAGAAATCAAAACCAGGATTGATGATGAAGAAGATCAGATCAGTGGGCTGGAGAACAAAGTAGAAAAAAAAAACAGAAAGAGCAAAAAAAGGAAAAGAGACTCAGAAAGAAAGAAAAGAGATTAAGAGAAATGCAAGACAACATGAAATGTAATAATATCCATATAATAGGGATACCAGAAGTAGAAGAGCAAGGGATAGAAAACCTGTTTGAAAAAGTAATGATGGGAAACTTCCTCAATTTGATGAGAAAAAAAATCACACAAATCCAGGAAACACAGAGAGTCTCAATCAAGAGGAACCCAAAGAGGTCCACATCAAGACAAATCACAATTAAAATGGCAAAATTCAAAACAAAGAGAAAATATTAAAGGCAATAAGGGAGAAACAGAAAGTAACATACAAGGGAGCCCCAATAAGTTTAGCAGCTGACTTTTCAATGCAAACACTCCAAGCCAGAAGAGAATGGCAAGAGGCCTATTCCAAGTAATGAGAACCAGAGGTCTGCAACCAAGACTACGTTATCCAGCAAGACTCTCAATCGAGATAGAAAGCCATATAAGGAGCTTCCCAGACAAAAAGAAATCTAAAAGAATATACCTCCACTAAACCAGGTCTGCAAGAGATGTTAAAGGGACTGCATTAAGGAAACGAAGGAAGAGAGAGAGAGAGAGAGAGAGAGAGAGAGAGAGAGAGAGAGAGAGAGGGAGAGAGGAAGAGGGAGAGAGAGAGAGACAGGTATGAAAATGGCAGTTAAAAAGTACTATCAATAATAACCTTAAACATAAATGGATTAAATGCTCCCTTCAAAAGATAGAATGGCTGAATGAACACGAAAGCATGATCCACACATATGCTGCCTACCAGAGACCCACCTGAGGACAAAAGACCTACACAGACTGTAAGTGAAGGGCTGGAAACAAATTTTACAAGCAAACAGACAGAAAAAAAAAACTGGGGTAGCAAAATTCATATCAGAAAAAAATAGACTTCCAAACAAAAAATGGCATAGAGATCCAGAAGGTCACTGCATGATACTCAAGGGAAGAATCCACCAAGAAGACTTAAACATTGTAAACATATATGCACCCAACACAGGAGAACCCAAATACATAAAGAAAATCTTAGAGAACTTTAAGAAAGGTATTGACAGCAACACAATTATAGTGGGGGATTTCAACACCCCACTGTAAAAAATGCACAGCTTTTCCAAACAAAATATCAACAACGATATTGTGGCATTGAACAATGCTCTAGATGAAATGGACTTAACTGATATATAGAGAGAGCCATTCATCCCAAAAAAGCTAAATACACATTCTTTTCAAATGCACATGGAACATTTCCAAAGATAGACCACATGATAGGACACAAAACAAGCCTCAACAAATTCAAGAATATTGAAATCATACCAAGCACTTTCTCCAACCACAAGGGACTGAAACTAGAAACCAACCCCAAGGGAAAAACCCAAAACACTCAAACTCATGGAGATTAAATACCATGCTATTAAACAATGAATGGGTCAAGAATGAAATTAGGGAAGAAATCAAAAAGTTTCTGGAAACAAATGAAAATGAACTCACAACAAGACAAAACTATGGGACACAGCTAAGGCAGTCCAGAGAGGGAAGTTCATAGTGATACAGGCCGCGCTAAAAAAGAAAGAAACATTTCAAACAGACAACCTAACCCTACATCTACAAGAACTCGAGGAACAACAACAAAGACAACCCAGAGCAAGTAGAAGGAAGGAAATAACCAAGATCAGAGCAGAATTAAATGACATAGAGAATGAAAGCACAATTCTAAGGATGAGTGAAACAAGGAGCTGGTCCTCTGAAAAGATAAACAAAATTGGCAAGCCTTTAAGCAGACTTTTCAAAAAAAAAAAGAGAACCCAAATAAACACAATCAGAAATGAAAGAGGTGAGATTACAACTGACACCACAGAAATACAAAGGATTGTAAGAAATTACTATGAAGAACTCTATGCCAAGAAATTTGAAAACCTAGGTGAAATGGACAAATTTCTACAAAAATATAATCTTCCAAAACTCAATGAACAAAGAGCAGAAAGCCAGAACAGACCAATAACAGCAGATGAAATTGAAGCAGTAATAAAAAAAACTCCCAATACACAAAAGCCCTAGACCAGATGGTTTAACAGGAGAATTCTACAAAACATTCAAGGAAGAGCTAACCCCTATCCTTCACAGACTATTCCAAAAATTCCAAAAGAATGGAAGACTTCCAAACTCTTTTTATGAAACCAGTATCATCCTAATCCCAAAACCACATAAAAACACAACAAAGAAAGAAAACTTCAGGCCGATATCACTGATGAACTTAAATGCAAAATCCTCAACAAAATATTGGCAAACCACATCCAACAATACATTAAAAAGATCATATTCCATGACCAAGTGGGAATCATCCCAGGGATGCAAGGATGATACAATATTCACAAATCAGTAAATGTAATACATCACATAAAAAAGCAATGACAAAAATCATATGATCATATCAATAGATGCAGAAAAAGCATTTGATAAGGTACAGCACCCATTTGTGATAAAAACACTCAGCAAAGTGGGCATAGAGGGAGCATTCCTCAACATAATAAAGACCATACATGAGCGACCTACAGCCAACATCAAATTCAATGGGCAAAAACTAAAATCTCTTCCACTAAGATCAGGAACAAGACAAGGTTGTCCACTTTCACCACCCTACTCAACACAATATTGGGAGCTTTAGCCACAGCAGTCAGACAAGAAAATAAAAGGCATCGAAATTGGAAAGGAGGAAACAAAATTGTCACTGTTTGCAGATGACATGATAGTGTACATAGAAAATCCTATAGACTCCGCCAGAAAACTGCTCCACCTAATAAATGAATTTGGCAAAACAGTGGGATACAAAGTCAATATTCAGAAATCAAAGGCACTTTTGTATACCAACAATGAAACAGCAGAAGCAGAAATCAAGAATAAAATCCCATTTGATATAGCAAAAAGAAAAATAAAATATATAGGAATAAATCTAACCAAGGAGGTAAGAGACCTGTACTGAGAATACTATACAACACTGAAGAAAGAAATCAAGGAAGACACAAACAAATGGAAACATATACCGTCTTCATGGATCAGAAGAAATAAACATCAAAATGTCCATACTACCCAAAGCAATTTACAGATTCAGTACAATACCTATTAAACTACCAATGGCATATTTCACAGACATAGAAAAAATCCTTCAAAAATTATATAAAACCATAAATGATCCTCAATAGCTGCTGCAATTTTGAGAAAGAAGAGCAAAGTAGGAGGGATCACAATACCTGATACCAAACTGTATTACAAGGCCTCTGTAATCAAAACAGCCTGGTACTGGCATAAAAACCTGCACATGAACCAATGGAACAGAAGAGAGAGCCCAGAAATAAACCCAAGTCTCTACAGTGAATTAATATTCTTCAAAGGGGGCAACAACAAAATGGAATAAAAATAATCTCTTCAACAAATGGTGTTGGGAGAACTGGACAGCTACATGCAAAAACATTAAACTTGAACACCAACGTACACCATACACAAAAATAAATTCAAGGTGGACAAAAGATTTAAATATAAGCCATGACACCATTAAGGCCCTACAGGAGAACACAGGCAGGAATATCTCAGATATTTTATGCAGCAACAGTTTTACTGATATGTCCCCCAGAGCAAGGGACATAAAGGAAAGAATAAACAAATGGGATATCATCAAAATAAAAAGCTTCTGCACAGCTAAAGAAAACAGTACTAAAATAAAAAGAGAACCAACTGTATGTGAAGACATATTTGCCAATGATACCTCAGAAAAGGGTTTAATCTCTAAAACATAAAGAACTTACATGACTCTAAGAAGACAAGCAACCCAATTAAAAATTGGATAAAGGATTTAAACAGACACTTCTTCAAGGAGGACATACAGAGGATCCAGAGACACATGAAAACATGCTCAGTATTGCCAGCTATCAGAGACATGCAAATTAAAACCACAATGAGATACCAGTTCACACCTGTCAGAATGACCATCATAAACAAAGCAACAAACAACTGTTGGAGAAACTGTGGAGAAAAAGGAACCCTAGTGCACTGTTGGTGGGATTGCTGACTGGTACAACAACTATGGAAAACAGAATGGAATTTTCTCAGAAAACTGAAGATGGATCTGCCTTTTGACCCAGCAAGTCTAGTGCTAGGATTTTATCCTAAGAACCCTGAAACACCGATCCAAAAGAACCTGTGCACCTCAATGTTCATAGCAACACAATTTATAATATCGAAGTGCTGGAAGCAACATAGGTGCCCATCAGTAAATGAATGGATCAAAAAACTATGGCACATTTACACAATGGAATTCTTTGCAGCACAAAGAAAGAAGGAGCTCTCACCCTTTGCAACAGTGTGGATGGAACTGGAAAGCATTATGCTAAGGGATATAAGCCAGGCAGTGAAAGACAAATACCATATGATCTCATCTTTAACAGGAACCTAAACAACAAAACAAAGAAACAATGAAAATATAACCAAAGACACTGAAATAGAGAACAGGCTGACAGTGACCAGAGGGGAGAGGGGAGGGAATTTCAGGGGAAAAGGGGGAAGATTTACAGACACAAGTATAAAGGACACATGAACAAAAACTGGGGGTGCTGTGGAAATGGGAGAGATAGGGAGGGCTTGGATGGTGGCCTGGGATGGGAATAAAAGACAGAAAACTCTACTTGAACAACAATTAAAATTAAATTAAAAAAGAAAAGAAAAGTAGCTCTCATAGAGCCTCTAAGAGGATTAAATGAGACAAGTAATGTAAAGGTCTCAGGGAAGTACCTGGTAGGATAGCCAAGATTATTTCTTCCTCTTTCTTTTCCTCCTTCTCAACACCTCCCACACCTTTTTTTTTTAACAAACTCATCACTCATGCATTTTAAAAGCCAAGAAATGAGACAATTGAAGATGAAAAGTTTCCACTTCACTTCACCAGATCTATAAGAAATTAGTACGTACAAAGCAATGAATTTTGGCCTCAGGCTTATGCAAATCCAACTAACATCTAGCTTTATAGCTGAGAAGGAAGTTCTCTCAGTTTCCAAGTGGATGGTCAGAGTGAATGAGGGTGATCAAACCACTACCTGTTACAAGTATGGGACTGGTATAGATTGCTCCTCATTTGGTATAATTGGAAATTAAGCAATTGATAATTCAGGGCTTAGGAAACATTCTGTTCTACTTGTAAGAGAAGATAATCCTCCTCCAAAATATAGAGAAAGAAAGAAACAGTCAAATGTAATCACAGCAGAAATTGAAAGTAAAATTTTAGAAAATTTATGCTCTAATTTTAATAACATTCACAAAATTATAGATGTCAATGCTAATCTAGAGCATACCTGTGGTAAGAAAAAAGATCAGATATAAAGAAACCACATGTTGTGTATGAAAAGATTACAAGGTAATGAAAAATGTAGTAATAGAATTGAAATATACATTGGAGTCAGAAAAAGAATCCAGAGACAAGAGCACAAAATGCACTGCATTATTAATAGAAAAAAAAAAACATTTTCCATTTTACTAGGAACACCTGCACTCTTAAAATTCCTCAGAGTACTGGGTTTTGCCAGAGGAAAGACTGACTGAACCACCCAGCCTTTCACCAATGCCATGGACTGGGTTTCCATAGTAGTCTTGCTAAACTTGAAATTAACAGGGGCTTGGTTTCCAGAGCCATTGCAACCTTTGTCCATATTGCACAAATAAAGTCTCAGGAACTGTGTGGTGATTAAGAACACATTTAGCAGCTGGATAGTTGTCCCTGGTTTCATTTAAGAAACAAAATACATGGGAATGTAGAACCAGAATGTAGAAATTATTCAATTCTTTGGTTTATAGTGGAAGTATAAACTAGAGAACTAAGTCAATAACCAATGATGCCATTACAACCACTTTATATTTAGGATAAACAGAACAGGTTGACAGGAACAGGTACTGCAGATAGGAAGGTTGTAAATAAAACACAGTCCAAATTCCAAGTGATATTTGCTTGTTATACAAGGAAAATATTTTGATTAGAAGAAGTTCAAAACAAGCCATGGACAATCTCCCTTTCTAACACCTGGATATTAAAGAAGATGGCTTTAACAATTGAGTGCCAACAGACTCACCCAGGTAACATACATGGGTATTTAATCTTTTAAAAATTCTTCTCTGAAGAATTTATTTATTTTTATTTTTTAAAGATTTTTAAAATTTATTTTAGACAGAGGGGAAGGGAGGGAGAAAAAAAGGGAGAGAAACCTCAGTGTGTGGTTGCCTCTTGCATGCTCCCCACTGGGGACCTGACTAGCAACCCGGGCATGTGCCCTGACTGGGAATAGAACAGGCAACCCTTTGGTTTGCAGGCCAGCGCTCAAGCTACTGAGCCACAACAGCCAGGGCTGAAGAATTTATTTTTTAATTTAATTTTCATTGTATTTTTCCATTACCATTTAGTCCCCTTATACCCCCTTCTCCCAGCAATCATCACACTGTTGTCTGTATCCATGAATCCTTCTTCCTTTTTTTATTATGCTAAGTAAAATAAACTAGTCAGAGAAAGACAAATACCATATGATTTCACTAATATGTGGACTCTAATGAACAAACTGAACTAACAAGCAAAACAGAGACTCAGATGGAGAGCAGATGACAGCTCGTCGTGGGGAGGGGGGAGGTAGGGGGTGGAGGCATTGAAAATAAAAAAGGTATTTAATTTTTAGGAATTTTCCCTCATGAAGAGGTCTCCATTCACTGAAATCTTAACCTTTTGTTATTAGATATTTGACAGAAATTCAGTCTTTTGCTCTTCTTCTGAGCATTACTTTAAGATTCCACACTAATTCCATCAGCCAATTCAATGAGGCAATAGGTTTTTTGACAACTGGAGACAACATGAAAGCAAATAAAAGGTTGCAAATTAGATATTTACATGTAGCTCACATACTTACAGTGTCAAACTGAAGTGCAATCTGAGGCCTTGTTTCTAATTTGTTTCTAACTGTAAGTTTAAAAAAATTCATTATCTTAGATAGACTACACTGGGTTGCTATGGAAACGGACCCCTTTCCCACCTCATATTTTACTGTTCACAGCTTTCCATGTGAATCTGTACTATGTCACTATTTTGACTGACTGAAGAGGCAGTTTTTACATTTTTTCCACCACTCATATTACCACTTACAAAGCCTATAAAGGTTGATATTTCCTCTTCTTTCTGGGTACAAAGTGAAATAATTCAACAGAGTAATTATAATAAACAATTTATCCCATTCAGGTTTACTGTCTCATCCTTGCTTTCTTTTCCTAGAGCATTAGAAATCCATCACTGGTTTGAGATCTCTTTAAAAATGCATGAAGGGAAGAAAATTGGCAGCACAGTTAAATGAATTTAATTCAGCCAGATTTTACATTATTAACTCACTTCCGAAGAGCTGAATGTGAGCAATGATGGAAGAAAGTGGAACTAAAATTGGACCATTGATCCTGGCAGTCTCTGAGCCAAGTGGATGTGGGAAACAGGCTAGGAAAACTGTAAATGTCTTTAGACAACAAAGATACAGAGCATTCATTTATTTTAATCAGTATGACATATGTATTCAGTGAACCTCCCCTACTTAACTACTCATTGGATTTCACCACGATCTTGACTTAACCGATGCCAGAGTTGGCAGCCTCACAGTCTAGAATTGTTTGAAATAGCATATAAGAGTAGCAGGGCTTTCTTTTCCTTTGTTGTTAAAAAGAAACAGGGAATGCCTAGAAACCAGGGGAAGAGGACACTGGGCATTAAAGTGATTACACACAGGCTCTAAGATTCTGCATTTGAAAGGGACAGGAAGAAGTCAATACACATTGATACTGGCAATGAAAGAGAGTTTTCAATGCATTTGCTTCATTGTTGTTCCATGGATACAATACCAGAGATGGTTATCCCTTACAATTCCCATTTGAATGCTGAATGTTCAAATATAGACCTTCCAGTATCAAAAGCATAACTTCTATCTCATTTGGCCTTTGCATTTATTTTATTTGGTCTTTGCTTTTCTACAAATATTAACACCTTTCTGGCTACTAATGCACTTCTCACTTGGTAAGTGACTCAGTGTACTTATTGTAGATGATTAAGAAACCAAATGACCATTCTTTTTAAAAAGTCACTGAAACCTGTGCTACCTGACCACAGCCCTCTTCTAATGATGATGTTATCACCAAGTCGCCTCAGAACACAGAGTGGAGTGAGATGCCATTTAAAATAAACAGGAGAGTTAAAAGCATTTCATGATAATGAGAACTAGACTCCCCACATTAACTCATGATGGACACTTGTTATTCTTATTTGTCTATTAAACAGAAGAATAATCAAAGAAGACTGGATATTTTGGAGAGCACTCAAATTATACATGCAATTAAAAATTTTTGTTAGGATCCATAATCTTATATAATATTTATTCAGAAAAAATTTTAAATACATATATGCAGTTTCACAAATAATAATAAAGTAAATCTATTTTAAATGTCACCTCAGTCAAGCAGGAGAATGTCACCAATATTCTTGAAGTTCCCCAAATACTCTTCCCCAATCATGTATCTCTTCCTCTACACTAGAAGAAACTATTATTCTGACTTTTGTGACAATCCTTTTCTGGCTTTACTTGATAGTTTTACCACTTTGGTATATCTCCATAAACAATATGGTTTGGTTTTACTTGTTTTTAAATTTTATATGAATGGAAATAATTTTCCATGCATTCTTTTGTTCAGCCCTGAGAGTCATTTGTGTTGCAAATGACTGTAACTATTTGTATTGATATATGGTCTTTTGTATTAATATCTCAATTTACTTATTAATTCTTTGTAAAAGAACATTTGTCTTGTTATTAGTTTTGTGTTTTAGCAATTCTGCTTTAAACATTCTGGTATATATATTGTGGGGTACACATACCTGAGTTTCTCTAGGACATATGTAGTAGAAGCACTGAGTTATAAGCTGTGTACATCTTCAACTGTAATTGATAGTTACACTGTTTTCCAAAGCAGCTATACCAATTTATATCTCTCCCCACTCCCAGAAAGTGTATGAGATTTTTTCATTATTACACATCTATACCCATACTTGTTATTGTCAAACTTTTTAATTATTGCAAATCTGGTGGCTGTAGAGTATTATTTCTTTCTGGCTTTAATTTGCTAAAAAGTGCTTTATTACTAAAAATGCTTTTACACATAAAAAAGTCACTGAAAGGAGATTTCCAAAATGTGAATGTTTGCTAGTCATCAGGATTATTCACAAACAGCTTGTTCTTCTTTTGGGCACATGGTAAGATTATATTTCCTTCCCCACTCTGAAATCAGGTAATGTCATGCGACTTGCTTTGGTCAATGAAAGAGTGTTAAAGTTATATTGCTTTGTGCAAACTTTAAGAGCTAGTATGTGTAAGATGCACTCCATTGCATTCAGCCCATTCTCCCAGTAGTCACAGTCTGGTTTTTCAATATCCTGAAGAAAGATTTGGCTAAACCTGCAGCTGGTTTCCCACAGTCATAGGGTGACATGCCTTGTCACCAAAGCATTATATGCATATTAAGAGTTACCCTTACCTTTTCTATAATTTGTACCAAATCATCCACTTATGTTCTTTTGTTTTCACCATTCCTTCAAATGAAGTAATTTGGTGTCCCTCCCAATAAAAGAACCAGTATATGACTTTCCACATTTCTTGTTCCTGCTTCAGTGATGGTGCAAGCAAATGATGACATAAAATCTCCATAATCTGATGAAAATGAGATTCCACCTGACAATCACTGTTGGACAAACAGTAGGAATAAAGACTAAAATTTTGTACATAAAGCTCATAAAATTTTTCACTGAAGCATTATGTAGTCTATGCTGACCCATGTTTCCATTAAAATGCTCATAAAGTTTGGAATAAGATACAAATCCATAACATAAAAATGTAACACCCAACCATTTGCTGTATCCTATAAGGAGTTTCCACTAAATTAAGTGAAGATGGGGCTATACTTTTTAAAAAATATATTGTGTACCTCTTCTCTGAAATAAGAGCAGGGTTTGAAAAATAGAATGTTAGTTGGGTATTTGACCCACCCTCACCTTCTTTACCCAAAGTTCCAAGGTCCATGGGAAAAAAAAAAAAGCAGATGCAGCCACAGTAATCCTGCACTGAAACCTCCTCTTAAAGCAGGTAGGAATTGCTCTTTCAAACTCTCAATATCCATGAATGCTCTTCTTTCTACATTCAGTAAGATATGACCATCTTGACCACAATTGAAGTGGGTTGATGCCATATTGTAGGGTGGTTCATGAGAGCAGCAGAAATCAAGAATAATCTTACCAATAATGAACTATCAGAAAGGGAAACTAAGAAAACAACCCCATTTGCAATTGCATAAAAAATACTTGGGAATAAATTTAACCAAGGAGGTTAAAGAACTGTACTTAGAAAATTATAAGACACTAAAAAAAATTGAAGAAGATTCAGATAAATAGAAGGTCATGGATAGGAAGAATTAACATTGTTCAAATGTTCATACCACCCAAAGCAATCTATAGATTTAATGAAACTCCTACCAAAATACCAAAGATATATTTCATAGAACTAAAAAAAATTCCAAAAATTTATGTAAAACAACAAAAGACCCTGAATAGACACAACAATCTTGAAAAAGAAGAACAAAGGTGGAGGAATCATGCTAGTTGACATAACTATACTACAAGGCTTAGTAATCAAAACAGCACAGTACTGGCAATAAAAATAGACATATAGGCCAATGGAACAGAATAGAGAGCCCAGAAATAAACTCATGCATATATGGTCAACTAATATTTGAAAAAGGAGGTAAGAATATATAACAGTGTAAAGGCAGTCTATTCAATAAATGGCATTGAAAAATGGACAAATACGTGCAAAAAAATGAAACTAGACCACCATCTTACACCATATACAGGAATAAACTGAAAATTGATGAAAGGCTTAAAGACTTGAAACCATAAAATCCCTAGGGGGAAAACATAGGCAGTAAAATCTCTAATATTTCTCTTAATAATATTTTCCTTATATGTCCTCAGAGAAGGGAAACAAAAGAAAAAAATAAACAAATGAGACTTCATCAAACTAAAAAGTTTTTGCACAGAAAAGGAAACCATCAACAAAATTAAAGGACAACCCACTGGATGGCAGAACATATTCACCAATGAGACATTTGATAAGTAGTTAATATCCAGACTTTATAAACAAATTATACAACTCATCACCAAAAAATAAAATGCCCCAACCCAATCCAATTTAAAAATGGGCAAATGGCCTAAATAGACACTTTCCCAAAGAGGACATACAGATGGCCAATAGACATAGGAAAAGATGCTCAATGTGACTAATCTTCAGTGATATGCAAATTAAAACCCACAATGATATATCATCTCACACATGTCAGAATGTCTATTCAAAGAACAGCAGACAACATGGTGGTGAAGGTGTAGACAAAAATGAACTGTCATGCACTGCTTATGGGAATGTTGACTAGTGCAGCCACTGTGGAACACAGTATGGGGGTTTCTCAAAAAATTAAAAATGGATCTGCCTTATGACTCAGCATTTATAGTTATGGGTATATACAAAATGTTTGTACAAAAGAATATATGCACTCCTATGTTCATTGCACCATTATTTACAATAGCCAAGCCATGGAGGCAACCCAAGCACCCATCAATAGATGAGTGGATAAAAATGTGATGGTACATATATACAATGGGATGTTATTCAGCCATGATGAAAATGAAATCTTACCATTTGTAAAAGCATGGATGGACCTAGAGGGTATTATGAACAGTAAAATAAGTAAGAGAAAGACAAATGCCATATGATTTCACTTATATGTATAATATAAAGAATAATATAAATGAATGAACAAAACCAACAAACTCATAGATACAGAGAACAGACTGATAGCTGCCAGAGGGGAGGGGGGTTAGGAGACTGGGTGAAAAAAGTGAAGGTATTGAGAAGTACTGATTGGTATGTATGTATGTGTGTATGTATGTATGTATGTATGTATGCATTTAAAAGTTTTATCGCATTTTTCTCATTACCATTTAGCCCCCTTATACCTCTCCCCCCTGTAATCACCACACTGTTGTCCATGTCTGAGTCCTTTTTCTTATTTGCTCAATCCCTCCACCCCCTAACTCCCCCCACCAATAGCTGTTATCTGTTCTCCATCTATAATCACAGGGATGTAAAGTACAGCATAGGAAATATAGTCAATAATACTGTAATAACTATGTATGGGGTCAGGTGGGTACTGGTAATACCAGGGGAAAACTTTGTAAAGTATATGATGGTCTAACCACTAACCTGAAACTAATATAAAATAATATTAAGTGTAAACTGTTATTAAAAAATCTTAATAAAGACCATGTAAACAATGCATATGAACATAATGACTAAACTTTATGAAAGATTTTTAAACTGACTCAAATAAATGAAGCTATACATCATTTTGGATGTAAATTCTAAATATCTTGAAGATGATTTTTATTCCAATGTAATTGTCAATAAAATTCCAAATGGAATTTGCTTGGAAACTTAAAGTAATTCTAAAGTTCACTTGGAAAGAAGTAAATAGATAATATTATTTTAGAAAAAGGGTACTTCAGCCCTGGCTGGCGTAGCTCAGTGGATTGAGTGCAGGCTGCGAACCAAAGCATCACAGGTTCGATTCCCAGTCAGGGCACATGCCTGCGTTGCAGGCCATGGCCCCCAGCAACCACACATTGATGTTTCTCTCTCTCTCTCTCTTTCTCTCTCCCTTCCCTATCTAAAAACAAATAAATAAAAAATCTTTAAAAAAAAAGAAAAAGGGTACTTCAGTAATTATCATACCAGTTGTTAGTTATAAAATATATTATAATCTCAGTGCAAGGATAGACAAATCAAGTATTGCCACTGTAGAGACAGAAACAAATGTGTGTGTGTGAGAGAGAGAGAGAAATGGAGAAAGAGTCAGAGAGTGAATTAATTTATCATAAAGGAAGTATTGAGAATTAATAGAAAAATTAAGGGCTCTTCAATGACATGGGCTGATAAAATTAATCAAGACATTTCCCCTCATACTATATAATAAAATAAGACCTTGGTTTGATCAAAGAATAAAAGTTTTTAAATTATAAATAAAAAAATGGATATAAGTGAGTAGACAGTCTCAGTTTTAAAATAATGTGGAAATACATAAAACGATAAATGATAGTTTTGACCACCTGTAATAATATTTTGGCATACATGAAAATAAGTGACACCAGGAGGCATGAAAAAGACTTAATGATATTTACATATAAGGAAAATATACATTGATTTTTTGTCAAGAATCCTATAGAACAATGAACAAAATTAAGGATCTGACAATTTACAAAAGAGAAAATAAAAATAGCTAAAAAATAAGGAATAAAACTTCACTGGTAATCAAATAAATGCAAACTAAAATAATGAGATGCCATTAATATCTAAACTAAGCAAAGATTTTAAAAGATATGCTATTTAATTCTGATAATGGTAAAATTTACATAGAGTATGGTTGTAAAAAATTATACATATACATATATATTTGTGTATCTATATATATGTTTAATATTAATACTTATATAGGTATACTTACATTTACAAAAAAGACAAAAAATAAATATATCAAATATTACCTGCAATCGTTCAGGCTGATAAGGTTATTGTGAAGACCTTTTTATTCCTTTAAAAATTATTTTAAGCCCTGGCTGGCATAGCTCAGTGGATTGAGCGCGGGCTGCGAACCAAAGCATCGCAGGTTCAATTCCCAGTCAGGGCACATGCCTGGGTTGCAGGCCATGGCCCCCAGCAACTGCACATTGATGTTTCTGTCTCTCTCTCTTTCTCTCTCCCTTCCCTCTCTAAGAATAAATAAATAAATAAATCTTTAAAAAAATTTTAAATAAAAAATTTTTTCTCACCTTTTTCTTGTATTTTCTAAGTGTTCCACGATGAATATGGATTATTTTCATAATCAAGGAAAATGTTTAAGTCACTTGAATCAAGATACAGAATCATAAGATTTCCAAAAGAGCTCTAGTGAAATTTCCTGGTAGAAATGTGTATAGAGTAACCCACACCTGGTAGTCTAACCTACACCTGGTAGTCTGACTTAATTGTATATGTCCAAATAGATATGTATGAGGACAAAATAACCTAATTTCAGTAAGAGCTAAAAATAATCAGAATAATCTGAGATTTCAGAAGCTTTTTTTCTGAGTTGATTGGTATGTATTTGTGATCTTTGAATTTTAGGTGCAAACAATATATTTATCATACTTTTCTGTTCATAGTATATCATCACTATCAGTTTGTCCAAGCCTTCTCTCTTATTTTATTTACTTAATTACTCTTTTTTCATCTCTTATTCACTTCCAGTTCCCCATTCTTCAGCAACTATTCTCTTAATGGTTCATTTATGGTTTCCTGAAATTTGAATTATTAATTTGTATTGATGAAATTAATATATATATTTTTCAAAGATTTTATTTATTTATTTTTAGAGAGGGAAGGGAGGGAGAGAGAGAGAGAGAGAGAGAGAGAGAGAGAGAGAGAGAGAGAGAGAGAGAAACATCAATGTGTGGTTGCTGGGGGTTATGGCCTGCAACCAAGGCATGTACCCTGGCTGGGAATCGAACCTGGGACTTTGGTTCCCAGCCCATGCTCAATCCACTGAGCTATGCCAGCCAGGGCTGATGAAATTTATATTTTGAAATTGACATTTTATTATATACCTCATTTTTCATTTTCCCACATTGCACTGCTTTTGAAATCCACACATCACCTAAATTTTTACTTCAACTAGCTGGAAAATACTCCGTGATAAATATACAATACCTTTCTTTTCTCCAGTCTCCCAGTGAATGAACTCTTGGGTAGCCATCAGCTCATTTTGACTTCAATATTGTACTTAATAACCTTATATATTTCCCCTTATGGAGTTGTATGAAAACTCTTTTCTTTTTTAAATCTTTACTGTATTTTTTGCATTACCAAAGGGTTTTAATACCCTTATGCCCACTTACCCCCAGCAATCACCACTCTGTTGTCCATGTCCATGAGTCATTTTTCACTTTGCTCAATCCCTCCACATCCTCACTTCTCCCAACCGCCCAACTAGCGGTCAGTGTGCTCTTCATCTATGACTCTGTTCCCATTTTCCTTCTTAGTACAGTTTGTTCACTAGATTTCCACATATGAGTGAAATCATATGGTAGTTGTCTTTCTCTGTCTTATTTCACTTAGCATAATGTTCTCCAGGTTCATCCATACTGTAGCAAAGGGTAAAATTTTCTTTTTTTACAGCTGAATAGTATTCCATTGTGCAAATGTCCTGTAGTTGTTTTATCCACTCATGTAATGATGGACATTTGGACTGCTTCCATATCTTGGTGATTGTAAATAATACTGCAATGAACATAGGGGTGTTTATATTCTTTCAAATTAGTGTTTTGGGTTCTTTCAGATATATTGCCAGAAGTAGGATCACTGGGTCAAAAGGCAGATTCATTTTTAATTTTTTTAGAAACCCCATACTGTTTTCCATAGCAGCTGCACCAGTCAACACTCCCACAAACAGACCAAAAGGGTTCCCCTTTTTGCACATCCTTGCTAACATTTGTTATTTGCTGATTTATTGATGGTAGCAATTCTGACAGGTGTGAGATGATATCTCATTGTGGTTTTAATTTGCATTTCTCTGATGATTAGTGGCATTAAGCATCTTTTTATATGTCTATTGTCCATCTGTACATCTATTGGAGAAATGTCGATTCAGGTCCTTTGCCCATTTGTTGTTTGGGTTGTTGTTCAATCCCTCCACATCCTCACTTCTCCCAACCATTGAGATTTGTAAGCTCTTTATAAATTTTGGGTATTAAACCCTGATCAGATGTATTAGTGAATATGTCCTCCCATTCTGTGGGTGGTTTTATTTTGTTGATGATTTTCTTTGCTATACAAAACTTCTTAGTTTGGAGCAATTCCATTTATTTATTTTTCTTTTGTTTCCCTTGCCTGGGAAGGTACATCTGATAAAATATTGCTATGAGCTATGTATGAGATTTTGCTGCTTGTATTTCCTTCTATAATTTTTATGGTTTGGAGTCTAACATTTAACTTTTTGATACATTTTGAATTTATTCTTCTGTGTGGTGTAAGAAAGTAGTCTAGTTTCATTTTTCTGCATCTATCAGTCCAATTTTCTGAACACCATTTATTGAAAAAACTATCTTTAACACATTGTATGTGATTTCTTCCTCTGTTGAATATTAACTGAGTATAAATGTAGGGGTTTATTTCTAGGCTCTCTATTCTTTTCTATTGATCTATGTGTCTGTTTTTATGCCAGCGCCATGCCATTTTGATTATGATGACCTTACTGTATAGTTTAATATTAACATGATTTCTCCAACTTTGCTCTTCTTTTACAAGATTGTTGTCTATTTGTACTTTTTTTGTGTTTTCATATAAATTTTTGGAATATTTGTTCTAGTTCTGTGAAATATGTCATTGGAATCTTGATAGGCATTGCATTGAATCTATAAATTGCTTTGGGTGGTATGGACATTTTAATGATGTTAATTCTTCCAATCCATGAACATGGTATGTGCTTCCACTTATTTGTATTGACTTCTATTTCTTCCTTCAGTGTCTTATAATTTTCCAAATACAGGTCTTTTACAAACTTGGTTAGGTTTATTCCTAGGTACTTTATTCTTTTTTTTTTTAAAGGAAACCTTTTCCATTTCCAGTATTTTTTTAAGATTTCACTTATTCATTTTTAGAGAGGGAAGGGAGGGAGAAAGAGAGAGAGAGAAACATCAATGTGCAGTTGCTGGGGGTCGTGGCCTGCAACCCAGGCATGTGCCCTGACTGGGAATCGAACCTGCAATGCTTTGGTTTGCAACCCATGCTCAATCCACTGAGCTACACCAGCCAGGGTGTATTTTATTCTTTTTGTAGCAATCGTGAATGGGATTGATTTCTCAATTTCCTTTTCTGTTAATTCATTATTGGAACATGAAAATGCAACTGATTTCTCAATATTAATTTTCTATTCTACTACTTTGCTGAATTCATTTATCAGTTCTAGTAGTTTCTTGGTGGAATCATTGGCATTCTCTATGTACAGTATCATGACATCTGCAAATAATGACATTTTTATTTCTTCCTTTCTAGTTTAGATGCCTTTTATTTCCTCTGCTTGTCTGGTTGCTGTCACAGAACTTCCAGTACAGTTTTGAATAAGAGAGGTGAAAGCACAGTAGAGGGAGCATTCCTCAAGATGGTAAAGGCCATATACAAGAAACCTACAGCCAACATCATACTCCATGGACAAAAACTAAAAGCTTTACCACTAAGATCAGGAAGAAGACAAGGATGTCTGCTTTCATCACTTCTAGTCAACATAGTATTGGAAGCCCTAGCCACAGTGATAAAACAAGAAAGAGAAATAAAAGGCATCCCAATTGGAAAAAAGGGAAGTAAAACTGTCACTGTATGGAGATGATATGATAGTGTACATAGAAAACCCTATAGATTCCACCAAAAAACTACTGGACCTAATAAGTGAACTTGGCAAAACAGCAGAATTCATAGTTAATATTCAGAAATTGAAGGCATTTTAATACACCAACAATGAAAGATCAGAATCAGAATTAAGGGGAGGAAATCCCATTTACTATAGCAACAAGAAAAATAAAGCACCTAGGAATAAACCTTACCAAGAATGTGAAGACCTGTACTAGGAAAGCTACACAACACTGAAGAAATAAATTAGGAACACAAAAATAAATGGAAGCATATACCATGTTCACAGATTGGAAGAATTGACATCATCAAAATGTCCATATTACCCAAAGCAATGTATTGATTCAATGCAATTCCTATTAAAATAACAATGACATAAATCACAGATATAGAACAAACATTTCAAAAATGTATATGGAATCCTAATGACCCTGAATAGCCACAGCAATTTTGAGAAACAAGAACAATGTAGGATGGATCACAATACCTGGTATAAAACTATATTACAAGGCCACTGTAATAAAAAACAGCAGGTACTTTGCTAACCATCAGGGAGAAGCAAATAAAACTGCAATGAGATAACACTTCACACTGGTCAGAATGGCCATAAAACAACAAACAGCAAGTGCTGGCAAGTTTGAAGGGAAAAGGGAACCCTAGTGCATCCTTGGTGGGAATGCAGTCTGGTGCAGCCACTGTGGAAAACAGTATGGAATTTCCTCAGAAAACTAAAAATGGAACTGCCTTTTGACCCGGCAGTTTCACTGCTGGAATTATACCCTAAGAATCCTGAAACACCAATTCAAAAGAACTTATGCACCCCAATGTTCATAGAGCATAATTCACAATAGCCAAGTGCTAGAAGCAATCTAAGTAACCATCAGGAAATGAGTCAATAAAAAACTATGGTAAATTTACACAATGGAATGCTATGTAGCAGAAATAAAGAAGGCGCTCCTACCCTTCATGACAACATAGGTGTAACTAGAGAGCATTAGGCTAAGTGAAGTAAATCAGTCTTTGAAAGACAAATAACATATGACCTCACCTATAAGTGAAATCTGATCAACAAAACAAACGAGCAAGCAAAATAAAACCAGAGACATTGAAATAAAGAACAAACTGACAATAACCAGAGAGGAGGGGGAAGAGGGATAATAAGGGAAAGGCCATCAAGGAACATGTATAAAGGACACATGGATGAAGTGAAAGAGGGTAGGTTAGAGGGTGGGAAGCAGGGATGGGTGGAGTGAGGGGGGGCGAAAATGGATACAACTGTACTTGAACAACAATAAAAAATGAAAAAAAAAAGAGTTGAAAGTGGACATTCCTGCCTTGTTCCCAATATTAAGGGGAACATGTGTAGTTTTTGCCCATTGAGTAGATGCTGGCAGTGGGATTGTAATATATGGCCTTTATTATGTTTAGTTATGTTCCCTCTATTCTCAGTTTGCTGGAAGTTTTTATCATAAATCGGTACCAGATTTTATCAAATGCTTTTTCTTCACCTATTGATATGCTCATTTGTTTTTTTATTCTTCATATTGTTTATTTGGTGAATCACATTCATTGATATGTATATCTTGTACCAACACTTGCATTACCAGAATAAATCCCAGTTGGTCATGGTGTATGATCTTTTTGATGCATTGTTGTATTTGCTTTCCTAGCATTTTGTTGAGGATTTTAACATCTATATTCATCAGGGATATTGGCCTATGATGTTCTTGCTTTTTCATGTCTTTATCTGGTTATGGAATTAGGATAATGTTGGCCTCATAAAATTAATTTGGGAGCCTTCCCTCCTCTTGAAGTTTATGAAATAATTTGAGAAGGAAAGCTGTTAGTTCTTCTCTGAATGATTGGTATAATTCACCTGTAAATCCATCTGGTTCAGAGCTTTTATTTTTTGGACTTTTTTTTATTACTGTTTCAATTTTACTAAGTGCAATTTGTCTATTCAGATTTTCTGATTCTTCCTGATTTATATTCGGGAGACTGTATGCTTCTAGGAATTTATCCACTTCATCCAGGTTGTCCAGTTTGTTGGCATATAGTTGTTCATAATATTTTCTTACAACCCTTTGTATTTCTTTGCTGTCAGTTATTTCTCCTCTTTCATATCTGATTTTACTTATTTGGATCATTTCTCCTTTTTCTTGATGATTCTGGTTAAGGTTTGTCAATCTTCTTTATCTTTTCAAAGAACCATCTCTTGGATTCATTGATCTTTTGCATCACCTTTTTAGACTCCATTTCATTTATTTCTGCTCTAATCTTTATTATTTCCTTCATTCTTTCTACTCACTTTGGGCTGTGTCTGTTCTTTTCAAGTTCTTTCAAATATAAAATTAAATTTTTCATTTGAGCTTTCTCTTTTCCTTTCTTTCTTTCTTTTCTTTTCTTTTTCTTTTTTTTTTTTTGAGATAAGCCTGTAGTGCTATGAATTTCCCTCTTAGGATTGCTTTCCCTGGGTCCCACAGATTTTGGATTGTTGTATCCTCACTTTCATTTGTTTCAAGGGATCTTTTGGTTTCTTCTTTGATCTAATTGTTGACCCACTCATTATTTAATAACGTTTTATTTATCCTCCATATCTCTGCATGTTCTTCAGTTTTCTTCTTGCAGTTGATTTCTAGTTTCATAGCATGTGGTCAGAAATGATGCTTGATATGATTTCAAACTTCTTACATTTATTGAGACTTCTTTTGTGTTCTAACTTGTGGTCCCTCCTAGAAAATGTTCCATGTGCACTTGAAAGGTATGTATATTCTGCTGCTTTGGGGTGAAATGCTCTGAAGATATCAATTAAATCCATTTGACCTCATGTGTCATTTAAGGTCACTGTCTCCTTCTGCCTGGAAGATCTATCCATGAAATTCATGGGGTGTTTAAATCCCCAACTATGACTATATTTCTGTTGATCTGTCCCTTTATGTTCATCAAGATTTGCTTTACATATTTAGGTGTTCCTGTGTTGGGTGTGTAAATATTTATTAGGATTATATTCTCTTGTTGGATTATTCCCTTTATCATTATGTAGTGTCTTTCATTGTCTGTTATTATGGCCTTGCTTTTAAAGCCTATTTTCTCAGATATAATTACTGCTACCCTAGCTATTTTCCCTGTGTATTTGCATGAAGTATATTTTTTCATTCTTTTACTTTTAGTCTGTGTGTGTCTTTGATCTGAGGTGGGTCCCCTGGAGGCAGCCTATATATGGTTCTTGTTTCCTTATTGATTCAGCTACCCTATGTCATTTAAAAAAAACACCTTTAAACCATTTACACTTAAGGTGATTATTGATAGATATATATTTATTGCCATCTTATTGGTGGACTATTTTCCTCTGTATTTTTGTTTTTATTTTTTCATCTTCTTATAGCAAGCCCTTTAACATTTGTTGCAGTACTGGTTTGGTGTTAACAAGCTCCTTTAGCTTTTTCTTGTCTGGGAAGCTCCTTATTTCTCCTTCCATTTTAAATGATAGCCTTGTTGGATAAAGTAGCTTTGGTTGTATGTCCCCCTTTCCATCACTTTGAATATTTCATACTACCCCCTTCTGGCATGTTTCTGTTGAAAAACCAGATGGCAGTCTAAATGGTGCTCCTTTGTATTTAACTATCTGCTTTTTTCTTTCAGCTTTTAGGATTCTCTCCTTGTCTATAAACCTTGACATCTTAATTATTATCTGTCTCCATGTAGGCCTGTTTTGGGTGCAACTTGTTTTGCACTCTCTGAGCTTCCTAGACTTGGGTGTCTCTCTCCTTCACCAGATGAAGGAAGTTCTCAGTCATTATTTCTTCAGCTTCTTCTCTTGCTCGCTCTCTTCTCCTTCTGTTATTCCCATGATGAAGATGTTGTTATGCTTCATGTTGTCCAAAGTGTTTCTTAAGCTCTCCTCATTCTTTTAATTCTTTTGTCTTTTTGCTTCTCCACCTGGGTTTTTTTTTCTACTTTGTCTTCCAAATCACTAATATGATTCTCTGTTTCATCTAACCTACTGTTTATTCCTTCCAGTGTATCATTTATTTCAGATATTGCATTATTTGTTTCCAATTCATTCTTTTCTATGGTCCCTATGTCTTTTATCATGCTGTCCAGTATCCTTATAATCATTTATCTAAACTATGTGATAAATTTCTTGCCTCCATTTCATTTAATTATTCTGGAGAATTCTCTTGTTCTTTCACTTGGGGGTCTATTTCTTTTTCTTCCCATTTTAGATGCTTTTTTTGTATTTACCACATTAGATATTAAACTAATCAATGATATAGCCTCTAGCTGTAATCTGTAGCCTCGTTTCAACAACATAGAGTGGGACAGAGTAATTCCTGTGGGTGGGACTATTGCTTCCCCTTAAGCTGATACCACTTGGAAAGGAGTGTTCTGCCTGAGAAAGACAGCTTCTGCAGTATAGGAAATGACTCAGTATAGGGATCCTGGTGGCCATTACTTCAGTTTTTTCCTTATAGTCACCAACCGCAGACTTTCCTCATGTGTCTCTAGTCCTCTCTGCCTTCCTTCTGCCAGAGTCTATGGTAAGTAAGTGTTTGCAAACAAAATTTTTGTGCATTGGCTCTTTATGAGTCTCTCTGGGTCTCTAGCTGTCTCTCCCTGGAAGACAGAAACTCTGCTTCTTTTCACATATAAGTGTTATCTGGGTTTCTTTCAGGATCTGATGCTGTAGGCTGAGGAGCCTAGCTTGGCGTTTAGACCTTGCACTTTTCAGGGGAAACACCCTGGCCACAGAAATATCCCTCCAGAACTTCAGCTGCCACCCGTGGAAGCCCAGCCATCCCTCTTGCACCTCCTTCACACTGCCTACCTGTCTCATTGTGGTAAAGAGATTTCTTCAAGCAGTTTAATTATAAAGCTTGTCTCCGACTAGTATTCAGTTGATTATTTGGGATGTTTTCTCTACAGTTTATTTGTAATTCCAGATTGGTCCTGGGAGGAGGTTAGAGAGCCTTCCACTTACTCTTCCATCATTATGGATCCTCTGAGAACTTCTGATTAATCCCAGATGAAGAATTTCCTGATCATGGTATATGTATGCATATTGATAATTACCCTAAGGAGTACCAATTTGCTCTTCAACAGAGTGGCCATTATGGACTTCACTCCCAACCACAATACATTCCAAAATCCCCAACACCAATTAACATCATCAAGTTTTCTCATGTTTTCCAGTCAGGTATAAAGTGGATTCTCATTATTGCTTTATGTATTTTTCTGATTACTCTTGGTTTTCAGCACCTTTGCATATGCTTGTTGGGTTTTAGAGCTTCTTATTCTGTAAACTTCATATCCATATTTTTTTTTCAATTTTCTATGAAGATTATCATCTTTTTTGTTAATTTTCTAGAACTGCTGGCATAATTTAGATATTAATTCCATGTCAGATTTTTCCACTGCTTCAATGCTTTGGGATAGCAACATATATTCAGCAACAGAGCATATATGAATAGAGAGCTACACAAGGAAGACCTCTCTGAGGCAGTGGCTATTGAATTGAAAAGAATGAGCAGAGTATGGATGTGGGAAACAATTGGGGAATTAAAGTGAGTGAAAAGAGTCCTGTGGGACTACACCACAGAAGGCAACTGGGAGAGTAAAAAAAAAGAAAATATTGGAGAGGAGGCTACAATCAACTTATGCTGGGTCTGTCAGGCCATGAGAGAGATTTTTCATTTTTTTCCCAAGATAAATGGAAAACTATTGAGTTTTAAGAAGCAGAAAGATGTTCATAGCAGCACAATTTACAATAGCCAACATCTGGAAGCAATGTAAGTGCTCATCAGTAAATGAATGGATCAAAAATTATGGTACATTTTACACAATGGAATACTACACAGCAGCAAGAAAGAAGTAGCTCCTACCCTTTGCAACAGCATGGATGGAACTGTAGAGCATTATGCTAAGTGAAATAAGCCAAGCAGTGAAGGACAAATTCCATATGATCTCACCTTTACCTGGAACCTAATCAACAAAACAAACAAGTAAGCAAAATAGAACTAGAGACATGGAAATAAAAAACAATCTGACAGTAACCAGAGGGGAGGTGGGAGGGGATAGTAGGGGGAAGGGCTGAAGGGTTTTCAGGAAAAACTATAAAGGACACACGGGCAAAACTAAGGGGGGCGGAAGCAGGGGAGGGAGGTGGGGTGGCTGGGGGTAGGGGGAGTGGTGGAAGGTAAATGCAGACAACAATAAAATAATTTTTAAAAAGAAGCAGAATGAACTGATCAGTTTTGTCATTGTAAAGAATTATTTCTAGTTACTACATAGAAAATGGATGGGGATAAGCTGGAATAGAAGTATGAAAGCTAGGTAGGAAGCTATCTCTCCGGTTCAGGTAAATAAGTGTTGCTGACTTGGATCAGGGCAATGGCCACGGGGATGGGGATATTTGGAGGGTTTACCAAATATATTTGGGAAGTAGAAATAGGTATGTATGGATCGGGTATAGAGATGTGATAAAGTAGGAAGAATAAAGAATTACAGTGTCAAAATTCTTGATTTGAGCACCTGGTAGAACATGGCAATAATTACTGAACCAGAGCTGCCTAGGGAAGAGGAGGTTAGAGCCAGGAGATCAAAGTATCATTATGCACAAAAAAAGTGCTATATTTGAAAAATATATGACATCCAAGTAAGGATGTTAGTCAGTCAGTTGGATATATGAAACTGTACTCAGAGAATGTTTTTGCAGGGAGTATTTTCCCAGCTGCCTTACACATGCCTGAAATCTGCTCATTTCCTATTTTCACTGCTCCAGTGAGTGTAAATTCCATCTAGGCAGGCCAACAATCATTGAGTCATTATTACTCCCATCTTTCTGTAATACTCCATAGCCATTCCATAAACAAATACAGCTCTTCCCTCAAAATATCTCTGGTATATTAATCACTTTTCTCCAACTTCATCACTACTCTCTTGGTTCAGGCCAGTATCATTCCTACCCTGCATTATTGCAAGGTCTTCCTAACAGATCTCTTCACTTCTGCCCTTGTTTCCCATTGTCTATTCTACACAGAGCATCTGGATTCATTTTCACTGAAATTGGTCATATCCTTTGTCCCTTCAAAACCTTGTAATGGCCTCCTAGTTTACTCTGACTAAAATACAATGTCCTTATAGTAACATAAAAGACCCTAAATTTTCTGATACCCCAAACACCCACACACACAACTTCTCTGAACTCATCTTCTGCATTTTTTCCCTCACACTCTCTTCTCCAGCCTCTCTAACCTTACCATTTTCATTCATGCCAAGAATACTTCTACTTTGACTCTTGTTCTGGAGTGATCTTTTCCTCTACATAGGAAACCTTACCCCATTCTCCATCTCTGTGATTCCCGCTGTATGTTGGGCCAGTAAGTCTGTCATAACAAAATTCCATAGACTGAGTGTCTCATAAACAACAGACATCTATTTCTCACAGTTCTGGACAGTGGATGTCTAAGACGAAATCACCAGAAGATTTGGTGGCTGGTGAATATTCACTTCCTGATTCATAGCTGGTCATCTTGTTATGTCTGTTTATGGTAGAAGTAGCAAAGGAGTTTTTTGAGGGTTTCTTTTATAAGGCACTGATCTATAAGGCTCTACCCTCATGACCTTATCACATCCCAAAGGTCCCATCTCCTAATACCATCACATTAGGGATTAGACCTCAACATACTGATTTTGTGTGGACACATTCAGACCATAGCACCTGGCTTCATATTTCTCCTTCACATCTGACATATTCAGACATGCTTAAACTTGCTTACATTTTTTGTGTTGTTTGCCTTCTTCTACTAATATAAGCTTCTTGGAATTAGAAACTTTTCTTTACTCACTAGTGTAGCTTCAATGCCTAAAACACTATTAACACATGGTAACAATTTAATAAATATTTGTCAAATACATTAATGAATAAGATATGTATTTGAAAGTGATCAGAATATGCACTGTTTCCAAGTGTTCTTCCCAGTTTAGGAGTCTCTTTGACTTGAAAATAAATAATAACAAATAAAAATTAAATTCTATTATCTCTCTTTGGGAAGCATGACTTAGAGTCAATTATCATTATGGATTTCTTTAAAATTTACCACCTTGCCCATGCCACAGGTTGCTCTATAGTACACTTCAATTCCAAAAGAGAGGCCACAAGAAGAGGCAATAAAGCACTAGAAAATCTTCTAGCTTTTTAAGCAATATCTGTGGAGAAGGTGTTAATTCTCATTTACTATTAGCCTTCTTATTTGGAGGACTGTCTCTTTTGGAACAGGGAATGTTCAAACTGCTCTAGACAAAAGCATGTTTACACAAAATTACTGCCTTTGCTCATACACTTCAGAGTTTAATAAATCCTACTCTGGCTTTGAAAATAATCATTTTTGTGAATTTGATGAGACCTCTAAAAATGTCACAAATAGGCAGGGACAATGGGACAGACATATGTATGTCAGACATACAAAAAGAAAGAGGGTCTTTACCCTCTCAGCTTTAAATAAATAAATCATTAGGGCTGGTCCCTTTCTAAGTTTAACTTGGTTTTAATGTTTTATGCAGCTTACACCAAGTAATATTAATGCCATATGCCATAAAAAGTCACTTGAGCCTTTCATACAGAGGCAAAACTTTTCATCTGATCTGAGAGATAATTTTTCTAAACAATACCAATGTAGTCAATAGACGACATAACTAATTCATACATTAAGAATGAAAAGTGTTTAAATGAAAGAAATGACTGCTTTGCCGCTTTATATGAAACCAAAATGTACCCCACCTCATTACTGTATTTTATATAAATACAAAGTGATGTAATTTTTTATAAGCTGTGGACATGATATGATCATTTTTTAGGCTTTTTTTAGCTTAAATCCAATAGATCAAATGAAGCAGGTGGTCTGGTTCTGACAGCAAGTTTGTCCTTTAATATTTAGTGTTGACAGGCAACCTATCCTCTCTGCCTTCATGTCTTTCTAAGAAGTCAAGTTCAAATTGCATCTTTCACTGATTTATAGGTAAGAAACCTGAATAGTTGAAAGACCCTAACAGGAACACCTTTCTTTATATCAACTAAGAGGTTATCAACTAAGTCAGGGTTGTCCCCTAGTGATAAATGTGTTTGTTTAGGAAAGAAGAAGCAATATTCTAAAGCTTAGTGTCACCCCATTCCCTGTGAAATGTTTCTGTAATAAACATTGAGAGAAAAGAGATAGCTACCCAGAGACCATGGTGAGAAAAAGAAAAATAAGCAACTCAAGGCCAAAGAGTTTATTGATTCACTAACCACTTATCTCCTGCGTGATAATAACCAAACACAATCATTGATGGGCTATAAATGGGGAAAAGGAGGGGAAAATAGGAGGGAAATAAAATCACAAATAATATATGAGCCACTGTATTCTTAAGTGAATATTGTTTACATTATCATTCTCTCTTCTTGGAATGTCTAATAAAATTTCACAATTTTGCATGTGTTTATTTCTTTTAATTTTCAAAAACATTTTCATATGCATTATTCCACTGGATCCTCTTGGCAACACTACAAAGTATGTTGAACTGGTATCACTGATCTTAATTATCAGGTGAAGAAAATGAAGAATAGAATATATATGACTTGCTTAAGCTCACTCAAATAATTTGTATCACAACCAGGATTAAAACTCATTTTCCCAACTTCCCAGAGCAGTAGTTTTTGTTGTTATTGTTGTTGTTTGACCCCAAATGAGTACAAGTCAGGTTAGTTTTTTTTTACTTTATTTTTTTTATTTTATTGAATTTATTGGGGTGATATTAGTCAATGAAATTATATAGGTTTCAGGTGTACAATTCTATAGTAAATCATCTGTACATTGTGTGTTCACCATATCAAGTGAAGTCTCCTTCCATCACCATTTAGCTCACCTTTACCCTCTTTTATCTTCCTCCACTCCCTTCCTCTCTAGTAATCATCATACTGTCATCTGTGTCTATGAATTTTTTCTTTGCTTAGTCTCTTCACGTTTCTAAAAAAGATATTTTATTTATTTATATTTTTAGAGAGAGGGGAAGTAAGGGGTAAAGAGAGTAAAATAAACATCAATTTGTTGCTTGTTGCACGCCCCAACCGGACACCTGTCCCACAACCCAGGCATGTGTCCTGACTAGGAATTGAACCGGTCACCTTTTGGTTTACAGGACAATGCCCAACCCACTGAGCCACACCAGTCAGGGCAATCCTTTCAACTTTTTTACCCAGCCCCACCAACTCTACTTTCCTCTGACAGCTGTCAGTCTGTTCTCTGTATCTATGAGTCTGTTTGTGTTTTGTTTATTAATTTTGTTTATTAGATTCCACATACATACAAGTGAAATTATATGGTAATTTACTTTCTCTGACTGGCTTATTTCACTTAGCATAACACTCCCCAGGTCCATCCCTGCTGTCAAAAAGGTAAAATTCCCTTCCTTTTTACAGCTGAGTAGTATTCCACTATGTAATGTATCACAGCTTTTTTATCCACTATGCAACTGATGGGCACTTGGGTTGCTTCCAACTATTGGCTATTGTAAATAACACAGCAATGCACATAGGGGTGCATATATTCTTTCAAATTGGTGTTTCAGGTTTCTTCAGATACAGTCCCAGAAGCAGAATAACTGGGTCTTAAGGCAGTTTCATTTTTAATTTTTTGAAGTAACTTTATTTAGAGCAGTAGTTTTGAAAGTATGGTCCCTAAAAGAGCAGCCTCAGCATAACTTGGAAATTATCAGAAATGCAAATTCTCCAGCCTACCTTAGATCTACAGAATCAAAAACTGTGGGAATTGGGACCAACATTTCAGGGTATTCTGAAACATGCTCAAGTCTGAAAACCACTGTTCTGGATATATGCTCCCTGTTTACAAATAGAAAGACAAAGTATTCATATGTTATAAGTTTCAGGTGAATTATAAGAAACAAAACTGTCATGGTATTGCTTTTTCACTTTATTTTTATTTTTGATACTACTGCAGATGTCCTTATACCCCCCTTTGCCCCTTTTGCCCTAGATCCTACCCTTCTTCCCTCTGGCCATCACCACACTGTTGGCTGTGTCTATGGGTAATGCACATCTATTCTCTGGTTAATTCTTTCAACTCCTTTTACCCAGTCCTCCTTCCCCCACTCCCCTCTAATACCTATCTTCATTTTTTATGCCCTATTTGTGAACATAGGTTATGTATCACCATAAGCTGAGAATTAGAAAATCACCACATTTACACAATGTAGCAGAAAGAAAGAAAGAGCTCCTACCTTTTGCAACACCATGGATAAAACTGGAGAGCATTATGCTAAGTGAAATAAGCCAGGTGGTGATCTCATCTTTACCTGGAAAGATAATCAACAAAACAAACAAGCAAGCAAAATATAACCAGAGACATTGGAATTAATAATAATTTGACACTAACCAGAGAGGAGGTGGGAGGGGATAATGGAGGGAAAGGGTGAAGGGTTTTCAGGAACAACTGTAAAGGACACATGGACAAAACCAAGGGTGGGGGTGGAAGCAAGGGAGGGAGGTGGGGATGGCTGGGGTGTGGGGGGTGGGAGGTAAATGCATAAAACTGTAATTGAACAACAATGAAACAATTTTAAAAAGAAAGAAAATCACTCAACCTAAAAAAATAAAATATTTGTTGCCAGATTACAAAACTGAGATAATATTCTTGTACTAAGTGATTTCAAACTGCATTAAATGGCAAATAAAATTGATCATAATTGGAACTATTGAATCTCCAGGAAGTTAAGGGCTATAGAAATATTCATTGGCTAAAAATATTCATTATCAAGTACAGCCTTGGTAACCCAAATAGGTACAGAACACACACACACACACACACACACACACACACACACACACACCCCTCAGGCAATTTAGCATTGTATTGGCAGAACTAATTCTAACCTTGGTGTTAAAAAAATGTGGTTTGAATAGAGACTTCAGGGCATTTTTGTAACCATTTCCAGTAGATGCGCTAATATCCCACAAGAATACACAGAAGCTTGATAAAAGACAGTGAAGATAAGAGCTGCTCCTTACTGTCATTTTCTCCTTGTGGGTCCTCACAATGATGTGCCCATAAACCATCGGTTTTTCTGGAGTGGTTTTATTTTAAATATTCTACTCTAGAAAATTCATAACTCATCTAAACGTGCCAGACATTTAAAATTTTTATCTCTGTACTATATACTTATGGTGGGTTTGCACATTCAGAAATAGTCCAAGTTCCACTGTCAAATCATACATTCTAAGAAATTATAGAAAATATAATCAATAATAATAAATTGGTATACTTGGCTTTACATATTAGATATGCTGCCACAACTGTGAAAATTGATTTATACCTCCTAACATAATAAAATAAAACATTACATTTCAAATGCTTTTGAAAACTAATTTAATAAAAAAACTCAATCATTTTGTAAAATGAATATTTTCCTATAAGTTATCCTCACCAAATCTGAACTCATTGATTTATGCACCAATGAGTTTAAAACTGGGTAGAAAAACTACATAATCATCTCACTTGAGACAGAAGAACTTGTCAAAATTCAACAGCCATTCATGATTTTTAAAAAATGCCTCTCATCAAACCAAGAATAAAGGGAAAATTCCTGAACCTGATAAAGAGCTTTTACAAAAACCCTACAGCTAACATCATACATAATATGAAAGACTAAATGCCCCTAAGATTAGAAACAAGGTCAGGACACCCACTTTTACCACATTATTAAGCATAGCACTGGGAGTTCTAGGCAGCGCAACAGAGCAAAAAAAGGAAACAAAGGACATTCAAATTGGAAAGAAAGAAGTAAAACCATCCCTCTGTGCAGATAACATAATTGTCTATATTGAAATCCCAAGGAATATGCCAAAACCCC
The DNA here is from genome assembly GCF_019186645.2 of Phyllostomus hastatus. Classification (NCBI taxonomy): domain Eukaryota; kingdom Metazoa; phylum Chordata; class Mammalia; order Chiroptera; family Phyllostomidae; genus Phyllostomus; species Phyllostomus hastatus. The sequence goes on along the minus strand of NW_025334016.1, from coordinate 7,128,029 downwards.
AAACCAAAAAAAAAAAAAACCCTCCTACAATGAAAGTGAGCTCAGCAGTGTCACAGAACACAAGATCAACATATAAAAAGTAACATTTCTACATGTTAGCAATGCACATATAGAAACCAAAATTTAAAACACTATCTTTATAACCACTCAAAAATGAAATACTGAAGTATAAATCTAACAAAAAATGTACAAGACGTGTGCCTAGAAATATTGATTAAAGAAATCAAAAAAGATCTAAATAAATAGTGAGAGATACTGTGTTCATGGACTGGAACCCTAAGTAGTAATTATAAAGATGTCATCTTCCCAAATGATCTAAAGATTTCATGCAATGTTTATCAAAATCCCAGCAAGATAGTTTGTGCAGATATAAAAGATCATTTTAAAGTACAAATATTGACTCTGGCTGGTGTAGCTCAGTGAATTGATCTCGGGCCTGTGAACCAAAGGATTGCCAGTTTGATTCCCAGTCAGGGCACATGCCTGGGTTGCAGGCCAGGCCCCCAATAGGGGACATGCAAGAGGCAACCACACATTGATGTTTCTCCCCCTCACTTTCTCTTTCCCTTTCCCCACTTTCTAAAAATAAATAGATAAATAAATAAAATCTGTTTTAAAAAGTACAAATATTGAATACAAAACAGTTGAACTAACACCTGGAAGGAAGTATAAAACATATAAATGTTAGCTCTTACTACTATTAACAATAGTAGTAGTACTGTACATACATGAAGGTTGCTAGGATACTTCATAGACTGTAAGTTAGAGATTGTATATCATTAAATGAGAAGAAGAGAAGAAGAGATATAACAAAGATACCTTCTCAAAATTAGTTTACAAAAGAATTCCAAAACAAATGAAGAAACCTTTGGGCAGTAAAAAAAAAAAAAACAACATAATCAGCAATTAGCAAATGAATATCATATTATGAAACTGTTTGACACTTTAACATAGGTATGATAAAAAAAGATAAATAAGGTTCTGCTTTTGATGTGGTAACCTAATCTCAAATAACGAACCAACTATCCTGCTGATCATAACTAAAAACTGGACACACACACACACACAAACAACTACATGTAGACTTCAAAGAATAAATAATAGCAGAAAGATTATGAAGGGAAGTCAAAAATTGGAGAAATCATAACAGGGGGAGGAATTTCTTAATCATTTTTCTCTTTTACATTCTACTCTTTTTTAATTTTATTTTAATTGTTGTTCATGTACAGTTTTCATTCTACTCTATTTTAAAAATTGTTCAACACCTTATCATTTGCACATGGTAAACAACTTTCCCCCAGGATTTTTTTATTTTTAAATTTTATTAAATTTATTGGGCTGACATTGGTTACATTGGCACAATTATACAGGTTTTTAGAACACAATTCTATAATACATAATCTATATATCAGATTGTGTGTTCACCACCCAAAGTCCTCTGAATTTTTTTAAGTATATTTTATTGATTATGCTATTACAGTTTTCCCAATTTTCTTCGCTCCTTTATCCCCCCTCCACCCAGCACCCCTCAGGCATTCCTTCTTTAGTTCATGTCCATGGGTTGTACATATAAGTTCTTTGGCTTCTCTGTTTCCTATACTATTCTTAACCTCTCCCCATCTATGTCATACCTACAAACTATGCTTCTTATTACTTGTACCTCCCCCTCCATTCTTCCCCTCCCCTTCCCCATTGAAAACCTTCCATGTGATCTCAATTTCTCTAGTTCTGTTCCTGCTCTAGTTGTTTGCTTAGTTTTCATTTCTGTTTTTTAGGTTCAGTTGTTGATAGTTGTGAGTTTGTTGTCATTGTACTGTTCATAGTTTTTCATCTTCTATTTCTTAGATAAGTCCTGTTAACATTTCATATAATAAGGGCTTCGTGATGATGAACTCCTTTAACTTGACCTTATCTGGGAAGCACTTTCTCTGCCCTTCCATTCTAAATGAAAGCTTTGCTGGATAGAGCAATCTTTAATGTAAGTCCTTGCCTTTCATGACTTGAAATACTTCTTTCCAACCCCTTCTTGACTGCAAGATTTCTTTAGAAAAATCAGCTGAAAGCCTTATGCAAACTTCTTTGTAGGTAACTCTCTCCTTTTCTCTTGCTGCTTTTAAGATTTTTTCTTTATCTTTAATCTTGGGTAACTTAATAATAATGTGCCTTGGTGTGTTCTTCCTTGGGTCCAATTTCCCTGGGACTCTCTGGGCTTCCTGGGCTTCCTGGAAGTCTATTTCCTCCTCCAGATTGGGGAAGTTTTTCTTCATTATTTTATCAAATAAATTTTCAACTTCCTCTTGTCCTTCTCCTTCTAGCACCCCTGTTTTAGATATTGGAACATTTAAAATTGTCACAGGGGTTCCTAGGCCTTGCCTCATTTCTTTTTGAATTTTTGTTTCTTCATTCTGTTCCAGTGTGATGTTCATTTCTTCCTTTTGTTCCAAATCATTGATTTGAGTCCCGGTTCCCTTCCCTTCACTGCTGGTTTCCTGAATATTTTGCTTTCTTTCACTTTGGGTAGCCTTCATTTCCTCCTTCATTTTACAGCCAAGCTCAATCTGTTCCATTAGCAAACTGATTACCAGTGGGTTGTATTTTACTTTATTTTATTTTAATTGTTGTTCAAGTATAATTTTCTTTTACTCTCATCCCACCCAGCCCTCCCCACCACCCTCCCATTTCCACACACCCCTAGTTTTTGTCCATGTGTCCTTTATACTTGTTCCTGTAAACCCTTCCCCTTTCCCCTTGAAATTCCCTCCCCCCTCCTCTCTGAACACTGTCAGCCTGTTCTCTATTTCAGTGTCTTTGGTTATATTTTCCTTGTTTCTTTGTTTTATTGTTTAGGTTCCTGTTAAAGGTGAGATCATATGGTATTTGTCTTTGACTGCCTGGCTTATGTCCCTTAGCAAATGCTTTCCAGTTCCATCCATGCTGTCAAAAAGGGTAGGAGTGCCATCTTTCTTTCTGCTGCATAGAGTTCCATTGTGTAAATGTACTATAATTTTTTTGATCCATTCATTTACTGATGGGCACCTGGGTTGCTTCCAACACTTGGCTATTGTAAATTGTCCTAATATGAACATAGGGTACATAGGTTCTTTTGGATTGGGGTTTCAGGGTTGTTGGAATATAATTCTAGCAGTGGAATTTCTGGGTCAAAAGGCAGATACATTTTTAGTTTTCTGAGAAAACTGCATACTGTTTTCCATAGTGGTTGTACCAGTCAGCAATCCCATCAACAGTGCACTAGGGTTCCTTTTTCTCCACAATTTCTCCAACAGTTCTTTGTTGCTTTGTTTATGATGGCCATTCTGACAGGTGTGAAGTGGTATCTCATTGTGGTTTTAATTTGTATGTCTCTGATAGCTAGCAATACTGAGCATGTTTTCATGTGTCTCTGGATCCTCTGTATGTCCTCCTTGGAGAAGTGTCTGTTTAAGTCCTTTGCCCATTTTTTAATTGGGTTGCTTGTCTTCATAGAGTAGAGTTGTATAAGTTCTTTATATATTTTGAAGATTGAACCCTTGTCTGAGGTATCATTGGCAAATATGTTTTCCCATACACTAGGTTCTCTTTTTATTTTAGTACTGTTTCCTTTAGCTGTGCAGGTTTTTACTTTGATGAGATCCCATTTGTTTATTCTTTCCTTTTTGTCCCTTGCTCTGGGGGACATATCAGTAAAACTGTTGCTGCATGAAATATCTGAGATTTTCCTGCCTATGTTCTCCTGTAGGATTTTAATGGTGTCATTGCTTATATTTAAATCTTTTATCCACCTTGAATTTATTTTTGTGTATGGTGTACATTGGTGTTCAAGTTTCATGTTTTTGCATGTAGCTGTCCAGTTTCCCAACACAATCTGTTGAAGAGGTTATTTTTATTTTATTTTGTTGCTGCCCCCTTTGTCGAATATTAATTGACTGTAGAGACTTCAGTTTACCTCTGGGCTCTCTGTTCTGTTCCATTGGTTCATGTGCAGGATTTTATGACAGTACCAGGCTGTTTTGATTACAGAGGCCTTGTAATACAGTTTGGTATCAGGTATTGTGATCCCTCCTACATTGCTCTTCTTTCTCAAAATTGCAGCAGCTATTCAAGATCATTTATGGTTTTATATAATTTTTTAAAGGATTTGTTCTATGTCTGTGAAATATGCAATTGGTAATTTAATAGGTATTGTACTGAATCTGTAAATTGCTTTGTGTAGTATGGACATTTTGATGAGGTTATTTCTTCTTATCCATGAACACGGTACATGTTTCCATTTGTTTGTGTCTTCCTTGATTTCTTTCTTCAGTGTTATGTTGTATTCTCAGTACAGGTCTTTTACCTCCTTGGTTAGATTTATTCCTGGGTATTTTATTTTTCTTTTTGCTGTATTAAATGGGATTTTATTCTTGATTTCTGCTTCTGCTGTTTCATTGTTGTTATACAAAAATGCCTTTGATTTCTGGATATTGACTTTGTATCCCACTGTTTTGCCAAATTTGTTTATTAGGTGGAGCAGTTTTCTGGCGGAGTCTATAGGATTTTCTATGTACACTATCATGTCATCTGCAAACAGTGACAGTTTTGTTTCCTCCTTTCCAATTTCGATGCCTTTTATTCCCTTTTCTTGTCTGATCACTGTGGCTAAAGCTTCCAATAATATATTGAATAGAAGTGGTGAAAGTGGACAACCTTGTCTTGTTCCTGATCTTAGTGGAAAATATTTTAGTTTTTGCCCATTGAGTATGATGTTGGCTGTAGGTCTCTCATACATGGCCTTTATTATGTGGAGGAATGCTCCCTCTATGCCCACTTTGCTGAGTGTTTTTTTATCATAAATGGATGCTGTACCTTATGAAGTGTTTTTTCTGCATCTATTGATATAATCATATGATTTTTGTCTTTCCTTTTGTTTACGTGATGTATTACATTTACTAATTTGTGAATATTGTACCATCCTTGCATCCCTAGGATGAATCCCACTTGGTCTTGGTGTATGATCTTTTTAATGTATTGTGGGATGTGGTTTGCCAATATTTTGTTGAGGATTTTAGCATCTATGTTCATCAGCAATATTGGCCTGAAGTTTTCTTCCTTTGTTGTGTCTTTATCTGGTTTGAGGATTAGGATGATGCTGGCTTCATAAAAAGAGTCTTCCAGTCTCCCATCATTCTGGATTTTTTGGAATAGTCTGTGAAGGATAGGGGTTAGCTCTTCCTTAAATGCTTTGTAGAATAATCCTGTGACACTATCTGGATCCAGACTTTTGTGTGTCAGAAATTTTTTGTTTACTGCTTCAATTTCATCTGCTGTTATTGGTCTGTTCAGGCTTTCTGCTCTTTGTTCATTGAGTTTTGGAAGATTATATTTTTGTAGAAATTTGTCCATTTTACCTAGGTTTTCAAATTTCTTGGCATAGAGTTCTTCATAGTAATTTCTTACAATCCTTTGTATTTCTGTGGTGTCAGTTGTAATCTCACTTCTTTCATTTCTGATTCTGTTTATTTGGATCCTCTCTCTTTTTTTCTGGAAAAGTCTGCTTAAAATTTTGTCAATTTTGTTTATCTTTTCAGAGAACCAGCTCTTGGATTCATTGATCCTTAGAATTGTCCTTTCATTCTCTATGTCATTTAATTCTTCTCTGATCTTGGTTATTTCCTTCCTTCTGCTTGCTCTGGGCTGTCTTTGTTGTTGTTCCTCAAGTTCTTGTAGGTGTAGAGTTAGGTTGTTTGAAATGTTTCTATCTTTTTTAGCGAGGCCTGTATCACTATGAACTTCCCTCTCTGGACTGCCTTAGCTGTGTCCCATAAGTTTTGGCTTGTTGTGAGTTCATTTTCATTTGTTTCCAGAAACTTTTTGATTTCTTCCCTAATTTCATTTTTGACCCATTCATTGTTTAATAGCATGCTATTGAATCTCCATGAGTTTGAGTGTTTTGGGTTTTTTCCCTTGGGGTTGGTTTCTAGTTTCAGTCCCTTGTTGTTGGAGAAAGTGCTTGGTATGATTTCAATATTCTTGAATTTGTTGAGGCTTGTTTTGTGTCCTATCATGTGGTCTATCTTTGGAAATGTTCCATGTGCATTTGAAAAGAATGTGTATTTAGCTTTTTTGGGATGAATGGCTCTCTCTATATATCAGTTAAGTCCATTTCATCTAGAGCATTGTTCAATGCCACAATATCTTTGTTGATATGTTGTTTGGAAGATCTGTCCTTTTTTGATAGTGGGGTATTAAAATCCCCTACTATAATTATGTTTAATATCTTTCTTGAAGTCCTCTAAGATTTTCTTTATGTATTTGGGTGCTCCATGTTGGATGCATATATATTTACAATGTTTCTGTCTTCTTGGTGGATTCTTCCCTTGAGTATCATGAAGTGACCCTCTGGGTCTCTCTTTATGGCCCATTGTTAGAAGTCTATTTTGTCTGATATGATTATTGCTACCATGGCTTTTTTATCCCTCTTCGATTGTTTGGAATTTTGGATTCCAGCTCTTCTCTTTTTGTGTAGGTCTTTTGCTGTGTGGTGGGTTTCTTATAGGCAGCATATGTGTCGTTCTTGTTTTCTTATCCATTCAGCTATTCTATGTTTTTGATTGGAGCATTTAATCCATTTATGTTTAAGGTTATCATTCATATGTACTTATTCATTGACTTTTTTGTACCTGTGTTCCTCTCTCTCTCCCTCTCTGTATCTCTCTCTGTCTATCCCTCTCTCTGTCTTTTTCCTTCTTTTCCTTAAAACAGTCCCTTTAGCATCTCTTGCAAAGCTGGTTTGCTGGAGGTGTATTGTTTTAGACTTCTTTTTTCTGAGAAACTCCTTATTTGGCCTTCCATCTTGATTGAGAGCCTTCCTGGGTAAAGTAGCCTTGGTTGCAGTCCTCTGGTTCTCATTGCTTGGAATATTTCTTGACATTTTCCTCTGGCTTGGAGCATTTTCATTGAGAAGTCAGCTGCTAACCTTATTGGGGCTCCCATGTATGTTACTTCTTGTTTCTCCCTTGCTGATTTTAAGATTCTCTCTTTGTCTTGTTATTTTGCCATTTTAATGATGATGTGTCTTGAAGTGTGCCTCTTTGGGTTCCTCTTGATTGAGACTCTCTGTGTTTCCTGGATTTGTGTGACTTTTTTTCTCATCAAATTGGGGAAGTTTTCCATCATTACTTTTTCAAACAGGTTTTCTATCCCTTCTTCTTCTTCTCCTTCTGGTATCTCTACCATACGCATATTATTATGTTTCATATTGTCTTGCATTTCTGTTAATCTCCCTTCATTCTTTCTGAGCCTTTTTTTCCTTTTCTTGCTCTTTCTGGGTGGTTTTTTTTTTCCTACTTTGTCCTCTTGCTTGCTAATCTGATCTTCTGCTTCATGGATCCTGCTTTTGATTCCTTCTACTGTGTTCCTCATTTCAGAAATTGTATTCTTCATTTCCTCTTGGCCCTTGTTGATAGTTTATATTTCCTTTTTCATGTTGATGTAGTTTGCAGTGACCTCACTGTGGCTTTCCTGTGGTTTCTGGTAGCTCATTGTGAGCTCATTGAGCTTCCTGATAACCATTGCTTTGAACTCCATATCTAAGAGTTGAGTTGCCTCTATTTCATTTAGCATTCTTTCTGAGGCTTCCTCCTTTCCTTTCATTTGGGGATTGCTTCTTTGTTTTCCCATTGTTTGTGAGACTCTTCTTGAAGCCTCAGATACTTAAGTTGATCTGTTCTGGTTCCCTGGCTTTATGGTGTGAACTTCTGTGGTTGAATACCTGTGTGATTCAGTGGTGCAGTCTCCTTGATCTCCTGAGCTCACTGGTCTTGGGATGTCATTTAAGTTGGCTCTGTGTATGTCTTTGGGTTTTGATTGTTGTTGGGCCTTTCTTTGGTGGTTCCTTACCAACAGCTGGTTAATTGAGCATAACTCTGTCTACCACCTCTTGTATTTTGTTGTGCTGGTGAGGGCAGGTTGTGTTGAAGCTGGTTCTTCTGTGTGTACAAGATTTTGAGAATTCTGTCTTGCTCTTGTTCAGTTGTTTGTCCTGAGTAGTGTCTCCACTATTTAGTTGTATTTCCAAATAGGTCCTGGATTGAGATTTGTGTGGTTTCCATTCCTTCCTTCACCTCCTTCTGTTGTTATCTCTTAGTGGTTCCTTTGTTGTTGGGTTTCCTCTTCCAGTGGATTTCCTGGTGTTCACCATTTCCACCTACTCTTTTTTGTGATCATTTGGAGAGGGAAGGCAAAATGGTTCAAGACAGCAAGAGAGTATTCTGTGATATTTATAGTAGCAGCCCGTAGAGAAGAGATAGGAGATCCTTTGGCTATGTATAGTGTTAACCATGATCTTCCACCCAGCTATCTGATTTTTAGAAAGGATGGAAAGAAGGTAAGACTCTTGTTGATTAAGGAAGGATTGTGAGTTGGACCTAGAAAGCAGTGAGGTTGTGGGAGGTCAGATTCTAAGGTAAGGTGAGAGTAAAGGATAGTAAATAGGTGTAGTGTGTGACAGATAGAGTAAACCACTACAGTAATAGAGTCAGGAAACCGTGAGGTGGGCTAAGATCTGGGAGGGGTGTTGTGAAGTATTTACAATTGTATAGAACAGCTATTATTTACAATAATATTAGAGCAACAATTGTATGACAGAATCTATGTGATCTGGATAACAAGAATAAGGAGTATAGGACCTTGAGGAGTGTGCTAATGGGACACAAGTGAAGTGAAGGGCAGTAAATTAGCAATACACTATGAAAGAGATATCAGGGAAAACCTGTCAAATGATACAATATAACCAGCCTACCACATCAGACTATACAGAAAGAAGAGGAATACAAAAATACTATTAAAATAAAAGATGTAAGAATAATGGAAAAAATAATAATAATACAAATATGCAGTAACTTGCAGGTTCTCTGTAATAGCAGAATGAAATTTGTATCAGTGTCACAGCTCTTGTGATGCCCCTTCTTTGGGTCCAACTCTGGTCCTTTCACGGTTCCAAGTGTTTTGTTTTTGTTTTTGTTTTATTTATTTTTTGTCTCCTTTGTAAGTATTTTTTAAAAAGGCAGATGAAGGAAGAAAGAACAGATAAAATTGGAAAGAAAGGAACAAGGAATAAAACAAGAAAGATGGAAAGCGAGGAAAGAGGAATTGAAAGAGAAAAAATAATAAAAATGTAAAAAATAAAAAATTATTAAAAAAATAAAAATAGCATAAAATGAAAAAGCCTCTTGGTTTCAAAGTGGCCAGACCGGGTTTTTTGGTCTTGCTGGCTGCATCAAGCTGAGGGGCGATTGGTATGGCTTTTCTTCCTTCCCATCTGCATTCAGTTTGCCACATGTACTCTCCTCAGAGCTATCCTGGCACCTCTCCCCTGTGCCTTGGGTGGGGGATCCAGGCCTTTTTCCCGGGTTACCAATGTGGCCTGGGGTGTGGGGATGCAATGGCACATGTGCTTGGCAAGGCTGCCTCACCCTTCCCAGTGCTGTGGAGGTGCGCATGGTCTTCTGCACAACCTTCCGTGGAACCTTGGGATCACTTCCTGGCTGAGTGGCAGGGAGACCAGAGTGATTACTGTAGGAGAATTCCCCAAACAGTGTCTGTCTTTTCACTTTTTCTTTTTGAGAAATTCCTCCCACTCAAGCCTGCCACTCCATACAATGACCTGGCCTCTCCCACAGCCCAATTCTCTGGCCAGACCAGTGACTGTGAGGGTCAGGGCCTGTCACTGCGAGACTCTCAACTCTGCTGGTGCCCACAGACTCTGCCTGTGCTCACAGCCCCTGTGTGTTTGCTAGCAACTGGGCTTCTCCCATGCTGCTCAGACCTTGTTTGGCTGGGGAGGGAGCAGTTGCCCCAGCTCTCTCCAAAGGACTCTGTGGCAAATCTGGCAGTGAGCACCATGCCAGGGGCTGCAGATCCCCTAGACCCTGCGCTGGTCCCTGGGACCCTATTGTCGAAGCACTCTCCTTACCATCTGGTTTTTCGGCTCCACTACAACTTTTGGTCTCTTATTTTCATATATGCTGAGGTACTGTTGGTTGTTTGCTCTTTTACTCTGTAGATCGACTAGGATTATCTCCCATGTGTAGGAGAAAATGAAATCTTCCTCCTACCCCGATGTCATCTTCCTCCAGTCTCTGATTACCTATCTGTGTTTTGAACTTTGCATCAGATAGGTCATCTATATCCTCATCACTTAGCTCTTATTCTGGGGTTTTTATCTGTCTTTAATCTTGGCCATATTTCTTTGTCTTTAGCATACCTGTTATGTTTTAAGGGGGCAGGACATTAGTTATTTTCAAGGACGGGGCAAACCTCTTTGCTACGTTGTGGTGTTGTCTGCGGGGGAGGAGTCAGAGAGGGAAAAATGCAGCTTGCTTGCCCCACTTTCCAATGAACTCTCCTGTGATACTGGGAGTTTTTCTTGCTGTTGCAACCTCCTCAATGTTTTATAGCTACTTTTGAGTCTTTAGTTTCCCATTTCAGCCTGCCTGGCCTGACCCGATGAGTCCGAAGTCTTGCCAGGCATCCTCTCCTATCATCTGTCCATCTCCCATCTCCGCCCTTCCTACTAGTCTGGTGAATGTTCTTTAACTCCTTGGTTGTGAGAGTTCCATGAAGTTTGATTTTCTGGCACTTCTGGCATTATTTATTACTTTTAAATTGGTTGTTATCCTTTGTTTTTATGAGGAAGTGAAGTGTTTCTACCTACTCCTCCATCTTAGGTGGTACTTCTGAATGTTTTTTTTATTGTTATTCAAGTACAGTTGTCTCCATTTCCCCCCACCAATACCTCCACCCCAACCTTCCCTGCCTCCCAGCCTCAATCCTACCCCCTTTGGCTTTGTCCATTGCTTTTTTATACATGTTCTTTGATGACCCTTTTCCTTTTCCCCCCCATTATTTCCCTCCCCCCTCCCTCTGGTTACTGTCAGTTTGTTCTTTATTTCCATGTCTCTGGTTGTATTTTGCTTGTTTGTTTGTTTTGTTGATTATGCTCCACTTATAGGTAAGATCATGTGGTATCATCTTTCAACAATGTCTTTTCTCATACGGAATGAATTTGCCCCAAAATAGGCATAATATTTTGAACCACACAGTAACTAAATCTTACTTGCCAGAAAAATCATACAAGAGAACTTTGTGAACCACAAAGCATAAAGGGAATTCTGAAGAGAAGAAAAGGAAAGAAAGGAATCCCTTAACTGTATATGAGTCCACATAATCTCACAATCAATTCTGGGCTATGCATGTGCAGAATAGATCCAAGATAGCATAGCAAAGACCTAGAAAACAGAACTAATGTTTAAACCCACCTATAGAAGATAAAACAGAGACTGTACTTAAAGTCTGTGTGGATACCCTACTATAATGAACAAAAATAAAATTGAAAATAACTAGAAGATTGTAACAAGGCCGAGTCTATACACCAGAACACTCAGAATGTCCATAATATAGTCCAAAATTACAGAATACAGAAAGAATCAAAGAAATTCTAATCAATTATTAAGGGCAATAACAATAATCAGATATCTATCCCTAGATAACTTAAATGTTGGAAGTATCAAAAAAAAAGATTTCAAAGCATATATTTAAACTATGTTCTTTGAGCTAAAGGCAAACACACTTGAAGTGAATGGAAACAGCAAGTTCTCAACACAGAAATATAAGCTGTAAAATATAATGAAATGGACTTCCTAAAACTGACAAGTATAATATCTGAAATTTTAAAATTTCTAGATGATTCAATATACAATTGAGATAACAGAAGAGTCAATGAACTTGAAACTAGATCAATATCAAATACACAATTTAAGAAAGAGAGAGTAAAATAATGAAACTTGGATAGAGCTTCAGGGATTCATGGCATAATACTAAATGGCATAACATTATTGTTGGGAGTCCCAGAATGAAAGCAGGAAATGACTGGTATACAAAATGATTTGAAGAAATAATGACAGAAATTTTCTCCAAACTTAGTAAAAGACATATATTTATTGATTTAAGAAGCTCCTCAGATCCCAAACAGGAAATTCAGATAGAAACATACCTAGACACATCATGATCAAACTGCTGAAAACCAAAGACAAGTTTTCAAAAGCAGCCAGAGAAAAATGACCTATAGGAGAACAAAGATTTAAATGATTTCAGATTTTTCATCCAAAACCATGGAGGAAGAAGACAGTAGAACATCTTTATCATACTGAGAAAAAAAGAACTGTCAATTTCAAATTCCATATCCAGGAAAAATACTTGTTGGGAGTGAAGGTAAAATAAAGACATTCTCAGATGAAGGACAATTAAGAGACTTAGAAAACTGCACAGGAAATACTAAAGGGAGTTCTTCAAAATGAAGGGAAATGATACCAGAAGGAAACTTGGATCTTCAGAAATGAAGTAAGACACATGACAAATACCTGCTTAAATATAAAAACCAAAATTTCCCTCTTAACTTCTTTAAAATATATATAACAATTGCCACAAGAAACATTTTAGCAGGATTTATATTTAATATAATTCTCAGTGTGATCTACCTAGTCTTCCTGCTTTCTCTCATTCTCCTTACTGTTGTATAACACATGAGTCACTGGATCTTATAGCAAGTACCTTGCTTTTAATTACTGGTTTAGACCTGCTGTTCAGACTCTACTTGTTTTTTTCCCTCTTACTGCCACTACCTCAACTAAAGTTTCTTATTCTCTCCTACAATGCATGCTTGAATCTGTCAACTTAGGTTAATCATGATTCTTTATTTAAATTTCTTCAATATTCCTTCTTGATAAATATAATTAAGTCCAAATATCATAGCAAAACAACAAAGTTCTTTCACAACCTTACCCAAACTCTCTTCCCCTGCCACTCCTTTACTCAGCTACAAGTAGCTCACCAAATTTCCCAGTGTTTCAGCTCAGTTTGCATTCTAACATACAGGTATACTATTTCCACAGCCTAAAACATCCTTTCTATCCTTATTTTTAAAAAACTCAAGTATGGTATCATTCTCTAATAAACCTCTTACTGAACATTCCCCCAGAGTTAATCATCTGTGCTATTTTTTCTCTCCCTCAGTGTTATTAAGAACAGCTACCATGTTTTGAGGGCTTACTTTTTGCCAGATACAGTGCTAACATATTTATGTGTAGTAGTTCATTTTACCCTGAAAACAATCCTGTAAGAGAGATGAGTATTATTATAGCTATCTTTCAATTGTTATAAAAGAGTCAGAGAGGGTAATAGACTTATCAATAAAGATATAGCTATTGTATCCTTCTGCTATTTCACATAAAAAACAAGTGATTACAATGTTTTGAGATGTCTCATAAATATCAAATGGAAAGTTGGTTAGACTTTCTGAACTTTACTTTCTTCTTAATAAAGATTATGTTTAATTAAAATTAATATATGATTATATATTTATACTTACTATATAAATACTATATAGTAAAATGTATAATGCTGATGTATGCATTTAATGTAAATGGTACTGTTCTATAAACTGTTTTTTTCTATTCAACAATATATTTTGAAGACTTGTTCATGTTAGTATCTACAACTTGTACTTATTTATTTGAGCTGGTACATAAATAGACAATCATTCTCTTAATATTGGGCACTTTGTTTATTTCCAGTTTTTCACTGTTACAGACATTGTTGCAGTAAACATCCTTGTACATGCATTTTTGAGCCCATGAGCAAGCATGTCTCCAGGGTACATGCTAAGTAGTGAAACTGCTGAATCATGAGATATGTACATTTTAAGATTTAATAGATACTGCACTGCACTACCAAACAGCCCTCTGATGCAGCTGACCCAATTTACACTATCAACTGCTTCATAGCTCTGCTTTGAGGATCAAACATAATTCATATATAACTCTCAATTAATAGATGTTATTATTTTTACCCATTCCCACTTTCTGTTATCAACTTAAGATATTTACAAAGAATTAAAGGTAAAATTTTTAACTTACAATTCCCTAATTGAGCTTTTTTCACTAATAATTCCACTTTGTACTCCTGTTTCTCTAAATCCAGTGTTAGCCTAGAGCCTTCATTTTTCTATAATGTTTTTTGTTTTTATGTTAATTTACAGAATTTTTGGTATATTCTTGATACTAATGATTTGTCTTTATATGTATAGCAAATATTTTTGCCCAGCCTATATATTGCCTTTCAACTTTGTTAATAGTGTATTTTCTTATACAGAAGGCTTTAATTTTTATATACTCCACTGTATAAACTTTTCCTTTCAAGTTTATACATTCTATATTTTATTAAAAAGGTTTTCACAACTGTAGAGTCATAACAACATTTTAGCAAGCAGTGAAGCTTCTGTGGATTTCCAATTGTTTTCCTTTTTTTGATATAGATTTTATTTATTTATTCTTAGACATAGGGGAAAAGAGGGTGAAAGAGAGGGAGAAAAACATCAATGTGTGGTTGCCTCTTGCATGCCCCCAACCCAGGGACCTGGCCCATATCCCAGGCATGTTGCCTAACAACCTTTGGGGTTGTAGGCCAGCACTCAATCCACTGAGCCACACCAGTCAGGGCTGTTTTCCTTTTTTAAGGGTATTCTAATTATGATCCAGATTCTTTTTAAGTAAGCAGGGGCCTGGTAATTGAAAATTGTAAAAAGTTTCATTTATATTTTCTTTGAAAAAATAAATGTCTTCTTAGACACACAAACAAGCACAGATAATCCTGGGGAAATGTGAATTAATCAGTGGGTTGTATCAATGTTGATATCCTGGTTATAATATTGTACTATAGTTTTGCAAGAGGTTATAATCAAGGGAAAGAGTACACAAGATGTTTCTGGATTATTTTTATAAGTGCTTGTGAATCTATAATTACCTCAAAATAAATACTTTATTAAAGTCTTCAAAAGGCAGAATATTCTAAATTATTATATTTTGAGGACAATCTCAGAAGAGAAGTTACTGAAATATCTTAGCAATGACAGTATCTCTCAGATAATCATATAGATTTGATTTTATTTTTTAAAAAGATTTTATTTATTCATTTTTAGAGAGGGAAGGGAGGGAGAAATAGAGAGAGAGAGAGAGAAACATCAATGTGCAGTTGCTGGGGGCCATGGCCTGCAACCCAGGCATGTGCCCTGACTGGGAATCGAACCTGCGATGCTTTGGTTCACAGCCTGTGCTCAATCCACTGAGCTACACCAGCCAGGGCAGATAATCATATAGATTTTAAATGGCACTGCTTAGAAAAAGAAAACTGTAGTATATTAAAATGAATCTCCTGGCCAAGAAGTTTATTTCTTTTCCTGGCCAATTTCAGAGATTACTTACATTTTTATATTGAGCATTTTACCAAACTCTTCACACTTAATCTATTTCATATCTGACAGATATGAAAGACAGATATGACAAACCTCTAAAATAGGTATTACTATTTTTCCTTATGTGAGGAAATAAGTCTCAGAGAGGTTAAATAACTAACTTTAGGGACACACAGCTGGTCAGAAGTGATTTGGTTCTTCATTTTTTTATCTTGGTTACGCTTGTTTGTCATCTTGCTTTCTATTTCTAAGGTGAAAGCAATTGTCCTGTTTCATTTCTCATTTATAAAATCTTATTCTCCTTTCTCTCTTTTTTCTCAGGCTATTCCAGTGGGAAGTTGTAAGGTGAATACCTTTTTTTTTTCTACTTATCAATGCTGTATGTAGGCTCCAAAGCAATTATAAGAGATGCAATTTTGAAATTAAGTAAGCAGGCTGAAAGTTCCCTGAACATGATGAAGAGAATAAAATTGATTACTCTTTTAAACATTCCCTCTGGAGACACTATAATTGATGGGTTTCTATCATCCTTTTCTCTAATACTTCCTTCTTTCTTGGCAGAAGGCTTTCATTAACTTCAAAGAATGCTCTGAGCATTAAAGAGATGAAGGAGTGTGTAATAGAGATAAATAGAACATAATGTACTTAGGTCACAAGACAATTCTTCCAGGTCATGAGGTCTTCAGACATTTTTATGTTAGTGTAGCTTCAATAAGATTTATTAAACCAAATACTGTTTCACAAATTTTCAAGCTTACCCCTAAATTTTTCATTATAATGTTAAATATGTGAAAAGGGTGTATTTTAAGTTTTGACATTTTAAATAAACTATTGCATCACTCTTAAAGGTACCCAGTGAAATTTGTTACTACACTGTCACTCACTATCATCTATTTTTTTAAATTATGTGAACAAGATCTTTAACTTTCAGAAACTTTACAACACTTCTTTTCTTCTTAGCTTTATAATTTCAGTTACTTCTCCCTCAAAATTTTCACGTATTGTAATTATTTTTCCTTGCAAATTTTTTACTAATCAACCTACTTTTCTTCTATACCATAAGTATATGAATTTAAATTGAAATCTAATTTTTTAAAAGTTCCTTTGATCACAGAGCATCATATATCAAAATAGTCTAAGATTAAACTTTCATTACAATTATTATGAAAAAAATGATCAGAAACAACAAATACATTACAGGTTTTGATAAATAATTATTAAATATGAAAATATAATCTTAATGAAAATACACTTCTTCAAAGGCCAATAATATTGTTTTCACTCAATCAGTTTATGTATCTATGAATGAATGGCACTTATTCTTAGAATGAAATAGGATGTGACATAAATTCACTTTCTCTGTTCTATTTATGTATTAGGAAAACTTGCCACTTAAATAAGAGAATGGGAATAGAAGGAGCTTTGTTATAAAACTGCTATTTAATTCTTAGAACTATTTATAAGTTATATTACAAAATTCATATAGTGATCTACCATAAAATTATTGTTAATAATCTGGTAATTGGTTTAAGTCTTCCTTTACTTTTATGATAGCAAAAAATGAGAAACCCTTGGATTATAAAAGATATGGTTGCCTAGTCTTAAAATTCATTCACTTTCTCAACACTATTATGAATTGTTTAAATTACCTTTGGTTGGCACTCTGGAGTATGTTAGATCCCAGAGGAGTGGTCCATAATAAGATTCAGTATAAGGGTCTGTCTTCTATGAAAAGGGAAAGAGCTATTGCAAAAGGGGAGGTAGGGAAGGGAATCAGCCTTAATTACAGGTTTTCATTAAGCCAGCCATTTTGAGGAAAGAGTTCAGTGAAGCTGAGGATCAAGAAATTAATCCCCTAAAACTTTGCAGGAATTTTCAGTACCTCCCTTCCACTACAGTACACATATGTAAATATGAAGAACAATGCTCAAAGTTACTATTGCCCAAAACTTTGGGGGAAATTTTGTAATGCAGAATAATGGGGACTACTTTGGTTCAAATCCTAGTTCATTCACTTTCTATCTATTTGATTTTTAGGCAAATTACTAACTTCTCTGTGCTTCCATTTCTTCATTTGTAAAATGGAGATTAAAATGGCACATGTTTCACAAGGCTACCATAAATATTAACTGAATTAATATGTGTAAAGGGCTCAGAATAATGTTTACTACCATATCATCATTATTATTATCATTATCATCACCATCCTAGAAATGACTGGGAATCAGGGAAGAACAAGAACAAAATATGATTGAAAGAGAAGAAGGAAAAATGACAGGTGAGAGTGTGTGTTTGTCTATGCATATGCAAAATGATGTGCATATGTATCAGAATCTAGAAATAATTAGAATAGTGCCATTATTCAAATGCAAACTCATTGAAAGTAGCCCATACTTATTGTTCCTGTAGCTCAACCTACACTGTTCTCCTTTGTATTTTCTAGCACATTGTTGTAGTCATAATAAACTTCCAATATATATTCAATAAAATAACAGAGTGAGGAGAGAATGCAATTCTAGTAAGTTAGTCACAAGTTATAAACAAATTGTTAAAAGCAGTTCAAGTATATGCATTGAGTCATGGTCCTGGGAGACTAGTGTTTTCTCCTAAAACTGATTTTCAGGGTCCCATGCCACTCTACCCTATTTATACTTGCTAATTCCATTCTCCTGACCCAAAGCTGGCTGCATAATTTGAGTGCAAAATAAAAATGCAGGACACCCTGTTCAAAATACAGGAAAAATGCCTGTACTAAAAGATAAAGCTTTTCATTCCTTCTTCAGTTTCCCTCTCAACTTGCCATGTTTTTTAATCAGCCATTTAATGTCATTCTAAGCAAAAAAAATTTTTTAACTATTAACATGAATTTTATATTGTACAATACTTATATTGTGCAATGTTAATTTTAAACACAAAAATAAGAGCATTTAACTCAAATGCAGAAACACTGAAATTACACAATTTGTATCTCATAGCCCATACATGCATATATATTCCATTCTTACCAGAACAGTGAAAGGAAAAATAACTATTAGTTGCTCCATCTTTACCTTTACTTCTATGTCATCATTTTCAGCATAAGGGAAATAACAAGAATACAATAGGAATGGTAAAGTTCATTAGTCATTTATATAGAATGGGGCAAAAGTAGGTTTACAGCTGTTTGTATGGAAATAATATAATAATTAATAAGCCCTGGCTGGCGTAGCTCAGTGGATTGAGCGCGGGCTGGGAACCAAAGTGTCCCAGGTTCGATTTCCAGCCAGGGTACATTCCTGGGTTGCAGGCCATAACCCCCAGCAACCGCACATTGATGTCTCTCTCTCTCTCTCTCTCTCTCTCTCTCTCCCTCTCTTTCTCTCTCTCTCTCTCTCTCCCTTCCCTCCCTAAAAATAAATAAATAAAATCTTTAAAAAAAATAATTAATAAATAATAATACAAGAATAAACTCTGTGCTTGCTGTACTCACAACTGTAAACCTACTTTTGCCCCATCCTGTTTTCTAATAATGCTATTACCTTCTTTTTTATTAAATGTATTGGGGTAACACTGGTTAATAACATTGTATAATTTTCAGGAATATAACATTATGATAACATGTGCGGATCTCTTCCTCCAGGGAAATGGTCTCCAACCATATGAGGCCTGAGGCCTAAGGCCTGAGTGGTCCCAGCATCTGCTCCTCTCACTGACAGATTGGCCATGACAGCAGAAGCTGCCATTTTGGGGCTCCTGCTGAAGGAATGCACAGGTGGCAAACAGTCCTGTCCCCCAGCCACTAGAGCAGTCACCTACAGGCCTGCACTGGCATGAACTATGGGTTGGTGGCAGCTGCCATGGCCTCCTCTGTGGGGGAGAGGCATGGTGCCTATCCAGCTCGTGCTATAGGTGTAAGCAGCGGGCCAGAAGCAGCCACTCCAGCCCCCAGTCTTGGGGAGAAGCACAGAGTCTTCCATGCCCATGATAGAGGTGCTGAAGTCATGGGCTACAGGCAGTGAAGCTGCAGATTCCTGTGTGGGGGAGGGGTGTGGGGCCTGTTGCCCAACCACACTCCCCAAGCCTGCCAGCTCAAGCCTCCACTCCCTACCCTCTTATGGGAGCCTGCTGCACTCCAGGTTGGCCTTGAAGCCCTCAAGGAGGGGTCCCAGGAATGTTCCCAGGCCACCCAGTTCCAAAGCCCAAGACCCAGAAACTTCAGCCCCTGGGATCTAGGAAAGAGGGAAGAATCCAAGAGAGCAGTGGTTCTGCATGCTCTCCTTTTAAAGTCTCCCTCAGAATTCCCTGAATGGCCAGAGTGCTCACGCTGGTTGCCAGAGAGAGGCACTGCTGACTTAGCAGCCACAGTGTAACTGCCACTCATGCACCATTCTTGACACCTCCCAACTCCTCCCACATTTCTGGCCAGGGGTTCACCACATTGCATTCACACACACATTCATTTATAATAAAAGTTAGTAAGTGATGATTAAATAAGCCTATTATGTTCAAACGATAGATGTACTTTTTCTAATTTCTTATTTTTGTAAAATCAAGCAGTATGTATAAATAAATGAAGATATATTATCTTTAAAAAACAAATATAAACAATTAAATTTCTATTTGTTTTTGGTTATAAAACAATAAGTGATAGTGGCTAAGAATTTGACTTCTGTGATTACTTTAACAACTAAGGCAAAAAATACAAAGAAGCAACCAAACTGGGAAAACAAAGAAACCGAACCCAAATGAAAGAACAAATGAATTTTACACAAGAACTAGGGGAAGTAGAGGTAAGCAATTTATCACATAGAAAGCTTAGAGTGATGATTATAAGGATACTCAACAGCATGAAAAAAGACATAGAAACCATTAAAAAATCAGTTAGAAATAAAGAATGCAATATCTGAAATAAATAATACACTGGAAGGAATAAACAGTAGGTTAGATGAAGCAGAAGATCAAATCAGTGTTTTGGAAGAAAAAAAGTAGAAAAGAAGAATCGAGCAGAGCAGCAAAAACAAAAGGAAAATTTTAAAAAATGAGGAAAGCATAAGAAACATCTTGGACAACATGAAGCATAAAAACATCTGCATCATAGGAATAGAAAAAAGGAGAAGAGAGTGAGCAAGGGATTGATAACTTATTTGAAGAAATAATGATAAAGAAATTTTCCATAATCTGATAATGGAAAAACACAAGTTCAGGAACCTCAGAGACTCCCAAACAAGGTGGACCCAAAGAAATCTACATTGAGACATATCATAATTAAAATGATAAGGATTATAGATTACAATAGAATCCTAAAAGTTGCAAGAGAAAAGCAGGTAGTTACCTACAAGAGAGCACCAATTAGACTGGCATGTGGCTACTCATCAGAAATATTGCAAGCCAGAGGGAAGTGGTGTGAAATATTCAAGCTGATGAAAACCAAGGACCTACAACCAGGACTACTTTACCCAGCAACTATTATTTAAAATTGGAGGAGAAATAAGGAGTTTCCCCAACAAGAAAAAGCTAAAGAAGTTTGTTAACATCAAACCAGTACTGCAACAAATGTTACAGGGTTTGGAAGAAGAAGAAGAAGAAAGAAGAAGAAGAAGAAGAAGAAGAAGAAGAAGAAGAAGAAGAAGAAGAAGAAGAAGAAGAAGGAGGAGGAGGAGGAGGAGGAGGAGGGAGGAGGAGGAGGAGGAGGAGGAGGAGGAGGAGGAGGAGGAGGAGGAGGAGGAGGAGGAGAAGGGGGAGAAGGGGGAGAAGGGGGAGAAGGAGGAGAAGGAGGAGAAGGAGGAGAAGGAGGAGAAGGAGAAGGAGGAGAAGGAGGAGAAGGAGGAGAAGGAGGAGAAGGAGAAGAAGGAGAAGAAGGAGAAGGAGAAGAAGGAGAAGAAGGAAAAGAAGAAGGAAAAGAGGAAGAAGAGAAAATGACATTACATAGGTATGTATCAATAGTCACCTTAAATGTAAATGACTTAAATGCTCTGACCAAAAGACAGGGAGTAATTGAATAGATAAAAAAATAAGACCCATATATTTGCTGCCTCCAAGTGACCCAACTCAGATCAAAAGATACTTATAGTCTAAAAGTAAAGGGTTGGGAAAAAATATTTCATGCAAATGGAAAAGAAAAAAAAAGCTGGGGTGCAGTATGTATTCTGACAAAATAGACTTTGAAACAAAGGCTATACTAAGAGATGAAGAAGGATACTACATAATGATAAAGGGAAAATCCAACAAGAGAATATAATCCTAATAAATATTTACACACCCAACATAGGAGCAACTAAATATGTAAAGCAAATCTTGATGGACAAAAGAAGAGAGACTGACAAAAATACAATCATAGTTGGGGATTTCAACACCCCATTGACTTCAATGGATAGATCTTCCAGGCAGAAAATCAACATGAGACAATGGCCTTAAAGGACACACAAGATCAAATGGATTTAATTGATATCTTCAGAGCATTTCACCCCAAAGCAGCATAATATACACACTTTTCAACTGCACATGGAATGTTTTCTGGGATAGACCATATGCTAGGACATGAAACAAGTCTAAATAAATTTAAGAAGACTGAAATATCAAGCATCTCCTCTGACCACAATGCTATAAAACTGAAATCAAGCACAAGAAGAACAGTGAAAAAACATGCAAAGACATGGAAGCTAAGTAACATGTTATTAAACAATGAATGAGACAACAAAGAGATCAAGGAAGAAATCAAAAGATACTTTGAAAGAAATGAAAATGAGGACACAACAATCCAAAATCTGTGGGACACTGGGAAAGCATACCTAAGAGGAAAATGCATAGCATTACAGGCTTATCTCAAAAACCAAGAAAAATCTCAGATAAACTTCACACTTAAGGGAACTTGAAATGGAACATCCAACAAAGCCCGAAGTGAGTAGAAGGAAGGAAATAATAAAAATCAGAGCAAAAATAAATGAAATAGAGCCTAAAAAAATGATACAAGAGATCAATGAACCCAAGAGCTGATTCTTTGAAAAGATAAACAAGATTGACAAACCTTAACCAGACTTATCAAGAAAAAAAGAGAAAAGACCTAAATAAATAAATCAGAACTGACAGAGGAGAAATAACAACTGGCACCAAAGAAATACAAAGAATTTTAAGAAACTATTATGAACAATTATATGCCAAAAAACTGCAGAACCAGACAACATGGATAAATTCCTACAAACATACAGTCTTCCAAAAATAAATCAGGAAGAATCAGAGAATCTGAATAGATAGATTGCACCTAGTGAAATTGAAGCAGTAATAAAAAAAATAATAAACCCTCCTGACAAACAAAAGCTCTGGACCAGATGGTTTCACAGGTGAATTTTCACAAACATTCCAAGAACTAATACTTCTCCTAAAATTATTTCATAAAATTTAAGAGAAGGGAAGGGTCCCAAACTAATTTACAAGGCCAGCATTGTCCTAATTAAAAAAAAAAAACAGATAAAGACACTACAAAGAAAGAAAATTATAGGCCAATATCACTGATAAACATAGATGGTAATATCCTTGACAAAATATTAGCAAACTGAATACAACAATGCATCAAAAAGATCATACAACGTGATCAAGTGGGATTTATTCCAGTAATGCAAGGATGGTACAACATTCACAAATCAATAAATATGATTCACCATGTAAACAAAATGAAGGATAAAACCACATGATCATATCAATAGATGCATACAGAGCTTTTGATAATATCCAGAACCTATTTATGATAAAAACTCTCAGCAAAGTGGGGATACAGGGGACATATCTTTCTATAAAATAAAGGCCATATATGACATACTCAGTCAATGTGCGAAAACTACAAGTGTTCCCCTTAAGATCAGGAAAAAGACAGGGACGCCCACTTTTACCTCTCTTATTCAGCATAGTACTGGAAGTCCTAGCCACAGAAATCAGACAGTCAGAAGTAATAAAAAGCATCCAATTGGAAAGGAAGAAATAAAACTATCTTTAGTTGCTTATGACATGATATTGTATATACAGAATCCCAAAGATTCCACCAAGAAACTACTAGGACTGGTAAACAAATTCAGCAAAGTAGCAGGATACAAAATTAACATCCAAAAATCAGTTGCATTTTTATATGCCAATAATGAATTAACAGAAAGGGAAATTAAGAAAACAATCCCATTCACATTTACTTAAAAAATACCTAGGAATAAACCTGACCAAGAATGTAAAAGGCCTGTACTTGGAAAATTATAAGACACTGAAGAAAGAAATTGAAGAAAATACAAAAAAGTGGAAGTACATACCATGTTCATGGATTGGAAAAATTAACATCATTAAAATGCCCATACTACCCAAAGTAATCTATAGATTCAATGTGATTCCTATCAAGATTCCAATTATATATTTCATGGAACTGGAACAAACATTTCAAAAACTTATATGGAACCACAAAGGCCCTGCATAGTAACAGCAATCCTGAGAGAGAAGATTAAAGTTGGAGAAATCACACTCCCTAATATTAAACTATACTACAAAGCCATTAGTAATCAAAACAGCCTGGTACTTGCATTAAAACTGATACATAGATCAATGGAACAGAATAGAAAGCCCAGAAATAAGCCCAAACCTTTATAGTCAGTTAATTTCAATAGAGGAAGCAAGCACATACAATGGACTAAAGATAGTTTATTCAATAAATGGTGTTGGGAAAGTTAGATAGATATGTCTAGAAAGATGAAGGTAGATTACCTTCTTATACCACACAAAATAATAAATTAAAAATGGATTAAAGACTTAAATGTTAGACCTAAAACCATAAAATGAAAGAAGAAAATATAGGCAACAAAATGTCAGACATTGCTATTAGAAATTTTTATCAGATATATCTCCCCAGGCAAGGGAAACAAAAGAAAAAATAAACAAATAGGCCTACATCACAGTAAAAAGTTTTGTACAGTAAAAATAAGTCATCTACAAAATAAAAGATAACCCACTGAATGGGAGAACATATTCACCAATACATCTAATAAGGGGTTAATATCCAAAATTTGTGAAGTACTTGCAAAACACCAAAAACCAAAAAGCCCAATTAAAAATGGGCAAAGTACCTGAATAGACACGTCTCTAAAAAGCACATAGAGATGGCCAATAGATATATGAAAAGATGGTAATGTCACTAACCATCAGAGAAATGCAAATTAAAACCACAATGAAATACCATCTCACACCTGTCAGAATGGCTACCATCAATAAATTAACAAACAAGTGTGGGTGAGGATGTGGAGAAAGGGGAACACCTTTGCACTGTTGGTGGGCATGCAGACTGGTTCAGCTACTCTGGAAATAGTATGGAGATACCTCAAAGAGTTAAAAATGGATCTGGCTTTTGACTCAGCAATCCATTTCTGAAAATATATCTGAAGGAACCCAAAACACTAATTTGAAAGAACATAAGCACCCCTATGTTCATTGCAGTATTATTTACAATAGCCAAACTCTGGAAGCAGTCCAAGTGTCCATCAATGGCTAAAACACTATGCGGTATTTACACAATGGGATTCTTCTTGGACTTAAAAAAGAAGAAAATTGTACGTTTCGTGACAGTATGGATGGACCTGGAGAACATTATGCTAAGTGAAATAAGCCTGTCAGAGAAAGACAAATACCATGTAATTTCACTAGTATGTGGAATCTAATGGACAAACCGAACTAATAAGCAAAACAGAGACAGACTCATAGATTAAGAACAGGTGACAGCTATTGGCAGGGGGAGGTCATGGGGTGGAGGAATTGAACAAGAGGGAAAAAGGATTCACAGACGTGGACAGCACTGTGGTGATGGCTGGGGGAAAGGGAGTAAAAGGGTACTAAATGGTCATGGAAAAATATTTTAAATAATACATACATACATACATACATACATCTGACTTCAGGAGTTAGACAGAGATGAATACCTAGGCTGACTTTGCCACTTACTAGCTGCAAGACTTTTGGCAAGTTACAACTTTTCTGAGTCTCAATGTACTCATTTGTAAAATGATGATAATAATCATATTTACTCAAGAAAACTGTCATGAGATTTAAAAGAAATAAAGCATCTAAAACACTTATCTTGGGGCTTTTACATAATGTTTTTATTAATATCAGTTTTTATTGTTAAAAGAAAAGAAACATCTTTCTTAGACTCAGGTTAACGATAGTCAACAACCATGAGAAGGCCAAGTACATTTTATTGGCTAGATTAACATTGTATTTATCCCCTTTAATTTACAGAAGTCTTATTCTATTAATACAAATTCTTACCTCTTTTAAAAATGCCCATATACATATTGAGTTAAAAAGGTTGTTAATATTATAATAGATATTAATATAGTGACAAAAGCTTGGGTTATTTTTATTTTTCTCATTATAACTGTGGAAGCATTTATTAAAGTGAGAATGTTAGTATATCCACAAAATAAGGACAATACAAATGCTTAATGCCAATGGGACCAAATAGTAAACTTAATTATTCTTTTCCTTTTAAGCAAGGACACACATTTTTCCCATATTTTAATATTTTTCTTTATATATGTACATATTGTAAAAAAATTCCCTCATAAAGTTTTATATATTTATTTTTCACTGTTTTTCAAGTACAGTTTTCTGCCTTATCCTCCCACCACTCAACAACACCCCAGCCCTCTCCACCTCCCTCCACTGTTTCCACTGCCCTTGTTATTGTCCATATGTCCTTTATAATTGTTCCTATAAACCCTTCACCCTTTCACCCCATTATCCCCTCTCCATGAGTAACTGTCAGCCTGTTCTCAACTTCAATGTCTTTGGCTACGCTTTGCTTGCTTTTTCATTTTGTTAATTAAGTTCTTCTTAATGGTGAGATCATGTGGTATTTGTCTTTCTTTCTCTGGCTTATTTCACTTAGCATAATGCTCTCCAGTTCCATCTATCCTGTTGCAAAGGTTAGGAGCTCCTTTTTTCTTTCTGCTGTGTAGTATTCCATTGCGTAAATGTACCATTGTTTTTTGATCCATTCATTTACTGATGGGCACTTACATTGCTTCCAGATCTTGGCTATTGTAAATTGTGCTGCTATGAACATTGGGGTGCATAGGTTCTTTTGGATTGGTGTTTCAGGGTTCTTAGGATATAATCCTAACAGGGAATTGCTGGGTCAAAGAGCAGATCCATTTTTAGTTTTCTGAGGAAATTCCATACTGTTTTCGATAGTGGTTGCACCAGTCTGCATTCCCACCAACAGTGTACTAGGGCTCCCTTTTCTCCACATCCTCTCCAACATTTGTTGTTTGTTGATTTTGATGGTCATTCTGACCAGTGTGAAGTGGTATCTCATTGTGGTTTTAATTTGCATCTCTCTGATGGCTAGCAATACTGAGCATCTTTTCATATATCTCTGGACCCTCTGTATATCCTCCTTGGAGAAGTGTCTGTTCAAGTCCTTTGCCCATTTTTTAATTGGGTTGCATGTCTTCTTAGAGTGGATTCATGTGAGTTCTTTATATACTGTGGAGATCAAACCCTAGTCTGAGGTATCATTGGCAAATATATATTTCCCATATGGTCGGTTCTCCTTTCATTTTACTGCTGTTTTATTTAGCCATGCAGAAGCTTTTTATTTTGATAAGATCCCATTTGTTTATTCTTTCCTTTATAACCCTTGCTCTAGGGGACATATCAGTGAAAATATTGCTGTGTGGAATATTTGAGATTTTCCTGCCAATGTTTTCCTCTGGGATGTTAATGGTATCATGCCTTATATTTAAACCTTCTATCCACCTTGAATTTATTTTTGTGTATGGTATAAATTGATGTTCAAGTTTCATGTTTTTGCACATAGCTGTCCAGTTCTCCCAACACCATTTGTTGAAAAGGCTATTTTTACTCCATTTTATGCTTCTGTCCCCTTTGTCAAATATTAAATGACCGTAAAGGCTTTGGTTTATTTCTGGGCTCTCTGTTCTGTTCCATTGGTCCATGTGTCTTTTCTTATGCCAGTACCAGGCTGTTTTCATTACAGTGGCCTTGTAGTACATTTTGATATTAGGTATTGTGAACCCTCCTACTTTGCTCTTCTTTCTCAAAATTCCTGCAGCTATTCAGGGTTGTTTATGATTCCATCTAAGTTTTTGAAGTGTTTGTTCTATATCTGTGAAATATGCTGTTGGTACTTAAATAAATATTACATTGAATCTGTAAATTGCTTTGGGTAGTATAGACATTTTGATGATGTTAATTCTTCTGATCCATGAACATGGTATATGTTTCCATTTGTTTGTGCCTTCCTTAATTTTTCTTCAGTGTTGTGTAGTTTTCTGAGTACAGGTCTTTTACAACCTTAGTTAGGTTTATTCCTAGGTATTTTATTTTTCTTGTTGCTATATCAAATGGGATTTTTTCATGATTTCTGCTTCTGATGTTTCATTGTTGATATACAAAAATGCCTTTGATTTCTGGATATTGACTTTGTATCCTACTGCTTTGCCAAATTCATTTATTAGGTTGAGCAGTTTTTTGGTTGAGTCTGTAAGATTTTCTATATACACAATCATGTCATCTGCAAAGAATGAAGTTTTGTTCCTCCTTTACAATTTGGATGCCTTTTATTTCCTTTTCTTGTCTGATTTCTGTGGTTAGGACTTCCAATACTAGGTTGAATACAAGTGGTGAAAGTCGACAACCTTGTCTTGTTCCTGATCTTAGTGGGAAAGTTTTTAGCTTTTGCCCATTGAGTATGATGTTGGCTGTAGGTCTCTCCTATATGGCTTTTGTTATGTTGAGGAATACTCCCTCTATTTCCACTTTGCTGATTTTTTAAAATCATAAATGGGTGCTTTACATTATCAAATGCATTACCAGCATCTATTGACATGATAACATGACTTTTGTCTTTGCTTTTGTTTATGTGATGCACTACATTTGTTGATTTGAGAATATTGTACCATCCTTGCATCCCAAGTGGGATGACCCCACTTAGTCGTGCCGTACAATCTTTTTAATGTATTGTGGGATGCGGTTTGCCAATATTTTGTTGAGGATTTTAGCATCTATGTTCATCAGTGATATTGGTGTGAAGTTTTCTTTCTTTGTTGTGGCTTCATCTGTTTCTGGTATTAGGATGATGCTGGCTTCATAAAAAGAGTTTCTAAGTCTTCTACCTTCTTGTATTTTTTGAAATAGTCAGAGAAGGATAGGGGCTCACTCTTCCTTAAATTCTTTGTAAAATTCCTCTGTGAAACCATCTGGTCCAGGGCTTTTGTGTGTAGGGAGTTTTTTGATTACTGCTTCAATTTCTTTTGTTGTTATTGTTCTGTTCAGGCTTTCTGCTTCTTCTTCACTGAGTTTTGGAAGATTATATTTTTCTAGAAATTTGTCTATTTCATCTAGGTTTTCAAATTTCTTCATATACAGTTCTTTGTAGTAATTTCTTACAATCCTTTGTATTTCTGTGGTATCAGTTGTAATCTCTCCACTTTCATTTCTGATTGTTTTTGTTTGGGTCCTCTGTCTTTTTTTCTTGATAGGTCTGCTTACAAGCTTGTTGATTTCATTTATCTTTTCAAAGAACAAGCTCCTGCATTTATTGATCCTTAGAATTGTGCTTTTAATCTCCATGTCTGGACTGATATTGGTTAGTTCCTTCCTTCTACTTGCTCTGGGCTGTCTTTATTGTTGTTCTTTGAGTTCTTGTAGGTGTAAGGTTAGGTTGTTTACTTGAAATGTTTCTATTTTTTTCAGATAGGCCTGTATCACTCTGAACTTCCCTCTCAGGACTGCCATTGCAATGTCCCATAAGTTTTGAGTTGTGAGTTCATTTTCATTTGTTTCCAGAAACCTTTTAATTTCCTCCTTGATCTCCTTCTTGTCCCATTCATTGTTTAATAGCATGTTGTTCCATGTGCATTGGATTTCCCCTATAAAGTTAATTAACAAATTCATCTTTTTACTTATTTAATTTTTCAGGGGGTTTTTTTGCTGAGGACATTTAAGTTCTAATATCTTAGCAAGTTAAACAATACAGTGTTATCATTTATAGTCACCATGGTCCATACATTAGATCCTCAGAGCTTAATCATCTTAGCTGAATATTTGAACCCTTTTACCAACCTCTTCCTATTTCCCCCACTCCCCAGCCCCTGGCAACCACCATTCTACTCTGTATGTGCTTTTTTTAAAAAGATTTCATTTATAAATGATACCATACAGTAATTGCCTTTCTCTGTCTGGCTTATGTCCTCCTGTTTCATCCATGTTGTTGCAAATTACAGTATTTCCTTTTAAGGCTGAATGATATTCCATTGTATGTGCATACTGCATTTTCTTTATCTGTTCATTTGTTTATAGACATTGGGTTGTTTTTACACTATAGTTATTAAAAATAATGCTGCAACAAGTATGGGAGTATAGTTATCTCTTCAAGATAAGGGTTTCTTTCTTTTGGATAGATACCCAAAAATAGGATTGCTAGATCATATGGTAGTGCTATTTTTCATTTCTAGAGTCAATATTTTTAATTGCACAAATATGTTAGCTTATTCCCATGAGAATAATATAATACAAAACCAATGGGAAGCTTCCTGGTTAGTGTGGGCTGGTCTCAGTGATTTTGGAAATGGTGCATGGGAGGGTTGCTAAAAAGTATTTTTGAAACTGTGAATTAGTGCCATGTAAATAGAAGCATTTCATTTTAGTAGATTTGTTAGTATCTTTAAAATAAATTTCAAAAGTTTGCATAAAATATAAAGTTTAAAAAATTAATCTTCCTGATTCTCATAGAAATCCCTTTATGGGGTCCAGAGTGATGTTAATATCCTTACATGTTAAATAAGAGAAAACAGAAGCTAAGAGAGATTGTTACCTTATTAGTCTTCTAGTAAGTAAGATGAAAGTCATCACATATACCAGTATTTGCCCAACCTGCCTGGTCATAAAAAGCACTTGGTGTACTGCTTTTGGAGATTCTCCAATGGTGATTAGAAATTTGCATTTTTATCATGTACATCAGAATATTCTTATATCAGAGCAGTTTTGGGAACCACTATCCATTTCAGACCCCATTTTGTTTTAATAAATAGCTTCCTTTGATCTTCCAAATATCAGGCTCAAATTCAAGCTACTTCACAATCACAAAAGAAAGTTTTATACCCCATAGAGAATACCTCTTGTCAATTAGAAGGACCAAATTGGAAATAGGAATAGGAAGGCAATTAAATTTGTCAACAGAGTCCTGTGTTAAAAATATAGGCCTTTATACATGTGTATAAACCAAGAAAACAGTTGCATTGGTAAGGGAAGTAGAACTACCTTCACGTGCACTTAGAGTGGGTAACTCTTTATGAATTCATGATTTCATTTGTTCATGCTTTGATTCATTGATGTATTCATTCAATCAACAAACATTTACTGGACATTTACTCCTACCAAGCATTATACTGAGTATTGGGGACAACACCAGACATATTAAAAAATACTTCTACTTTAAAACATTGCCAGCAGCCAGACTCATAAGATGAGTTAGACCCATGTATTCCAAGAGTTTTTCTTAGATAAAGAGCTCTTTTTTAAAAAGATTTTATTTATTTATTTTTAGAGAGGGAAGGGAGGGAGAAAGAGAGAGAGAGAAACATCAATGTATGGTTGCCTCTCACTCACCCCCAACTGGGGGCATGGCCTGCAACCCAGGCATGTGCCCTGACTGGGAATCGAACTTGTGACACTTTGGTTCACAGCCCGCACTCAATCCACTGAGCTACGCCAGCCAGGGCTTAGATAAAGAGCTCTTTAAGTCCCAACCATGGTGCCCAGAAAAGTAGAATTTATCATAAGCACATGCATTAAAAAAACTCTAGCTGTTTATCTCAATTTTTTCTTTCTAAAAAGTTTAATATGCTAAGAAATGTATTGAATAAAGTAGTATCTATATTATACTATAAAGGGATTATTTTTCCAAGAAAATCAATCAATTGCTTTCATAATTTGTTACTAATAACCCTAATAAAGAATAATGGGTAAAGTAGCTTGGGTAACTTCCCAAAATAATTGGGTTTTCCAGGAACATTACAGAAGAGAAACAACAAGATCAATAAGTCCCGAGGTTGCAAGTCATTACTGATTTATGACCTTGCTTACTTCCCAGCAAAATAACTGCTATAAAGGAGTTGGCTCTTGTTTAAAAATCATAATAATCTTGTGATAAAATCTTTCTTAGCCCAAAGTTTAAACACTGGATAAAACAAGTGATAATAAAATAGCTTATTATTGTGCTGAAATTGATAATTAGCAATACCTACCCTTCATTGAACACCTACTTTATAGTGTATGATTTATGTGAGTATAAAATTTCTTTAAATTATCTAAACTACCCTGCCACAAGAGCTAGTATTATCTTTACTTCATAGGTTAGGAAAATTGAAGTTCACAGTTGTCAAATAACTTGTCCAAGGTCACATATCAGAAGAAAGTTGCAGAGATGAGATTCAAACTCAATATACTTTGCTCATGCTTCAAAGCTTCTAAAGATCATATAGGCTTAACCTAGAAAGAGCTTAACAGACTTTAATAAACTTAAGATGCTTGGAAGATGCAATCAATCAATTGCATATTTATCATGTCACTGCAGTTTTTACCTGACAGTGGAATTCCAATTACCATTTTCAGAATACCAACATTCCTGGGAAGACAGACAATGAACAAGCTGTCAAAGACCCATGGAGAGTAGAGCAGGCATGGCTTGATCAGTGAGACTGTTGATGTGAATATTTATTCAATATTCAATACTGATTGAAATATCTTTCTGACCAAGGATTTCCATTTTTAATTCACCCCTTTTTTACTTGGGTACAATTTTGTATGGTTATCATTTTTTAGGGCCCATGTGGTTCTACTTAAGTTCCCCCAACAATATACAAGCCCTGTGGAAATTCCACTAATTCACAGCTGTAATTCTTGCAGCAGTTTGTATCCTAATGAGATAAGTAAAATATTTGTATAGTTGACTTTGATTCACTGGTGTGCACCTCAGATGCTAAGAAATTAGATGGCTTTCTGAAATTCTGAAGCAAGGATAAACATAAAGTAAAGCCTTGGTCTTTCTCTCCATACAATAATGAGACTTTACATTGCCTATAAATTCTTTGTAGCTGTTGTTATAATAATGATATGAGAGTATAAAAAGAAAAAGCCTCGCACGGTACTTATTCTTTCATCATTTATTACTGATTGAGTATAGGGTTTGTTCGTCATAGGAGACTATACTTCCACTATATTGTTCACTATCCAATGGAGACAAAGCCTGGATATTCTACAGAAATAGCAAAGACTTGCAGATGGGTTGATTTCTCAGTTTCTACATTCTCCACTCCTTGAAATTCTTGCCTTCTTTTTCTCTTATTTTTCAGGGACAAAAAGACACCACAGATACCAAAGCTATGGAAGGGACTTTAGAGAACTGTTTCAGGGACCATTAGTGCTTTGTAACAAAGTATAGACAGAATAGTAGATGAGTTATTCTATGACTTTTCACATACTTATTTTACATAAAGATGGAATGGTAAGTTGTCTGTCCTTTATTAGACTTTGAGTTCACTGAATACAGAGATCACATCTTTTTTACTCACCATTTTATCCTAATCATCTCCAATAGTGCTGGGCACATAATGGACAATCATCAAATACCTGTTGAATGAACAAATACAAGTGGAAGTTATTATAGCCATTATCTATATGCATTCACCCTGCTCCATAACCTTAGCTAGGCTTAGTGGTAAATGACTGATAATTTGAATGTCCAAATTCCTTCCTCATTCTATGGGAGAAGCAGAAGAACTAATTTTGCCTTGGATCATCTTCCTGTTATCTCCTCTAGAGGCGGGTAAGGCACTGTGCAGTTTATTTCAATTACCTAAGTGTGGATTTATCATAAAGCTAGTAAAGGTTACATAGCTCTTTTACAAGGCCATAGATGAGGCTTGGACAATGTATTCACATCATGTATTTCCTGTAAAAATTGTAAACTAAGGTATTCTAACCATAGTAAGTTAAAATGACCAATGACTCCTTTTATGATAACTTCCTTTTGTTAAATTTCCACGAGTAGAGTAGGAATGGTGTGGCCAGATATTTTTCGATGTTCTATTAGAGAGAACTTGAGTTGGGATTAATTTTAATGTGGAGTTAGTGAAACATATTTATATAGGAGACAGTCATTCTGTGTAGAGTGAAGGTATTATTAGCCAATTGAGAGTAAGAGGCTTTCAGTAATACTCCTGATACACATTATGCCAGCTAACAGTATCACTATGCCAATGCATGGCAGAAATTGTAATAGAATAAAAACACAATAATTTTCAGGCCCCACAAATCCTAGCTCTATCTCTAGCTAATATACTTACTCCATAATAATACACCCATATCAGGATTTACTTCACAGCAATAGAAATGCAGCACTCCATTTTAAATACTTTCTGCTCCATACTACTTCTTTCAAAATTTATGTACTTAATTCACCATTCCAGAAGAACTTATGCCAGTTACTCCATTTAAGGAATTTTTACAAACATGACATTTTTGTGATGTGCTGGGTATTTTCCATAGCCAGATCCAGATTCACTCTAACCTTCACCCCCTGCCCAGTGCACTCCAATAAACTTGCTTATGTAAACCGTATTTGTGGGTCCCATTGCCCTCTGCATTCTGGTTGGGTTCAGCCAGTGGAAGACACTGGGTGAGATGGAAAGATGAGACAAGAATGAAGCTGGGATTTTTTTATTTGCCTGTCTTCCTCTCTACAGGATCACCATGGATTGGCACCTTCCCTCTACTGTACACCACAATATTTGTCAAGTAGCCTTTTTTAGTATAGATCCCCTTTCTGAGTTCCAACAACTGTGCCTTCCACCTGACTGACTATTCAAGCAGGATAGTTATAAGTCTTAATATTGTTAGATGTAGAAAACTCACTATTTTTTGTTGATTTTCTTATCCCTTGTGCCCATGCATTTGTAAATATTCTCTTTATTAAATTCTCCTCAAATTGACCAGTTTGAATATGCCCTTTATTCTCCTGAAACAGTAACAACAAAAACAAAACAGTTTTTAAAGCAAATTCAATACCAGCAAGGCCTCATGCTCACCTTCATGAGAGGGAGTAGAGTCAGTGCCTAGGGAGACCCAAACCCCTTCTTTTCTTACAGCACTTCAGAGTCACAAAAAACCTGTACTCAGCAGCAGCAGAAAGAAAGAAGGAACTCCTGCCCTTTGCAACAGCTTGGATGGAGCTGGAAAGCATTATGCTAAGCAAAATTAGCCAGGCAGTGAAAGACAAATACCATATGATCTCACCTTTAACAGGAACCTAAACAACAAAACAAAGAAACAAGCAAAATATAACCAAAGACACTGAAATAGAGGACAGGCTGACAGTGACCAGAGGGGAGAGAAGAGGGAATTTCAGGGAACAATGGGAAGGGATCATGGGAACAAATTTAAAGGGCACATGGACAAAAACTCGGGGGAGGGTGGTAATGGGAGGGAAGTGGGGAGGGTTGGGTGGGTGGGCTGGAATGGGAGTAAAAGGGAGAAAACTGTACTTGAACAAAGATTAAAATAAAAAACAAAAAGCAAAAAACAAAAAACAAAACCCCGTACTCGCACGGAAGCACCCTTTTGTAAAGGGTTTGGAGCATGTTATATCTCCATTTTAAATAAAGCAGGAGTCACAATGTACAACTGTAGATGACAGTTGAGATAACTAGGGAGTAATTGTGAAGAAGAAACATGGAAGTATTTTATTTTAAATTTGAACATGAATGACAAACTCAATATTTCTTGTGTAATATATAAAGGCACCTAGCAACATTAACACATTATATTTATTTGTTGTACTACTGAAAGTTGGACTATCTCAGCAAAATTGGTTAACATTATTGTTAAAATTCTTTTACTCCCTCTTTAGCAAAAAAGACTTTTTTCTTTTTTATTTAATCTTTATTGTATTTTTCCATTACCATTTAGTCCCCTTATAACTCCCCCCACAGCAATCACCACACTGCTATCAATGCCCATTAATCCTTTTTCGTTTTTACTCAGTCAGTCCCTCCACCCCATAATCTCCCCCCACAATAGCTGTCATCTACTTTCCATCTTAGAGTCTGTCTTTGTTTTGCTTGTTAGTTCAGTTTGTTCATTAGATTTCACATGTGAGTGAAATCATATGGTATTTGTCTTTCTCTGACTGGCTTATTTCTCTTAGCATAATGTTCTCTAGGTCCATCCATGCTGTCACAAAGGGTAAAATTTTCTTCTCTTTTATGTCTGAGAAGAATTCCACTGAGTAGACATTCTATAGTTGTTTTATCCATTCATCTATTGATTGACACTTGGGTTGTTTCCATATGTTGGTGATTGTAGATAACTCTGTAATAAACATAGGGGTGCTTATGTTCTCTTGAATTACTGTTTTGGGTTCCTTTGGATATAATCCCAGAAATGGGATGACTGGGTCAAAAGCCAAATCCATTTTTAATTTTTTGTGGCATCATCATATTGCTCTCCACAGTAGTTGCACCTGTCTGCATTTATACCAACTGCAAGAGGGTTCCCCTTCCCCACATCCTCTCCAGCGTTTGTTGTTTGTTGATTTATTGATGACAGCCATTCTGACGGTGTAGGCTGCTATCTCATTCTGGTTTTATTTTGCATTTCTCAGATGATTAGTGACACTAAGCATTTTTTCA
Organism: Phyllostomus hastatus; assembly: GCF_019186645.2. Taxonomy (NCBI): domain Eukaryota; kingdom Metazoa; phylum Chordata; class Mammalia; order Chiroptera; family Phyllostomidae; genus Phyllostomus; species Phyllostomus hastatus. The sequence goes on along the minus strand of NW_025334016.1, from coordinate 7,092,032 downwards.
TATGCCTATTGGCCATCTGAATGTGCTCTTTAGAGAAGTGTCCATTCAGGTCCTTTGCTCATTTTTTAATTGGGCTGCTTATTTTTTGGTGTTGAGTTTTGTAAGTATTTTATAAATTTTGGATATTAATCCATTATCAGATGTATTGGTGAATATGTTCACCCATCCAGTGGGTAGTATTTTATGTTGTTTCCTTTGTTGTGCAAAAAGGTTTTAGTTTGACATAGTCCCATTTGCTTATTTATTTTTTTGTTTCCCTTGCCTGGGGAGATATATCTGATAAAAATTACTATGGGCAATGTCTAAGATTTGATGCCTAGGTTTTCTTTTTTGATTTTTATGGTTTCAGGTCTAACATTTAAGTCTTTGATCCATTTTAAGTTTATTCTTGTGTATGGTGTAAGGAGGTGTTCTAGTATTATTTTTCTGCACATATCTGTCCAATTTTCCCAGAATCATTTATTGAATAAACTATCCCTTGTATGCACTTGCTTCCTCTGTCAAATATTAATGACTGTAAAATTGTGGGTTTATTTCTGGGTTCTCTATTCTGCTCCACTACTCTATGCATCTGATGTTATGCCAATATCATGTTCTTTTGATTACTATGGTATTTGTAGTATAGTTTGATATTAGGTAGTATGATTCCTCCAACTTGGTTCTTCTTTCTCAGTATCTCTGTTGCTATGTGAGGCATTTTGTGATTCCATATAAATTTTTGAAATATTTGTTCTAGTTCTGTAAAGTATGTCATTGAAATCTTGATAGGAATTGCATTGAATCTATAGATTGTTTTGGGTAGTATGGACATTTTAATGATGCTAATTCTTCCAATCCATGAACATAGTATGTACTTCCACTTTTTTGTATTTTCTCCAATTTCTTTCTTCAGTGTCTTATAATTTTCCAAGTACAGGCCTTTTACATCCTTGGTCAGGTTTATTCCTAGATATTTTATTCTTTTTGAAGCAAATGTGAATGGGATTGTTTTATTAATTTCCCTTTCTGTTAATTCATTATTGGCATATAAAAATGCAACTGATTTCTGAATATTAATTTTGTATCCTGCCACTTTGCTGAATTTGTTTATTAACTCTAACAGTTTCTTAATAGAAACATTAGGGTTCTCAAGGTACAGGATCATGTCATCTAAAATAATGACATTTTTGTTTCTTCCTTTCCAATTTGGATGCCTTTTATTTCTTCTGCTTGTCTGGTTGCTGTCACCAGGACTTCCAGTACAATGTTGAATAAGAGAGGTGAAAGCAGACATCCCTGTCTTGTTCCCAATCTTAAGGAGAACACTTGTAGTTGTTTCCCATTGAGTATGATGCTGGCAGTGGGTTTGTCATACATGACCTTTATTATGTATAGGTATGTTCCCTCTCTTCCCACTTTTCTGAGACTTTTTATTATAAATAGATACTGGATTTTATCAGAAGCTTTTCCTGAATCTATTGATATGATCATGTGGTTTTTTTTCTTCATTTTGTTTATGTGGTGAATAACATTTATTAATTTGTGAATGTTGTACCATCTGTGCATTCCCAGAGTAAATCCCATTTGATCAGGGTGTATGATTTTTTTATGCATTGTTGTATTCTATTTACAGGGATATTGGCCTGTAATTTTCTTTATTTGTAATGTCTTTGTCTGGTTTTGGAATTAGGAAAATGTTGGCCTCATGGAATGAGCTTAGGAGCTTTCCTTCATCTTGAATTTTATGAAATAGTTTGAGAAGAAGATGTGTTAGCTCTTGGAATGTTTGGTATATTCACCTGTGAAGCTATATGGTCTAGGGCTTTTGTTTGCTGTGAGTTTTTAGATTAACACTTCAATTTCATTAGGTGTAATCTCTCTACTAAGATTCTTTGATTCTTCCTGATTTATTTTTGGAAGATTGTATATTTCTAGGAAATCACCCATTTCATCTGGGTTGTCCAGTTTGTTGGTATATAATTGTTCATAATAGTTTCATACCATCTTCTGTGTATCTTTGTTGTCAGTTGTTATTTCTCCTCTTTTATTTCTGATTTTATTTATTTGGGTTATTTCTTCAAATAATGAAGAGTTTATTCATGAAAGTTTTTACCAACAGAGAAATGGTAGGGCAAACAATCTATGCTTCAGGAAAATGACTTTTTGAGATATGACTTGTAATTTAACATCTCACGTACATTTTAAAATTCAAAAACTCCCAGAATATGGCCCTGAAATTTTCTTTCTTCAGTATTCATTTGTTCATTCAGTTTACAATTTCATTCTATAGTTGTTTACTGGGTACCTATTTATGTGCCAGCTACTGTGTCAGACACTAAGGATATAACATCAAACACACTTGAGTTTACACCATGGCAAGGAAAGCGATCATTAAACAAACACATGTACAATTAATGAATACATTAGTTATAATGAGCAAAATAAAGACATACAGAGTCCTATGAAAATAATTAGCAAGGAAAGGATGTCCAATCAAGCTCCCCTTGTAGGACTCCAAGAACAAAATGAGGGTATTATTAAGCTAAGTGATATTTAAGTTATGATGAGCAAGAGTGGCAGAGCTAGGGGAAGATCCTTCCAACCAGATAGAATGGCCTCTGTAAAGTGCAGACGCTATTCTAAGTGAGGAGGAAGGTATTGTTCTTTAGAGACAGGAAAAAGGCAGCATAGTTGCAGCACTGAGTGGAGAAAAGAGACTGTCCCAAATGAGGAAGCTGGAGAGGCTAGCAAGGGCAAGACTACATATACAGGCCCTTCAAGGTCATACTGAGTCTTAGCAGATTCATTGATGGATAAATGGATACGCAATGTGGTACATACATACAGAGAAATAATATTCAGCCTTAAAAAGGAAATTCAAAGCCACACCACATGGACAAATCTGGAAAACATTATGCTAATTGAGGAAACAAATGAAAATGAGCTCACAACAGTCCAAAACTTATGGGACACAGTGAATGCAGTCCTGAGAGGGAAGTTCATAGTGATACAGACTTACATTTAAAAGATAGAAATACTTCAAACAAGCAACCTAACCCTACATCTACAAAAACTGGAGGAACAACAACAAACAAAGCCCAGAATAAGTAGAAGGATGGAAGTAATCAAAATCAGAGCAGAATTAAATGTCATAGAGACTAGAACAATTCTAAGGATCAATAAATCCAAGAGTTGGTTCTTTCAAAAGATAAAGAAAATCGACAAGCCTTTAAGCAGACGCCTCAAGAAAAAGAGAGGGAGGACCCAAATAAACAACATCTGAAATGAAAAAGGAGAGATCAAAATTGATACCACAGAAATACAAAGGAGTGTAAGAAATTACTATGAACAACTATATGCCAAGAAATTTAAAAACCTGGCTGAAATGGAAAAATTTCTAGAAACGTATGATCTTCCAAAACTGAATGAAGAAGCAGAAAGCCTGAACAGACCAATAACAGCTGACGAAATCAAAGCAGTAACCAAAAAGCTCCTGGTGCACAAAAGCCCTGGATCAGACAGTTGCACAGGAGAATTTTAGAAATCATTTCAGAAAGATCTAGGCCCTATCCTTCTCAAACTATTCCAAAAATTTACAAAGATGGAAGACTCCCAAACTCTTCCTATGAAGCTAGCATCATCTTAACTCCAAATCCAGATAAAGATACAACAAAGAAAGAAAACTACAGGCCAATATCACTGATGAACATAGACACTTAAAATACTCAACAAAATATTGGCAAACCACATCCAGTAATACATTAAAATGATCATATACCATGATCAAGTAGGATTCATCCCAGGGATGCAAAGGTGGAACAATATTGGCAAATCAATAAACACAATGCATCACATAAACAAAAGGAATGACAAAAATCACATGATCATATCAATAGATGAGAAAAAAAGCATTTGAAATGGTACAGAAACCATTTTATCATAAAAAACACTCAGGAAAGTGGGAGTAGAGGGAGCATACCTCAACATAGTAAAGGACATATGCAAGAACCTACAGGCAACAATGGGCAAAAACTAAAAGCTTTCCCACTAAGATCAGGAAAAAGACAAGGATGTCCACTCTCAACACTTCTATTCAACATAATATTGGAAGTCATAGCCACAGTGGTAAGACAAGATAAAGAAACAAAAAGCATCTGAGTTGGAAAGGAAGAAGCAAAACTGTCATTCTTGGCAGTTGACATGATAGTGTACATAGAAAACCTTATCAACTCCACAGGAAAACTATTTGATTTAATAAGTGAATTTGGCAAAACACCAGGAACAAAGTCAATATTCAGAAATAGAAGGGATTTTTGTACACTAACAATGAAATATCAGAAACAAATCAGGAAAAACCCCATTCAACATAGAAACAAAAAATTAAAGTACCTAGGAATAAACCAACCAAGGAGGTAAAAGACCTGTACTCAGAAAACTACACAACACTGCAGAAAGAAATTAAGGAACACACACAAAAATTAGAAGCATATACTGTATTCATGTGTTAGAAGAAATAACATCATCAGAATGTCCATATTACCCAAAGCAATTTATAGATTCAACACAATCCCTGTTAAAATATCAATGACATATTTCACAGATAAAGAACAAACACTTCAAAAATTTATATGGAACCATAAACGACCCTGAATAGCTGCAGAAAACCGAACAAAGTTGGTGGGATCACAATACCTGATATCAAACTATATTTCAAGGCCACTGGAATCAAAACAATATGGTACTGGCATAAGAACACACACAGATCAATGAATAGAATAAACAGCCCAGAAATAAACCCAAGTATCTATGGTCATTTAATATTTGACCATGGATGGGGGTCAGAAATATAAAATGGAGTAAAAATACCCTCTTCAACAAATGGTGTTTGGAGACTGGATACCTACATGCAAAAAAGTGAAGCTCAACCACCAACTTACACCATACACCAAAATAAACTCAAGATGGATAAAAGACTTAAATATAAGTCATGACACCATAAAAGTCTTAGAGGAGAATATAGGGAGGAAAATCTCAGATATTCCATGCAGCAATATTTTCACCAATATGTCCCCTAGAGTAAAGTACATAATGGAAAGAGTAAAGAAATGGGACTTCATCAAAATAAATAAATAAATAAAACTTCTGCATGCCTAAAGCAACATTAGCAAAATGAAAAGGAAACAACACATATAGGAAAATATATTTGCCAATGATACCTCAGACAAGGGTTTGCTCTCCAAAACACATGAAGAACTCACATGACTTCACTCCAGGAAGACAAACAACCCAATTAAGAAATGGGCAAAGTACCTGAATGGACACTTCTCCAAGGAGGACATACAGAGGGTCCAAAGACATATAAAAGGATGCTCAGCATCACTAGCCTTCAGACAGATGCAAATTTAAACCCCAATGAGATACCACTTCACACCAGTGAGAATGGCCATCATAACGAAATCAACAAACAATAAGTGCTAGCAAGGCTGTGGAGAAAAGGGAACCCTAGTAGACTGTTAATGGGAATGCAGACTTGGGCAGTCACTGTGAAAAACTGCATGGAATTTCCTTAGAAAACTAAAAATGGAACTGCCTTTTGACCCAGCAATTCTGCTGCTGGGATTATACCTTAAGAATCCTGAAACCCTAATTCAAAAGAGCCTATGCACTTTACTGTTCATATAAGCACAATTTACAATAACAAGTGCTTGAAGCAACCTAAGTGCCCATCAGTAAATGAGTGGATCAAAAAAACAGTGGTATATTTACATATTGGAATACTACACAGCAAAAAAGGAAGAAGCTGCTACCCTTTCCAGCAGCATGGATAGATCTCAGCACCTTATGCTAAGTGAAATAATCCAAGAGGTGAAAGACAAATACCACATGATCTCACCTATAAATGGAACCTAATCAACAAAACAAACAAGCAAGCAAAATATAACCAGATATATTGAAATCAAGAACAAACTGACAATAACCAGAGGGGATGTAGGAGGGGATAACCATGGAAAGAATGGGAGGGGTCATCAAGGAACATGCATAAAGGACACATGGACAAAGACTAAAGGAGGTAGGATTGAGGGTGGGAGATGGGGATGGCTCAGGTGTAGGGGAATCTGGAGGGAAATGTAGATAACTGGACTTGAACAACAATAAAAAAGAGAGTGAGAGATAAAAAAAACATTATGGTAAATGAAAGAAGCTAGACACAAAAGAAAAAATATAATACGATTCTACTTATATGAGGTACCTATAATAGTCAAATTCATGGATACAGAAAGTCAAATAGCAATTTTTACGAACTGGGGGGATCAGGGAATGGGGAGTTATTGTTTAATGGGTATTTAGTTTCAGTTTCCCAAGATGAAAAGAGTTCTGGAGATAGGTCATACAACAATGTGAATGTACTTAATTCAATTGAACAAGACACTTAAAAATGATCAAATGTGGCAACATTTTTTATGTCTATCTTACCACAATAAAAAAGGGTGGGGGAATAAGAGTCTTGGTAGATTATTCCTAAGAACACATACAGCACCATAGCAGTTTGAGTGAGATAGAGGAAACGTGATCAGATTTGTTTGGGGAAGACAGCAGCACACATACCAGATCTGACCACAAGGCAAATGACTGACCAGGGTCCTCCAGGCAGGCACAGGGGAGCTCAGGACCAACCCTGCAGAACCTACTTGGCTGAGTGATAAAAAAGGCATCATTTTCTTCTGGGGTCAGAGAGCCTCCTAGCATTAGGCAGGGGTTCTAGCTGAGTTGGCAAAGTCACACTTTGTTTATATGAACTCCACCAGGCAGGTCTTCCAGTAACATCCTGGATGAGGGCCTTCCTGAAGAATTCCTTGAACATTTTCTCATGAGCAATAAGCCAAGGTCATGCCCCACTGCTAACTCACACAGCAGAGAGTTCCACTGACTGAAACTATATTTCCTATTGTTTCAGCAAGAAAGGGGTACATGAACAAGGCCATTCACCAGGCGTATATGAGAGGAAGCCATGCTCAGCTTGGGTAATTACAGTAAAAACCTGTTATAGTATGTCAGCTCTTGACTTCAAAAAATCTTTGGTCACTTAAAAAAGACTTCAAAATGTAGAAAGGACATGCTTTAAAGCCAGAAGACCTAAGTTGAAGTCCCAGCTCTGCCACTTGTTAGCTTCAGAACTGTAAGTGCACTTTCCACTTCTCCAGACTCAGTTCCCTCATGTAGAAAATGGGAATAATAATGTTACTAACAGGATGGAAGCAAGGGTTACATGAAATGATGGCAACAAGGGCTTGACACCCTGTCAGTGTGTGTGCTCTATAGAAGCTCAGTTCAGCATGGCTGCATTCTTATTTTTAACACAGAATCTCCAAGACTTGGGGATAATAGAATGTTAATGGTGAGGGAGAGAGTGATCAACAGGATTTAGTCACTTGGAGCTTGGGCTGTTGAGTTGATGGTGAGCAGAGGGAAAAAACATGAAGGGAGGAGCGCAGCAGGTGACGGGGGCAATGGAGGTTCAAGTTCTGCTCTAGCAATGGTAGTGGAAAGACCAAGGGATAAGGAAGCTGCATTTCCTATCAAAACACATCTCTGACAGCTCAATGGAGAGAAACCTTGCCACCTCCTCACTGGGCTTCAGGAAGACATCCCCCCTGCAGAAGAATCAGCTTGAGAATGGGTACCTGCATTAGTGTCTCTTCCATTTCTGGGCTCAGATTCATTCCACTTTCTCTTACAGCCTTGATAGTTGTAGCTGTACACTCTGGGAAGCTGACCATATTCATCAAAATCAGCTGCGGAGACTTTATGGAGATCTGGCCAATCTGATTTAAAGCAAAGTTCCTGTCAGCAGTTACCACAATGATGTGATCAAGGGATCCAGGTGCAGTCCTTATGTTTACTGTCTTATTGAAATTATCCTTGAGTGCTTCCAACACAGACTTCATTTCTTCCTCCACCTCTTCCAAGCTGATTATATTCTCAACCAAGGCAGTGTTAAGATTCACTCTGGTTTGGTACTGTCCTTTCCATTTGGCTTTGGAATTCTTGGTAGAAAAATGATGGAATGGTACAGCTGGATAGGATATGTATTGGCTATGGTCATTCTGTTTTCTACTCACTGTCTTCAGTATAACTTCTGAAACAAGTCTGGTCAAGGCTGCAAGGGAGTTTCAAAAGGCAGGGAGGACGAGGCAGAAGCACTATAAACTCAAGGCCATGTTTGAAGATTCTGTGTGAACATCTCATTAAACAACAACAACAGAAAAGAAAACCCCATCCTAAATTTTGATGCAGCACAATAGACTTTGCAGCCAGGAAGACTTGGAACCCAGTTCCAGCTCCATCACTGATGAAATGACCTTGATTAACAGCTATCACTCAGGATATTAGGAAAAGTTATTTGGATTCTTTCTCATTTTTTCTTGATGAGTTGCATTAGAAGTTTGTCAAACTTGTTTATATTTTCAAAGGACAAACTCTTGGATTCATTGTTGTATTGTACCACTTTTTTAGACTCTATTTAATTTATTTCTTCTTTTTCCTTCATTTATTGTTGTTCAGTTACACTTGTGCCCATTTTACCACCATTATTGTCCCGGCCCTACCCATGCCCCACCTTCCACATTCAGTCCTCCCCCTGTTGTCTTTATCCATGGGTCCTTTATACATGTTCCTTGACTTGACCTTTCTCCTTCTTTCCACTGTTAATACCCTCCCCTCTCACCTCTGGTTGAGAGCATCCAGCAAAACCAGGCCAGCAAAGAGGGAGGAGGAGGGGTGCAGGTCACTCATAATCAGTGCACCTCATAAGAGATACAACGTGGTGGACTAAAGGTGCCAACCTGGTACAGATGGACAGTGGGAGCCACACAGAGCTCAGAAGGCTTGGGCTGGAGGATAGACACCTGTGGATATTGCAGCCCAGACCTAGCCCCCATCCTCAAAAAACCACAGGAAAGGGAAAAAGCAAAGTCCAGACCCTCTCTGCCTGCTGGAGCCAGGGATACCAGTAGAACTGGCTTGACAGGCTTAACATCTTCAGGAGGCTTCCCCCACCCCCTCCACCCAAATGTGAGGCAATAAGACATGGAGCTGTGAAAGGATCAAAGAAACAAACAAAACCAGAGAGAGATCAGAAGGCTAATGCCAACTGGGAAACTGAGACAAATTTCACTTTGCTATCCTACGGAACTTGCATTTTACTTTTATTTTATTATTTTTATTATTTTTATTTATTTTGTTATTTTTTATTTTTTATTTCTCTACTTTCTGTTTGATTTTCTTCATTTTGTTGGCTTGTTTAATTGTATTGTTTGACTGGTTTTCTTTGTTCTCCCTTTTACATTGTAGTTTGATTTTTCTCCTCTCACTTCACTTGTATTCCAATAACACACTACTCTTGGTCTTTTACTTTCTGTTCTTTTTATTCAAATCATATATTTCTTGTCATATTATTGTTGCTCCAGTATTATTGTAAATAATTATTGTTCCATATTATTGTAAATCCTACACAGCACCCCTCCCTGGTCTTGGTCCATTTCACTGTCTTCCTGAGATTTATTACTATTGTGGTTAACTTTATTCACTCGCACACTGAGCCTAGTTTCTATATCTTATGGTCACTATATCTCACTGTAGAATCTTGCCCAAGCACTCTGTTTTCTGGATTTAGCTCACATTCTTTCTCCACTCTAATAAGAGTCTTATCTCTTTTGCACCTTCTATAAAACTGGCTAGTTGGGTGAAATATCATGGTTATCACTGTACTTCTAAGAATCTCCTCTGTTCTCTACTGGTCGGTAATTTAAATTCCATAGAATACTCTCTCATTGTCTTATTCTATTTTGCCTATGCCCTTCCAATGATCACATACAAGAATAGGTGGGAGCTGTGAATATCACTATACCTGCTGGAGGACAGAACCCACCAACAAAAGAACCACTAAAAGGTAAAAACACAAGTACAGCAAGAGAGCCCACACAAACAGAAGAAAGAGCAACCCTAGAACATCCAGACAAGGAGATCAAAGAGACCACAACACTGAATCCCATAGAACTCCTACCATAGAAGTTAACCCTACAGGGGCAGCAAGCAAAGCAGAGGATCAGGAAGGGAAAAAACAAACAAAAAGAGACACCTGAAATGGGGAGACAAAGAAAAAACTTGAAATCAGAAGGAATGGAAGACTCCTCACTAAAAGAGCTAAATGAAATGAAGGCAAGCAAGCTATCAGTTATAGAATTCAAAAGAATGGGTATAAGGTTGTTCAAGGAACTCACAGAAAACTATAAGGAACTGAGTGAGAACTACAACAGCATGAAAAATGAATTAGAAACTATAGATGAGAACCAGGAAGAAATGAAAAATACATTATATGAAATAAAAACTACACTAGAAGGAACTACAAATAGGCCAGATGAAGCAGAGGGCTGAATTGGGGAGCTGGAAGACAAGATAGAGAGAAACACAAAAGTGGAGCAGCTGCATGAGAAAATACTCAAGAAATATGAAAACACCTTAAGGAAACTACAAGATAACATGAAACACAACACAATTCAAATAATGGAAATATCAGAAGGAGAAGAAAAAGAGCAAGGGATAGAAACCTTGTTTTAAAAAATAATGACAGAAAACTTTCTGAACATAGAGAGGGAAAAAGCCACTCAAGTTCAGGTAGCAAAGAATGTCTCAATCAAGATGAACCCAAAGAGGCCCACTCCAAGACATATCATAATTATAATGCCAAGGTTTAAATACAAAGAGAGAATCTTAAAAGCAGCAATGGAGAAATAAGAAGTGCCATATAACACATCAGTCTAGCATGTGATTTCTCAACAGACACACTACAGGCCAGGAGAGAATGGCAAAAATATTTTAAGTAATGAAAAGCAAAAGCCTGCAACCAAGGTTACTCTAACCAGTGAGACTCTCAATTAAAATGGAAAGTGTAGTAAAGAGTTTCACAGGCAAAATAAGACTGAATGAATATACCTCCACCAAACCAGCCATTTCAACATATGCTAAAAGGACTGCTATAAGAAGAGGAAGGAAAAGAGTGAGAGAGATAGGAACACAGGTACAAAGGGAGAAAAAATGAACAAGTAACTATTGATAATAACCTTAAATGTTAAAGGATTAAATGTTCCAATCAAAAGACATAGGGTAGCTGAATGGATAAGAAATCATGACCTACATATATGTTGCCTAAAAGAGACCCACCTCAGAAAAAAAAAAGACCAACACAGACTGAAAGTGAAGGGTTGGAAAAAATATTCCAAACAAATGAACAGGAAAAAGAAGCTGTGGTAACAATACTTATATCAGACATATTCACAACAAAACAAAAGTCATAAAGAGACACTGGAGGACACTCCATGTACTCAAGGAAAGAATCCACCAAGAACACATAAACATTGTAAACATATATGCACCCAACATAGAAGCACTCAAATATATAAGTAAAATCTTGGATAACTTCAAGAAGGATATAGACAGCAACACACTTATGCTAGGAGATTTTAACACCCCACTGTAAAAAATGGACAGATCTTCCAAACAAATTATCAACAATGATATAGCAGCATTGAACAATACCCTAGATCAAATGGACTTATATATATATAAGCTTATATATATGAAAGCTTATATATATATATATATATATATATATATATATATATATATATATAAGCTTTCATCCCAAAGAAGCAAAATACACATTCTTTTCAAATGCACATGGAACATTTTCAAAGATAGACCACATGATAGGACACAAAGCCAGCCTCAACAAATTTAAGAAAGTTGAAATCATAACAAGCAATTTCTCAGACCACAAGGGCCTGAAATTGGAAACCCACCCCAAGGGAAAAACTCAAAAACACTAAAACTCATGGATATTGAATAGCATACTATTAAACAATAAATGGGTTAAGAATGAGATGAAGCAACAAATCAAAAAGTTTCTGGAAACAAATAGAAATAAAGACACAATAGTCCAAAACTTATGAGACACAGTGAATGCAGTCCTGAGAGGGGAGTTCACAACCATGCAGGCCTACATAAAAAAGATAGAAATATTTCAAATAAACAACCTAACCCTACATCTACAAGAACTGTAGGAACAACAACAAACAAAGCCCAGAGCCTGTAGAAGGAAACAAATAACCAAGATCAGAGCAGAATTAAATGACATAAAGACTAAAAGAACAAACCAAAAGATCAATAAATCCAGGAGCTGGTTCTTTGAAAAGATAAACAAAATCAACAAGCTTTTAAGCAGACTCCTCAAGAAAAAGAGAAAAAGGACCTAAATAAACAAAGTCAGTAATGAAAGAGGAAAGATTACAAGTTATGCCATGGAAATATACATGATTTCAAGAAATTACTACAACCATATGCCAAGAAATTTCAAAACCTAGGTGAAATGGACAAATTTCCAGAAAATCATAATCTCCCAAAAGTGAATGAAGAAGCAGAAAGCCTGAACAGACCTATAACAGCTAGTGAAATCAAAGCAGTAATAAAAAAAACCCAATGCACAAAAGCACTGACCCAAATGGTTTCACGGGTGAATTTTACAAAACATTTAAGAAAGAGCTATCCCTTGTCAAATTATTCCAAAAAAATCCAAGAGGGAAGACTCCCAAACTCTTTTTATGAAGCCAGCATTATCCTAATACCAAAACCAGATAAAGACACAACAAAGAAAACTACAAGGCAATATCGCTGATGAACATAGATGCTAAAATCCTCAACAAAATATTGGCAAACCATATCCAGCAGCACATTAAAAAGATCACACAGCATGATCAAGTGGGGTTCATCACAGGGATGCAAGGATGGTACAATATTCACAAATCAATACAGGTAATATATCACATAAACAAATACAAAGACAAGAATCATATGATTATACCAATAGATGCAGAAAAAACACTTGGTAAGGTACAGCTCCCATTTATGATAAAATCATTTGGCAAAATGGGAATAGAGGGAGCATTCCTCAACATGAGAAAGGCCATATATAAGAGACCTACAACCAACATCATACTCAATGGGCAAAAGCTAAAATCTTTTCCACTAAATTCAGGAACAAGATGAGGTTTTCCACTTTCACCACTTCTATTTAATATTGTATTGGAAATAATAGCCAGATAATAGCCAGATAATAGGTCAGATAAGAAAGAGAAATAAAAGACATCCAAATTGGAAAGAAGGAAGTAAAACTGTCACTGATTGCAGATGATAGGATAGTATACATAGAAAACCCTATAGACTTCATCCAAAAAAAACTATTCAACCTAATAAGCCAATTTGGCAAAACATCAGGGTTCAAAATCAAAGTCACTTTTATAAACCAACAATGAAAGATCAGAATCAGAAATAAGGACAAAATTCCATTTGCTATAGCAACAAGGAAAATAAATTACCTAGGAATAAACCTTTGCCAAGGACATATAAGACCTGTATTCAGAATACTACACAACAATGAAGAAAGAAATTAAGGAAGAAATAAACAAATGGAAACATATGCCCTGCTTGTAAGTTGGAAGAATTATCATCATTAAGATGTCCATATTACCCAAAGCAATTTATAGATTCAACACAACCCTTATTAAAATACCAATGACATATTTCACAGATATAGACAAACATTTCAAAAATTTATATGGATCTGTAAATGATCCCAAATAGCCATAGCAATTATGAGAAAGAAGAACAAAGAAGGAAGGATCACAATACCTGGTGTAAAACTATATTGGAAGGGCACTGTAATCAAAACAGTCTGATATTGGCACAAGAAGAGACACAAAAACCAATGGACCATAATAGAGAGCCCAGAAATAAACCCAAGTCTCTATGGTCAATTAATATTCGACAAAACTGACAGAAGCATAAAGTGGAGTAAAAATAGCCTCTTCAACAAATAGTGTTGGTAGATCTGGACAGCTACATGCAAAAAAAAAATGAAACTTGGCCACTATCTTACACCCCACACAAAAATAAATTCAAGATGGATAAAAGACTTAAATATAAGTCATGATGCCATAAAAGTCCTAGAGGAGAAAATAGCCAGGTAAATTTCAGATACTCCAAGCATGCAATATTTTCACCAATATGTCCCCTAGAGCAAAGGACATAAAAGAAGAAAGAATAAAAAATGAGACCTCACCAAAATAAAAAGCTTCTGCATGGCTAAAGAAAACAGCATTAAAATGAAAAGAGAACCAAGCATATGGGACAACATATTTGCAAATTATACATTAGAAAAGGGTTTGATATCTAAAATATATAAAGAACTCATATGAATCCACTCCAGGAAGACCAAGAACCCAATTAAAAAATGGGCAAAGGATCTGAACAGACACTTCTCCAAGAAGGACATACAAAGGGCCCAGAGATACATGAAAAGATGCTCAGCATCACTAGCCATCAGAGATGCAAATTAAAACCACAATGAGATACCACTTCACCCTGGTCAGAAAGGCCATCATAAATCAACAAACAAGTGTTGGAGAGATTGTGGAGAAAAGTGAACCCTAGTGTACTGTTGGTAAGGATGCAGACTGGTGCAGCCACTGTGGAAAACAGTATGGAATTTCCTCAAAAAAATAAAATGGAACTACCCTTTGACCCAGCAATCCCACTGCTGGAATTATACCCTAAGAATCCTAAACACCAATTCAAAAGAACCTATGTACCCCAATATTCATAGCAGCACAATTTACAATAGCCAAGTGTTGGAAGCAACCTTAATTCCCATTAATGAATTATTGGATTTAAAATCTTTGGTACATTTATACAATGGAATGCTAAGCAGCAGCAAGAAAGAAGGAACTCCTGCCCTTCACTACAGCATGGGTGGAACTGGAGAGGATTATGCTAAGGAAGTTAGCCAGGCGGTGAAAGGTAAATACCATATGATCTCACCTATAAGTAGAACCTAATCAACAAAACAAGCAAGCAAGCAAAATACATGCAGAGACATTGAAATAAAGAACAAACTGACAATAACCAGAGAATAGGAGGGAGAAGGATAATAGGGAATAATAGAGGAAGGGCCATCAAGGAATATGTATAAAGCACATGTGGACAAAGCCAAAGGGGATAGGATTGAGGATCAGAGGTGGGGAATGGTAGGGTGGGGGGGCATAGAGGGGTGAAAGTGGAGACAACTCTATTTGAACAAGAATATAAATAAATAAATAAATAAATAAATAAATAAATAAATAAATAAATAATAAAAAAGAAAAAATTGGAAAACGGTAACAGCATAATCAATAAAATATACTTAAAATGTAATTAATAAGTATTTTCAATATCAAGGTTACAAAATAAATTTGTTGCAATCTTTGCCTTTCAGTAGTTTATCATATGAAAAGGATAAGCCTTATAATATAATTGTCAATGGGCATATATGGTTACTGTGATGTGATATGCATAATATACCAAGGGATGGAGCACAAAAGCATCTGCTTTAACCTTAAGGGAGAAATAGGCGTATCTTGGGGTGTAGAGATTTTTTTTCTTTTAACAACTTATAAAGAATGAATAAGAACTGGGGCTTTTGGACTTTTTTCTATAGTAGAAAAAAGAATTTCAGATAAACGGTACAGATCACCAAAGGCAAAGAGATGTGAGTCAATGTGGCAGAATAAATATTCTAAAAGTATAAAGACTATACCCTAGACAACTGCTTCCTGCATTTTAGAATACAGAAGATTCCCCTGAAATATTTGTTGAAACAAAGATTCCTTGTCCTTCACCTTGCCCCAAGATGGGGATTCAGAAAATGTGGTTTAGAGCCCTAGAATTTTGAATACACTCTGTAGTCATACTAATACTCATGGTCTAAGTATCACAATGACTTAAACCACAATGAAATGCCATCTAATGAAGTCCAGTCTGGATGCCACCAAATCTATAGGAGGTAAATCTATAGATTTAATGCACACTCTAAGTCATCAGGAATATCCATGTTCTCAGAATAATAAAATACAATCTGAGTAAACTACAATACTGAAACTCTGGCCAAAGCTTAAGGGTGCTTTATAAAGCAATGGAAAATGAATTTGTTGAACAAATGAATGTGTTAAAGGACATTAGAAGGGGATGGACTGCTTTTTAGTGTGGTCTCATTAAAAAATCATGTACATGTACTAATTATAAATCACTTTTATTTGCTCATTAAAAAGGACCTTCCACCAGATGATATTTGGTTAGTCTGTTTCTGCTTCTAGGTAAACCTCAAAGAACTAGAACCATTCTCCCCATAGTAGATGGCAATCATGAAGCTTGATCACTACACAAACATATCACAATTTCCTCTTATCTGGGGAGGGGGGAACTGAGTCAAAGTCGTTAAACTCTCCACTGTTTCTTGTCCTGGTTAATTATTGTTAAAGATATCTTCAAAGAGATACACATACCATTTTTGTAATTTTCTATGTTCATTAAGAATTCATGGCCTCCTGATGTTTCTCTGCAGTCTTAAGAGTCTTCTCTCAGCTGATGTTGTCAGGTGAATATTTGAAAATATGTTTAGGGTACTGTAAATGATGCCCCAGTGGGAAAACACAGCCTGAGCTGATTAGTACAAAGGGCTGTAAATGAGATAAACTGTTAATGGGATCTTTATGGAATGTACTCAAGCTGGGCATTTTAAAGCCCAAATTTTGAAGTATCTTTTGAAGATATTTCTATTTCCAAAGGCAGAATTTAAAACTTAGAATTATTAAAGCTTACATACCTTTTAAACAACTCTTTCTTCAATATTAGTGGATATTACATGACTCTGGTTGGCCCTGAGAAGATATAACTTCTGTACAAAAACAAACTTATGAGGAGAAGAGAGGATTCTTCATTGACTTTCCACATTGTACTGACAGGACCACTGCCATATACACAGAGGACATTACCAAGTGGCATTTGATAGCAAAAGTTAAGTGCTTGAGAGAAACAAGATACAAAATACAACTTCATGCCATTGTAATGGTCCACATGTCTATGGTCTGATCATTTTATATATTAAAGGTAATTTATAAATTGAAACACAAGTGTCTAATTTATAATAATTATTAATAGAAAAACAGTTAAGGGAGAAATATAAAAGTTCAAGAATTATTTCCAAATTTCAGACAGTTTTTAAACTTTTCTCTGAACAGTGAAATAATGTTTAAGCTGGTAAACAGTTTTACCACTCCACTAGTATGAAAAACCACAAGCTTTCTTCAGAAGAACATATGTTCTAATGCTAATTTTGCCAATGTACTTCAAAGCATTACCAAGATATACTTCTGTTTATATTACATGTTGTTTAAAGCTAGAAAAATAACTATTATGCTACAACTAGTCACTTATTAAAAGTTGGAGCTAGACTATAAGGAGCCTGATTGATGATAATGACCTAAAATTCACAGATTAAAAGTAATGCTTTGCATTATGAAATGTAATGGAAATTACTGTGACTCTACATGAAGGTGCCAGCATGATAGAACCTGTCCTTGATTTTCTTCTTCAACCACTCCCATGAAATTTGACAACAGCTAAAAAGGCTGTCAAAGCATGAAATCTCTATAGATCCTATGTTCTCTATGCATCCTGAGAGACATTTGCTTGAGATATAGTCAAAAGTCAAAAAGAGGGTCTATACCTGTTTCAAAACTCTTCTGGCCCACTGTAGAGAACATTATACTTACACTTTAGTCTTCAAATTGATTTCTTAGATGTCACAAAGAAGCAATTAATCTGCTGTTTTATTTACTCCAAACTAAGCAATTGCCTTCAATGCAAGTATTTTCCTTAAATAGACTGGGTTGTTTTTTGTTTTTTTTTTTTTTTAAAAAATTACCATTTGAGATTTTCTTTTCATTGGTAGACCAGTGGGGCAAAACAATCTATTATAGATGTCTTTGTCATAATTTCCACTGAAAAAGTAATCTGTTTTTCTCAGTTGTAAAGGATCATATATATACCTGGGGGAACTCTCCACCACCAACTGAAATTGGTTTAGAATTCATTGAAATGTGATTTTTAAAAATTGTTTCTAACTACATTTACACAATGGAATTCTATGCAGCAGAAGGAAAGAATGATCACTTACCCTTTGAGACAGTATGGATGGAACTGGAGCACATTATGCTAAGTGAAATAAGCCAAGCAGTGAAAGACAAATACCATATGATGGTATTTTCTTTTTTAACTAGCTATAATTTACAAAAGTAATGTGCATAGATCTTAAATATATACAATTGATGGATTTTTACCTACATCAAGACATAGGACATTTATAACACCTCATCATACTTTTTCATGTTCCCTCATATGATTAGGTTCCACTTATTGGTGAAACTTATGGGTGGAACCTAATCAACAAAGCAAACAAGCAAGCAAAACATAACCAGAGACATTGAAATTAAGAACAAACTGACAGTAACCAGAGGGGAGGTGGGAGGGGATGATGGGGGAAAGGGGGTAAGGGATTTCCAGAACAGCTATAAAGGACACATGGACAAAGCAAAAGGGTGGTGCAATCAGTGGAGGGAGGTGGGGGTGGTTAGGGTGGGGGAATTGGTGGGAAGAAAATGCGGACAACTGTACTTGAACAATAATAAAAAAGATGGAAAAATTATTTCTAATAAAACTTGAATGAATAAAGAAGACCTATGCTCTTAATGAGATCATTAAAAAATAATGTGCATGATGTAGAGCAACTGGAACTCTCATATATTTCTGATAGAAATGAAAATGTGTGCACTTTGCAAAGCTAATTTTATCTACTAAAACTAAATATACACATATGTGACATAACAGTTTATAACCAATAAAAATGTGTGCTTATGTCTCCAAAAGATATATAAAAGAATGTTCATAAAGAAGTAGTCAAAATAATTAAAAAACTGGAAACTGAGTTAAATGCCCATCAGCAATAGATTGGATAAATAATTTGGGCTATGCAATGGAATATAAAACAACAATGAAAAAATTACTATTGCTATATGCAACAGCATAGACATTGTGGAATAAAAAAATCTACACACAAAAGAATAAACATGGTATGATCCACCTATATAAAATACAAAAACAGGCAAGATTAATCTATGTTGTAAGAGATCAGAAAAGCAATTGCCTTTGAACAAGGGTTTTGACTGAGAGGGAACATGAAAAAGCATGATGAGACGTTGTAAATATTCTATATCTTGATGTAGGTAAAAATCCATCAATTGTATATATTTAAGATCTATGCACAGGACTTTAGGAAATTATAGCTAGTTAAAAAAGAAAAATAAAAGAGCAATGTGCTTAAAACTTGGCAAGACATATCTTAATATCCAGTTAATATGTAATACTGTAGCCTCAGTTGTTTTAAGGGGTCAATAGAAGAAATCTTTTCTTTTACTAAGGAACATTGAGTAACAAACTAGATGGTTTATTTATTTATTTATTTATTTATTTATTTATATTGTTGTTGGCTCAACAACAATAAAGTTGTTGGCTCTAATGGGAGGTGGGGGACAATGGGTGGAAAAAGAAGGGTCATCAAGGAACATATATAAAGTACTCAAGGACAATCCAAAGAGGAGTAGGATTGAGGGTGGAAGGTAAGGGTAGATAGTATATTTAATCACACTTTTGCAACAGACACAAACACTATTTACTTAAACAGCAACACAAAGCATCATATTTTACTTTTTAAGGAAAACAAGGTTTTCATTCATTCATGCTGCCAATAAAAAGAACTTGTTATTTTCCAAGAATTTGTTTCTTCCAGAATTTTTTTTATTTAGCTGTAAGAAAACATAGTTACAAGTAGCGTTAAAATTTTAAAGTATTTCATATTAGGTTCCTGTTAATGAATTTCTATTTCTTTCTTATGTTCCCCTGTTCTACTTTATAGAGCTTTTAGTTTGAGGAATAAATATAGAATACATATAAATATATTCAAACATACCTATGTATCTCTCTCACTCTATCACCTCTCCCCTCTTCTTCTCTCTCTCTCCACCTCCCTCTATTTCTCTCTCTCATACACATATATACACAGGGAAATGGTAAAAACTGTAAAAGAATAAACCAGAAAAATCAGTTTAGATATATTTGCATCATATGGGATATTCCTGAATCTCCCAATGCAAATTTTTCTTAAACACCTAAATGAGGGACTTTACATTTTTACATCACCGCCATGGGCCAATTTCCCTGCTTAAAAAAAAAAAATGTTGTTGATCTGATTGTAGGAGATGCCTGCCCTTGATTTCCAGTGGTCTGTATCAACTTTTATGAATGTTAAAGCTGGATAATGACAATTATTGGGAGTCAAACTAGCCACCATTTGTTAGTTTGACTCCCAGCACAATCAATATTTATTGAATGCACACAAGGAGGCATAAAATCATTAGATCTTACATCCCAAATTCTAATTTTGGCTCTCTCTGTATATACTCCAGGTTGATATGTCAATGAAATATTGAAAAATGTAATTATATTCATGAATTTTTGGAGAAAATTTTAACTGGGAAAAAGATTAGATCTCTGGGTGGGGGAAAGGAGAAAGAATACAAGAAATTCATTTGTCACTGTGGCTGGTGTGGCTCAGTGGATTGAGTGCCAGCCTTCGAGGCAAAGAGTTGCTGGTTCGATTCCCAGTAAGGGCACATGCCTGGGTTGCAGACTAGATCCCTATTAGGGAGTGTGTGAGAGGCAACCATACATTCATGTTTCTCTCCCTCTCTTTCTCCTTCCCTTCCCCTCTGCCTAAAAATAAAATCTTTAAAAAATTGATTTGTGTTATCCACTTAACTAAATGTTATGCTACTGGTATTATTAGTCATTTATTTAACACCTAATATGTGCAGAGTTTTTAGAGGTGGATCACAAGCCACATGGTCTGTGAAGCAGACAATTAATTTTACAAAGGGAGAATTATTAAATTTAGTCACAGTTTATGGGCACAGGGAGAGTTTGGTGTTAATATTATTGTGAGTCAAATTCTTAAAATTTTAACTCCTAATCTTTTTATTCCTTTCATACCCAGCAGTTCCAGATTAAAATAGATAATTATAATAAGATTCTACTATAATTCTAATGATCCCTCCATCTGCTTTGCCAGCCTGATTTTCTCTGGCCTCAAAGTAAACCTTCTAACAGGGCCATGGGAAGAATGAGCAAATTTGTGGGAAGAGACTATTAGTTCTTTTTAAAACATATTGAATTTCGTATTTGTCTTTCACCTGGTGGGGTGCAAATGGAGACAACTGTAGTTGAACAGCAATAAAAAAATAAAAATAAAATAAAACATATTGAATTTGAGGTAAGTATCAAGGGAAATTCAGGTGAAGGAGAAGTGAAATTGAAACACAGATGTAGCAATCAATATTAGATTAACAATGGTGATGTCAGCAGAAAAGACATAGAAAGGACTTCTACAAAGGTGAGGTCCCAATAAAAGCAGTAAGATTGCTGGCCAAAACAAAATTAAAATTAAAGTTTCAGAACTCTGGATACTAATCAAAGACTTGCAGTAATATAATGCACATTTATTAAATAAAAATGATTAAATCTCCTAAAAATAGTGATATTTTGGACATTTAACTTTCACATTTGCCATTCTAATTGCCCCATAATTGTTATGATAACCAACAGCATAGAAGACACTGGGTGGTGCAGAATGTGTTAGAAGCACCCAAAAAAAAAACACATTCTTTTCCTAGAAATATACAATCTTCTAAAACTGAATCAGGAAGTATTAGAAAATTTGAATAGACAGATTACAGCTAGTGAAATTGAAGCAGTAATAAAAAAAAAAAAAACTTCCAACAAATGGAAGTCCTGGACCAGATGGCTTCACAGGTGAATTTTACCAAACATTCAAAGAAGAACTAACACCTACCTTTCTCAATTTTTTCCAAAAAAATTCAATAGTAGGGAAGACTCCCAAGCTCATTTTATTAGGCCTGCATTATCCTAACTTCAAAACCAGATAAAAACACTACAAAGAAAAAAAATATATAGGCTAATATCCTCAATGAACATACATGCTAAAATACTTGAGAAAATATTAGCAAACCCATCCAGCAACATATTTAAAAGATTATACATTATGATCAAGTTGGGTTTATTCCAGAGATGCAAGGTTGGTGCAATATCAGCATACCAATAAGTGTGATATACCACATAAACAAAATAAAGGATAAAAATCACATGATCATATAAATACATGCAGAAGAAAAACAATTAATAAAATTCAGCACCAATTTATGACAAAATTCTCAGCAAATTGGGAAGAGAGAGAACACAGCTCAATGTCATAAAGGCCATATATGTCAAACCCACAGTCAACATCATACTCAATGGACAAAACTAAAAGTGTTTTCCTTAAGAATAGGAACAAGACAGGAATGTCTATTTTCATCACTCTCATTCAACATAGTGCTAGAATTCCTAGCCACAGCAATTAGACAAGAAGAAGAAATAAAAGGGATCCAAACTGGAAAGAATGAAGTAAAACTGTCATTATTTGCAGATGACATGAGACTATACAGAGAACTCCAAAGATTCCACAAAAAAACTACATGAACTGATAAGTGAATTCAGTAAAATAACAGGATTCAAGATAAATATCCATAAATCAGTTGCATTTTTATACAGCAACAATGAACTATCAAAAGTGAAACTAAGAAAACAATCCTGTTTACAACTATACTTGAAAAATTATATGAAAGAAACTGAGAAGATTAAATAGGTAGAAGCATATACTGTATTCATGGATAGGAAAAATTAACATCAGTAGCATGTCCATATTACTCAAAGCAATATACAGATTCAATGCAATTCCTAGCAAGATACCCATGGTGTATTTTACAGAACTAGAAAAAATATTCAAAAAATTTATATGGAACCACAAAAAAAATCCTGAATAACTACATTAATCTTGAGGAAAAAAACAACATTGGAAGAATTGTGCTTCCTGACATCAAACTATACTACAAGGTCATAGTAATCAAAACAGCATGACACTGGCATAACAGACATATCAATCAATGGAAGAGAATAGAGACTTCAGAAATAAATCCACACCTTTATGGTCAATTAATACTTAACAAAGGAGACAAGAACATACAATGAAGTAAAGATAGTCTATTCGATAAATGGTGCTGAGAAAAATTGAACAGATAACATGTAAAAAAATGAAACTACACCACCTTCTTACACCATGCACAAAAATATACTCAAAATGAATTAAATACTTAAATTTCAGACTTGAAGCCATAAAAATCCTAGAATAAACCATAAGCAGTAAAATCTCAAACAATTTTCATAACAATATTTTTTCTGATATATGTCATCAAGCAAGAGAAGTAAAAGAAAAATAAACAAATGGGAATACATCAAACTAAAAAGTTTTTGCACAGCAAAGGAAACCATCAACAAAATAAAAAGACAACCCACTGGTAACAGGACATATTCATCAATAATATATCTGATAAGGGATTAATATCCAAAATTATACAGAACTTACAAAACTCAACCCCAAATAAAACCAAACATTCAAATTAAAAAGTGGGCAAATGACGTGAACAGACACTTCTTCAAAGAGCACATACAGATGGTTAATGGACATATGAAAAGATGCTCAATGTCACTAATTATCAGAGAAATGCAAATTAAAACCACAATGAGATACGACCTCACACCTGTTAGAATGGCTATCAATAAATCAACAAAGAAGTGTTGGCAAGATTATGGGGAAAAGGGAACCCTCTTACACTGTTGGTGGGAATACAGATTAGTTCAGTCACAAGGAAAGCAGTGCAAAGATACCTCAAAAAATTAAAAATGGAACTGCCTCATGACCCAGTGATTACACTTCTGGAAATTTATCCAAAGAAAGCAGAAACACCAATTCAAAAGAACATAAGCACCCCTATGCTTATTTTAGCATTATCTACAATCATCAAGATATGGAATAATCCCAAGTGCCCATCAGTAGATGAATGGATGAAAAAACTATAGGTAGTTACACAATGGAAATCTACTTGGTTATAAAAAAGAAGAAAAAATTCCCCCTTGCAACAGCATGGATGGACCTCAAGAACATTATGCTAAGTGAAATAAGCCAGTCAAAGACAAATATCATATGATTTTACTCATATGTGGAATGTAATGAACAAAACTGAACTAACATAGAGACAGACTCACTGCTAGAAAGCAGGCTGACAGATCTGGTTGTGGGTGGAGGCTGTTTAGGGGGTAGAGGGTAGAGCAAAAAGGAAAAGGGACTAATGGACATGGACAACAGTGTGGTGATTGCAGGGGGTAGAGAGACCTAAGTGGGAGAAACAGTCATGGAAAAAATACAACTGAAAAAAAGCCAGATAAGGGAAAAGTTTAAATAAGGAAACAATGGTCATCAGGGTAAACTTTTAATGTGGGTGGGGGGAATGGAGGTATGGTTGAAAAGACATTTGACTTGACAATTAGAAAGTCTCTGAGAAACACCAAGAGAATAATTTTAGCAATGTGGTGAGGGTGGTAAGAATGAGTGAATGAGGGGATGTAAGCAGTGTTAGTACTCCACTGTTTTAAGCACTTTGTTAGTAAAGAAAATAAATAAAATAGAACAAGAAGTCAAAGAATTGGTAATATTATGGGAATATTTTTAAGCATGCAAGAGAATTCAGTATAACACAGACTTTCAACTGTGTGGGAATTCAGATTCCCTAACCCCTTCATTGTTCAAGGATCAACTTATTGGGGAAGACAATGATTGAGTGAGGTACTAAGTAGGCAGGACAGGGTAGGATTAAACATTTACCTGCATGAACTCAATAAAAGAGAGGCCATATGCTTTTCAGAGAGAAGAGATATTGGTTGTGGTTAGGGGCATTACAAAATCATAATGAGAGTTTTTTTCAATGCTTTCCAAAGTGTAGTCCATAGAACTTCTTATGTCAAAATTAGTACAAGTGAACATTAGAAATGCATTTCTGAGTCTCACTAAGATGTATGAAATGATCATTGTTGACACTGGGAAATCTGTACTTCAGTTTGAGAATTTTGGCAATTAGGCATTTAGGTGAAGGATAAATCAAAGAATTGTCAAGAATGTTCAGCTTAAGTCAGGAATATATAGAGTAGTGGTTCCCAAACACTAGCATTCATCAGAATCACCTGGAGCATATATTGAACACAGATTGCTGAGTCCCCTCCCCACAGTTTCTAATTCAGTAGGCCTTGAGTGAGGCCTGAGAATTTGTATATCTAACAAGTTTTTAGATAATGTGGATACTGCTGGTCCAGGACCTACAATTGGAGAGCCACTGCCATAGTTAATCTAATCACTCTGGTGCTGAATAACTCATAATGTGAAGAGCAGAGAAAACTGACACCAAGATGTCCTTAGGACTGAAGACTGACAAGGTAGTAGAAAGACCAGGGGAGCTCTGGAGAGAGAAGGCATTATTTTATTTATTTATTTATGTTTAATATATTTTATTGATTATGCTATTACAGTTGTCCCATTTCCCCCTTCTCTCCCTTCCACCCTATACCCCCTCTCCCACCCACGTTCCCCCCCTTTAGTTCATGTCCATGTGTCATACTTATGAGTTCTTTAGCTTCTACATTTCCTGTACTATTCTTGCCCTTCCCCTATCTATTTTCAACCTACATTCTATGCTACTTATTCTCTATACCTTTTCCCCCCTCTCCTCCTCCCACCCCCCCCTGCTGCTAGCCCTCCATGTGTCCTCCATTTCTGGGTTCTGTTCCTGTTCTAGTTGTTTACTTAGTTTCTTTTGGTTTTGCTTTAGGTGTGGTTGTTAATAATTGTGAGTTTGCTGTCCTTTTACTATACATGTCTTTTCTTTATCTTCTTTTCTTTTTTTTAAAGATTTTATTTATTTATTTTTAGAGAGGGAAGGGAGGGAGGGAGAGAGATAGAGAGAGAGAGAGAAAGAGAGAGAGAGAGAGAGACATCAATGTGCGGTTGCTGGGGGTTATGGCCTGCAACCCAGGAATGTACCCTGGCTGGGAATCGAACCTGGGACACTTTGGTTCCCAGCCCGTGCTCAATCCACTGAGCTATGCCAGCCAGGGCATCTTCTTTTCTTAGATAAGTCCCTTTAGCATTTCATAAAATAAGGGTTTGGTGATGATGAACTCCTTTAATTTGACCTTATCTGAAAAGCACTTTATCTTCCCTTCCATTCTAAATGAGAGCTTTGCTGGATAGAGCAATCTGGGATGTAGGTCCTTGTCTTTCATGACTTGGAATATTTCTTTCCAGCCCCTTCTTGCCTGTAAGGTCTCTTTGGAGAAATCAGTTGACAGTCTAATGGGAACTCCTTTGTAGGTTACTGTCCCCTTATCTCTTGCTGCTTCTAGGATTCTCTCCTTCGTTTTTACCTTGGCTAATGTAATGATGATGTGCCTTGGTGTGTTTCTTCTTGGGTCCAACTTCTTTGGGGCTCTCTGAGCTTCTTGGATTTCTTGGAAGACTGTTCCCTTTGCCAGACTCAGGAAGTTCTCCTTTATTATTTGTTCAAATAATTTTTCCACTTGTTGCTCCTCCCCTTCTGGTACCCCTATAATTCAGATGTTGGAACGTTTAAAGGTGTCCTGGATGCTCTTAAGCTTTTCCTCGATTTTTTGAATTCTTATTTCATCATGCTTTCCTGCTTGGTTGATTCTATCTTCCTTCTGATCCACTGTATTGTTTTGAGACTCAGATTCCTTCTTTTCACTATTGGCTCTCCTCTGCGTATCTTCCTGCATCTCTTTTATGGTAACCTGCATCCTTTCATCTAAATTGCGCCCAAAATCAACCAATTTCGTGAGCTTTCTGATCACCAGTGTTTTGAACTGTGCATCTGATAGATTGGCTATTTCTTGGTCGCTCAAAAGAATGAGTCCTGGGGGGCTCATCTGTTCTGTCGGAAACATGCCTTATTTCCGGTCTGGTCGCTCTTGTTATGGTGGGGGGCGGAGCCTTAGGTGTTCACCGGGGCTGGGCACCCCAGTCGCTAGATTGTGATGTTATATGTGGGGGCAGGGGCGGGAGCAGGGACAGGAGGGAACAATGGCGGTAGTTCCGTTCTCCTGGGCTCAGACCCTTCTCTGGGATCCTGGGCTGCGAGCTCTGCCCTGGTCCACAATCACTGCCTCACTGGGTCTGCCAGCCGCAGCTTGTGTACTCAGGGACCACCGCTGCGTTCTTGCGCCCTGGATGGCTGTCGCGCCGATTTCACGCCAAATTTTCCCTGACCTCCACGCACCGCTGACCCGCGCCAGCTCCGCGCCTGCCCGGCTCGTCGTCTCCTATCAGTCTAGATGTACGGGTCTACTTCAACTTCTTGGCTGTCCGACTTCCATTCAGATAAATCCTCTATCAGTTCTGAGTGTTATTGTATCTGTAAATTATTGTTGTTCTACTCTTGGTTGTGCGAGGAGGTACGGTGCGTCCACCTATTCCTCCATCTTGCTGGAAGTCTCGAGAGAAGGCATTATTGAACAAGGCACCAAAGTGGACAGGCTGGTTAAGAGAAAGGAAGCTAAGTGTTTGTAAAGAAAGGGAAAGGCTAGCGGGATGGAAGACACTATGAAAAGGAAAGAGAATGGTCAGAAATGAAAAAGCAGTATGTTTTGGCTGAAAGGAAGTTTGGAGTTAAAATTCTTTGAGGTGACAGTAAGTAATAAGATGGGTTCCTGTGTGATTTGGACTGCTATGAACACTCTGGTTCATGGAGTCCGTGTGATGTGGCTGCTATGAACAAATTCACATGGACTACAGAACTCCTGTGGAGGAAAGGGATGGCACAGCCACTCAGTGAAAGAGAGGGCCCTGACCCTTGACTGGACAGGCTTGTATTGCTTTTCTGGGCATATTATATCGAGGATGGTCCTCATTTACTATGCACAGGTTCACTTTAGGTAGTTTCCTTTTACAGAAAACAAAGGAGAGGGTGTTGCTAATTAAATCAAAGAAGAAGGATATTTGCAAATGCAAAGGGAAAAGTGGTTGAACTGTCCTTGGGAGATTTAGCATAGATTTTAGGATGTTACTTTAAACATATGCAATAAACGTTTTCTGCCTCAATTCAGGGTGAGGGAGCTTTAGCAAAAGCAAGCCTCAAAGCAGCCTAAGTACAATGCAGGCCTGATTACCCATGGCTTGTGTACTTATCTGTGGGCATGGGTCCCGTGTGCTGACCTCACTCCCTGTCAATTTTCCAAAATCAGAGACTGGGCTACATTACCCACCGCCACGCAGAAAGGTTGCCTATACCTGTGAGACCATGTTAATGGATCACTGAATTAACAGGGAGAAAAGGGGTGTCAAAAGGTAAAAAGTTCAAGACTGTGAAACCAGGCTGTGGACTTGTCATGAGAATGTATGGTGAAGTCACCAGGAATGATAACAAGGAAGGGGATGGAAAAGGAAAGCCTGAGCCAGGTGCTAGACCAGGTGCTAGAAATAGGTCTAAAGCACTGAGATGTTACATTTTGTTGCTGGATTTCTATTAATATATATAAAAGTATTAAAAAAGATAACTATCAAGCACATCATAGTGGTTGTCTTTGGGAAACAGCAAGAGAACGATGCCTCTAAAGATATGGTCAAAGTGGAATTTTATAAAAACAAAAGGTTCATTTTTTTTTAACAAAATGAAAGATGCATATGTAACATGTGATTTTTTAAAAAATATATACATGTAAAAAGGCTAGAAAAATTGTTAAAATTAACAGCTTTAAAATCTGTGGCATGATAATATATATGGGTGTTTGTTATATATTGTTCTTTTAAAAAGTATAACTTTCTTTTTTAAGTATATTTTATTGATTATACTGTTATAGTTGTCCCAATTTTTCCCTTTGCCCCCCTTTGCCTAGTACCTCCCTTTCCTTCCAACAATGCCCACCTATAGTTCATGTCCATGAGTCATGTGTGTAAGTTCTTTGGCTTCTCCCTTTCCTAAAAATGTATGAATTTATAAAGGAAAATTAAGTGTTCTAGAATTATTCCAGAAACATAATTGTTCTGTCTCAGGGAAAAAAAGTAATATTTTGTTAGAAGTGGTCAGACTATATATTAAATGTTCATATCTTGTGGTTGGTCTAGACCTGTCCACAGTGGTGCATGTACTCCCAAGCTAGTTATATATACATCTTCTTCTGTGGAAATCCCAAAGGAATCTTTGGAGAGTGATTCCATCACAAACTTACATATTTAAGAAAGTCACAATTAAGCCCTGGCTGGTGTAGCTCAGTGGATTGAGCGCAGGCTGGGAACCAAAGTGTCCCAGGTTCGATTCCCAGCCAGGGTACATGCCTGAGTTGCAGGCCATAACCCCCAGCAACTGCACATTGATGTTTCTCTCTCTCTCTCTCTCTCTCTCCCTCTCTCTCTCTCTCTCTCTCTCTCTCTCTCTCTCTCTCTCTCTCATCTCCTTCCCTCCCTCTCTAAAAATAAATAAATAAAATCTTAAAAAAGTCACAATTTAAGAGTGGGGTATGAAAAAGCTCATTGCTCCATTACAGACCAGACAAAAGGAAAAACGAAAAGAAAAGAAATTCTCCTTTGGGAGAAGAAAAGCACAGAAGATAATAGAATGTTTAGGTTACTTGTACTTCACACAATCCCCCTTCCAGCTGGGCAGTTTATTATAAGACACACTGTTCTTATCACCATTCTTGGAATAACTCTTGGGTCTGAGTCTGACATTCTGTCTGAAACTATAAAAACTTCTTCCTCTACAGTTAGCACAGTAGTAGAATAATGACACTGCATTAGAGACATGAATCACAGCATAAATAATTTTTATTATGATAAAATAAATCATTGGTTGTCTGTTTCTACAAGCATAAGCAGAAAATGCATTGGACTTTCTATTGTTTTATTATGCACTGGAACTGAAACCATCAGTTGTTGAATAATGTGTTTTTAAAATATCTGTATAGCTCTGGCTGCTGTGGCTCAGTGGTTGGGTGCCAGCCTGTGAACCAAAGGGTCACAAGTTTGATTCCCATTCAGGGCACATGCTTGGGTTTTGGGCCAGGTCCCCAGTAAGAGGTGCATAAGAGGCAACCACACATTGTTGTTTTTCCCCCTCTCTTTCTCCCTCCCTTCCACTCTGTCTAAAAATAAATAACTAAAATCTTTAAAAATGTCCTTTATGCCTGTAATGAGAGAAAAGATATGTAATCTGGCAGATCTTGGTCCAAGCATGGGTGATTCTTTTACTGCAGAAGAAAAAAAGTCTTAACACCTCTAACATAATAAAGAGGCACAGTAGCAAAATAGAAAGCAAGTATAATGGTAAGGGAGGGGAAATGAAGCTAAAGTCATAATAGTCTCTATAAATATATCACACTAGGTTGAAATTAAAGAAACAAAGGGGGTTTCATTTGCAGTATCTCTTTGGTGGGTCACACAGTCCTGCAGTTAATAGAAGAGTATTAATCCTTTGTGCAGATAAACTAGTGTACACCACAGTAACAAATAATCCCCAAGACATAGTAGCCTGAAGGTTGATTTCTCATTTTTGTGACAATTCCAAAAGGATGGTTTGGTGCTATGCTGTTGCCATCATCCTCACTTTAAATATCAGACAGATGGAGCAGTTACTATTGTAGAATGTTGCCAGTCACTATGGCAGAAATAAAAAAGAATATCACATGGGCTTTTAAGACTTCTGCCAAATGTGATTCACATAATTTCTCCTAGCAATTTATTGGTCAAGACAAATCATATGGCTAAGTTTGATAACACAATCAGTCTTCTGCTCCTATAGCTCTAGCTTGCTGTACCATGCTTCAGTGAATTTCATACTTGTTAACATGTCCAGGTTTCATGAAAAACTTTCCCATGAGGAGAGACAAAAATGTGGGATTAAAATGAGGAGCAGCCAAGTGATTTTTATGGTGCAAAAGCCCCTTTTCAGTGGTATGAAAAAAAAGCACCACAGCCTAGCCCATTCATGCATAGGATAAAGGTATTGTCAAAGACAGGCATAAATTTGAAGGAAAACATAGAAAATACTGATGAAAGTGGAAAGACCTGAAGGTTTCCATCTGCCCAAGAATTGACCAAAGATAGTTCTGAACCTACTTCTCATCCTTCCCACCACCAAGGGAGAGGTAGAATTACAGTCTATTTAGGCAGAAAGGAACTTTTAAACCTGAAAGTCTCTTCTAAAATACTAAGAAACTGAGCCACAGAAATGAAGTAAATGATATAATCAGTAAAGGCAGTACATAAACAAAGGTGAGCTTATCCTCTTGGAGATTTTATCCAGCCTGCATTTACTCACCTACCAGTTCCAATCATCTCAGAGTATTTTTGTGTTTAAATTCATCAACTTCATTCTGTCCTGTTTAGAAAAAAAAAACAAAACACCACATCCTTTTTTTTCAATCCCCACCTCTCCCAGCTTCTTGAGAAAGAGCTCCTTCATAAGTTCTGCTTTGCTCCTCATCTTCTATCTCTCCTTCCTAGACTTTATTTCTCCTTTATTTAACTCTCAGATATTGAGAATAAGTGGTCCACATCTGGTTGACATGTAATATGCAAGAAGACAGGGGGTCTTCTCCTGATAACCTCGTAAAGAAAAGTTTCAAGAATTCCACTACTGAGTTTTCTAGCACTGTCTTCACTCACTCCTGTTTCTCCCAAGATCTTCAAAAGTCCTTCTCAAGTTCCATTTCTAGTCTAAAGGCTTCCCTTGTATTATTACTCCAATCTCCAATAAGTTTCCTTTAAAAAATGTGTTTCCTTAAGACAATCACAGCAGGTTTCTGATGCTTACAACCAGGAACCCTATCTAATTCCCTCCCCATTATCCACAGCCAGTGAAATAAAGCCCAAATCCAAAACCCTTAAACTTTCAACTCACAATGTTAGGAATCACATCATTACTTCATATGTCTTAGCTTGGGTTGCCTAGAAAACAGTGCCTGGGACAAATGTGTGCGTGCTAAGCTTTTTGTGGGGGAGATAAGCAGTCCAAGGTAATTACTTACAAGGAAATGGAGGACTAAGGCAGGAAAGGAAGAAGACAAAATGCAAGGAAATGCATTATCAAGCTGGCTACATATTTTTAAAAAGTGTGATTGCTTGTTCTTACTAGGTATCTTCAGAGAGGCCATTTGAAGCTACCATCTCCCTAAACAGTCCAACTGAGAATGGCGCCTGACTGGAAATTCATCAGTCAGTTTTTTCCTATCTTTCTTCTAACCTTATTTGTTAAAGTTCATACCATGGGAAATTAACTCATTCCAGTTCTGGGTTGCATTACGTGACCCCTTTAGCAATAGCTGGAGAATCCAGATCCCACTTATGGCTGTGTGGAACCATATTTAAATCTAAAAGTAGTGGAAGGAGCCAGAGACTCCTGGAAGCAAGGGACTCTCATGGACTCCATCACTACACAGTGGACTAAGGCAGCATAAGTGGCGCTAGAGACACATGAAGCTGAAAGGATCTAAGGAGGCACACAAGAGTTATTAGTAATACTATGAACAATACACACCCAAGAAGGAGACACAGAACAAACACCAGTGTCCATTCTTCCAGCTAGGCCCCTGATACTTCTTCTCATGTGGGCATTAACAACAGTTGATGTGTGCAAGTGGTTCAATTTTTTTTAAACTAAGATTTTTACCATTCATCAATGTGATTTATTAATATCTTGGTCAAACAAAAAGCACCTGTTCAATACACATTTTTAGAAATCTTTACCCATATCCTTCACTACTAAACAAGTTTCTGGATTATAACAATGCTGACTAAACAATAATTAAATATTCCCCCTAAAATCATCAGTGAGGAGAAATAATCACTTAAAAGTACTAGTTTTCAAATGAGAGATGAATAAGTCCCCAGGAGACATTATAAAATATAATTTTAAAATTACTTAACATTTTAATTCAAATATAACTGTTTATAACCTAGTATTTCTCAAGAAAAAAATAGAAATATGTTGGAAAACAGCGGAGGTCAATGTTTTGCATTTTATCCTTATTATTCTGAAGTAATCACTCAAATAAAAAATTGACCATAATGTTAGTTCCTCAATGCTCAATTGTTTTCAAACTTGTTTTTCAAGTGACTATATTATGTTAATTTTACCATTCAGTTATTGGGTTCCTATGGAACCACATAACTCCTGATTTAGAAGGTCCTTGGTATCTCACCACTCCACACCCCAAACTGAGGACTAAGTAGGGAAAATGACATAGGTACATAGATAGCTGGTGCTTAAACTCCAACTTTAATGCCCCCTCTCAGTCCTGTTCACTGAGCACTCCAGAAACACAAAAAAAAACAACAACAAAAAAAAACAACAAAACATGAAGAAGACTGATTGGTATACAGGAGGTAGAATAAAGTTGTGTTAGATGAGCAGTTTTCCCCACCCATGGGAATCTTGTAGTGGAAAGAAAGCAAGAAATATACAGCCAATTGATATGTGACCACCTTTCGATCACCTTCAGAGAGCAATCTTGCTGCCCCCTCCTCATGTCCCTCCTCCTGATGCTGCTCAGGACCAGACTGACATTACATTCTTACTTGTTCTCTTTCATCACAGGAAAGAAATTCTGGGACAGAAAAGTGGAACAGGAAATGGTTGAAGCTATCAACCTGTTACAACCCTATTCATAGCACTCTTTCAAGGGTTAACTGGAGTTGAGTATACAGCAGGCTTTCTCCACCTCTTCTAGGCTCTCAGGTCACTTCATTGCACCTCTAAGATATAATAGTAGGGTAATTAGCAAGAAACATTTCAAACTACCTGGGATGAGGTATCTTGATCAAGGCGGTTTTAGATGTGTCACAATGTCAAACAATTTGTGCTTGAATTTTGTCAAAAGATCAGTTCTTACACAAAACAGTGCTATTACACCTTCTGACTTGTAATCATGTTGGTTTAATGCTATAAATATAGGATGAGGTAAAGAGAAGAATTAGTGCTTGAAGACTGAGGGTAAATGACATTTCTCTTAATCACCTTACTGACTTTTCTGGTTCCCAGCGAGTCTAGTCTGTCTCTCCTTACTCCAAAACTCTTGAAAGCAAACTCTAAGTTAAGAAATTCCAAGGACTTTCTCTGTTTGAAACAAGTATAATAACAATAATAATAATAGGTATGTATGAGCCCTGGCTGGCGTAGCTCAGTGGATTGAGCACGGGCTGGGAACCAAAGTGTCCCAGGTTCGATTCCCAGCCAGGGTACATTCCTGAGTTGCAGGCCATAACCCCCAGCAACCGCACATTGATCTCTCTCTCTCTCTGTCTTTCTCTCTCCCACTCCCTCCCTTCCCTCCCTAAAAATAAATAAATAAAATATTTAAAAAAATAAAATAATAGGTATGTATGTATCATACTTTGTAGAGACATTATTTATAATCCATGCATCAATCTACCAAAGAAGCAACATCATCTGTCCCAATTAGAGATGAGATAAAAAGAAGGCTAGATAATTTAAAGTTGCACATAAGTTTCAACCCATGAATTTCCATGGGTCCCTTGTACCAAAAAGATACATTTCTCTTTAATAAGAGGAAATGGTAGCACCTTTTCTAGCAAAAGATAAGTAAAAATGATAATATATAGGTCTTATTAGTACATATAACTATAGACCTTTCATAATTTTATTTTCATGCACCTCCCTCTCCAACCACTGCCTTTATGTTTTCAGTTCACTTCCTTGAGTACCTTGAGCCCCATAATTCTTCAGCCCCACTGAGACTTACAATTAATTGAGTCTATTATTTTTTATTATTTTGCATACCCTAAGTACCACCACTTCATTTATAATCTAGTTAGAAAACTTATGGACAGTTATCATCAACACCAAGAACATAAAATAAACTTTCTCTTCTCTCAAATCCTTATTCTCACATGGCAAAACCCCAACCATAGTTAAATTTAGCTCTTCAACAAGTCTATGACTCTACCTTTATATCTCAATGTGGCTGGAGAAAAACATGTACCCATGTTGACTGTTCTTTTAAATCTATGACAACTAATCTCAGAAGGGTCCTTAATGCTAACCTGGTAACCACATTATATTTCCTAGTCTCTTCTCTCTACTACTCTTTATAGAACTTTTTCATACTTTTCCCACATTTTCAATCCCCCAACACTTTCATTTTCTTGGTCTCACCTGATCTTATTTTTTGTTTCACATGCCTATTAGAATTTATATCATACAATTAACACTTTCTATTGTTGCTAAGGATGGACTGCCTGTGATTCTAGCAGAAAGAGTTGTCCACTAAAGCAGGAATTAGGGAGAAGTGAGTGAGTTCAAAAATTCAGAGACTTGCAGAGTTGGAAGATGCAGGTGGTTTTCACCACTGGCTATCAAATAAAAAACTGGAAAAACCTTTAAACCACAAAGCACTTTAAAACTAATTCTCAAAGCAAGGACAAAACAAAAGAGCATCTGTCATGTTCTTTGTGAAAATCACTGAGATTTTAGGACCATTTGCTCCTGCAGCACAATCTTGCCTATCCTGACAGAAGCTCAAACCTGCTCAAGCAGTCTTTCCCAACTCATTCATAGAAATTCAATCATTTTCATTATTCAGGCCAAAACCTCAGAAGTCATTCTTGATTTTTCTCTTTGATTCATACTCTCAAGAAAAAGGGAAAGTGTTGTCCCTACTTTGAAAATATACCCAGACTCTATCTACTTCTCATCATCACCACTATTACACCCTGATCAAAACTGACATTGATAGGCAGAATAATGACACTACCCCCAATGATATCCACACCCTAATACCTAGAACCTATGAAAATGTTGCCTTACATGGCAATAGTAATTTTTCAGGTGCAATTAAGAGTGTGAATTTTGAAATAGAAGATTATCTGTATTGTCTAGGTGAAATCGATTAATTAAATAAATCCCAAAAAGCACAGAATCTTTCTCAGGTAGGTCAGAGAAATATGACAATGGAATACAAGTTAGAGAGACAGCAGCATGAGAAATATTACACACCTTGTGGCTGGTTCTGATATGTAAGGGGTTAGGTGCAAGGACTGAAAAGAGTCCTTTACAAGCTGGAAATAGCTCTGAGCTTACAGCAAGCAAGAAAGTAGGGACCTCAGTCTCACAAACACAAGAAACTGAATTCTGCCAACAACCCAAATCAACAGAAAATAAGTCCTCCCACTAGAGCTTCCAAACAGGAACACAGCCAGCCAACACCTTGATTTTTGTCCCATGATACCTATACCTACTGACCTACAAACCTGCTTGATAACAAATATTTGCTATTTAAGCCATCAATTCTGTGGCAATTTGTTACAGTAGCAATAGGAAACTAATATAGGCATCATCTCTCTTTTGGATTATTGTAAAAGTGTTTTAAATTAACTGATCCACCTGCTTCCATCCTTAACTCCCTCCAGTGTATTCTCAACAGAGAAGTCAGAGTGGTCATTTTAAATCATGTCAGATCATGTCACTTGTGCCACTTGTCTGCTCAAAATGTCCAATGATTTTTTAGGCCACTCATTATAAAAGTTAAAGTCATTACAATGTCTTTTAAGGTCACAATGTAGTCCCTTATTATCACTCTTATCCCTACTTTACTAGTCTCAACCTTGTTTACTTTATTACAGCATACCGTATGTTCTGATATTCCCTGAATATATATATATATAGGCATGTGCCTCCATCTAACACCATTTGCACTACCTAGTCTCTCTGCCTAAAATAGTCTCCCATCAGATATATATTCGACTCCTGCATTCTTCAGGTTTTGCTCAATTGTCATTTTCTCAGATAGATTTTCCATGACTATCCTATTTAAAATTACAATATCCTTTCAGTACTTTCCTTTTTATTTTTTTCAATAGCACCTGTTGTTTTCAAATATATTCCTTATTTTACTTCTTTTATTTGTTTCTGTCTTCCTGTACTAGAAGTTGAGCTCCATGAAGGAGTGATATTTGACTGATTTTGTTTACAGATTTATCCCTCAGTACCTGGGATAGGGTGTGGGCACCCAGTAGATACTTAACAAATATTTATTGAATAAATAAATAAGTGAATAAATGAGTTAATGAAAAGAACTAGGAACCTCTGCATGAATCAGAGTAATCAGAATTTAGTGGCATAAGGCTGGTGAACTCTAAAAACCCACTTTTGGGACTTCCAAAGTCTCTGTACATATCCTTGTTTATACACACACTTCACAGACTCTTTCTTAGCTGTTCCCAATATTGGCGTATACAAATATTCAGTGGCAAAAAGGTTTCTGATAAATTATTTGCAAGCCTCATTTGTTTTAAGCAATATCTATTATCATCACAATTTCAAATATAGGGAAAAATTAAATCATGGCTATGTAAGATCAGTATAAGATATAGCGGTTAAGAATATAGTCATACCAGTTTAAATCTTGTTTCTACCACTTATTAGTTATAGGACCTTAGGCAAGTTATATAGTTACTATTAACCTGAGTTTCATTGTATGTACTATGTGATTAGTAATACTTAACTCACAGTGTTATTGAGAGACTCAATCAGTTAGCATATTTAAAGTATCTAGAATAGTTCCAAACACATACAAAGTACGAAATACTTACCTGGAAATCATTATTGTTATCTCTAGAATGTTTTCTATTCATGACCACCTCAAGTTCTGCTTTACCTTTGGTGCCAATCATGCATTCTACTTTTCTGAAGACTTGCTATCTACACAAACACCTGCTTCCTTTTACCATCATATACCCACTTTTCCCATTGGCTCTGAACTAAAGCTGCAGGGTTTTTTTTCCTTGGAAGTACAGGGTCAGACATAGGACTGAAACTCTACTGAGTCTTGAAGGATGTTTGATCAGAAAAGCCCATAGAAACACATATGAGAGCATTGGGGATAGGATCTTGTGGTCCAACTCACATTTTTACATTGCCTTCTCTTCCCCTTTTCTCCTTGGTTCTACCCACTTGTGCAGTGGGAGGTTCCTTCATTATTCACAAAGACACCCTTACTAGAATTATGGGAACAGATCACAGAGTAAAGAATGTTAGAGACAAAGAAACCCCCCAAATATCAACCAAACAATCCCTTCTTTCATTGGTGAATCAATTTCAAAGTCATTCATGGAAGAATCAGGACTCAGATTGAGATCACAGTTATCCTATGTGCTTCTCAGACACACCCAGCATAGCAAACTAGAAAAAAAAAACACAACATTCATTTCTATATTTCCCAAAGCTATATTAATTGATCTTATCCTTCACTGTTTTTTTCTCTATTACATTGGAACAGTAAAGAAACAGGAGTTAAGGCATAGAAATGAAAGGAAGCAGCAGGTATTTTTCAAAAGAAAATTTTAATAACTTACTCTTCAAGACTCAAGCAACTGTATTATCTCTTCTGAATTAATCCCCAGCTGTTGTGATAGACAGAATTCAACTTCAAAAATGAGAGGCTTTAACTTAATCAATTTATCTTCTCTGACTCATTAAAGTTTTCTTTCTTATTAAAACATTCTCTTTAGTATCTAAAGGTAAACCAGACTGGTGGAAAGAGCAGGAGGAGGTAAATTATCCAGTGTGATGTACCATAATTCAAAAATGCTTCCATTATTGTTGGATGCAATGGTGTGTTAGTACAGTGTGAAGGACAGAATTTACTCATGCACACACATACACATACAGGAGCTAAGTCAAAATAACAAGCATTTTTGAATGAGACAATATCTTAACTTTTTCAGTAAAATTTCAGCAGACTCTGGAGAATCTAAAGGCAGGGCTGAACTTACAGTAGAATTAATAATACATTTTAGATACTTACCCCTGAATCTGTATAGATGCATGAAATGGTTATAATCTCAATTCTGTTAAAATAACTATTTCCAAATCACCATCATAGAATACAGCAGGGGCCTTCCATCAGTACAAAAAGCTGTTATTTTTGAAGTTTCCACTTTCTGCAAGAGAGCAATGTTTTTCTTTGCAAAGTGATAGTCTTTTCAGCAGCTGAGAATAGCGGGGGGGTTGTTTTGTTTTGTTTTTTAAAATATTGTATTTATTTATTTTTAGAGAAAGAGAAAAAGAGAGAGAAAGAGAGAGAGAGAGAAACATCAATGTGTGGTTGTCTCTTGCGCATCCCCTACTAGGGACCTAGCCTGCAACCCGTGCATGTGCCCTGACTGGGAATTGAACCAGCAACCCTTTGGTTCGCAGGCCAGCACTCAGTCCACTGAGCCACACCAGCCAGGGCAGCAGTTTTAAACTGTTTTGTTTAAACAGTTTTAAACTCTATATCCAGAGGGGTAAGAAATTAATATAATAAGCCTGCTTTTATAAATGGACTTAAATGTATAGAAATAACTAACTGACCCTGGACTGTGACTGATCTGTTTACAAATCATACACTGTAATTCATTCCAACCCAATTCACTTTTAAGGGCATAAAGGTCTGGGAAACTATGCCAAATGGCATTGTGTTTATCCCATTAGCAGTGGAGAGCCATCAAAAGATTTTGAAAAATAAAATCTCAAGATTACCTTGGTAGATCTGTGTTCATGGGATTAGAATACTAACATAAAATCTTGGCAAGAGATTATGGCTAGGTAGCATCAATTTTTTTTAAAAAGCAAAAATTCAAGAGTCAATTTTGAGGTAAAGTTGGCAGAAGTTGGTAACTAATTAAGTGCAAAAGGCACTGATCATCAAACAAAAATACTTTTTTTCTATTAATTAAAGAAATCTTAAGCAGGGTCAAAAGATCGCCAGCCTACAGGAAGCATTGAAAGCTTCTCTCTCAGATAGGACTACCTTTTTAAAAGGCTAGATCCGTTGTCCCAAAGTCTTAAGAGAAGAAAATTTCATAGGTTTATTTAAGATATCAATGTTTGAAAATCATTTTTGGTAGGAAAGATCAGACAAACTAAAAAACTGAAAAGACATTCATTGCTTAGCCTGAGAGTCATAGTTCTTTCTAAAAGAGGAGACCAGCATTTCATGAGTCTCCTCAGAATCTCTGACTTGGCAGTTCAGTTTGGTTAAAGAAACTAATGCATTGAGCACTAGTCATGTATTAGGTAACAAGGATAGAAAAATAAGTAAGATGAATCCTCTTGTCCTCACAGAGTTAATAATGATGGATCCAGTTAGCCTTTGGTCAGGACACATCTGACATGCTGCAGGCCAGGGTAGATGGTTTCCTCTGTGTTCTCAAAACCCTTCTACATGTCTTTTTCACTGTACTAACCACATTAATTTACAACTCTCTGCTTAGGTGTTCATTTCCACCTAAAGACTGTGAGATCCTGAGGTGCAGTGGCCATGTTTGCAATTCCCAGCAACTTGGACAGTGCCTGGCATATACCAGGAGTTCAATAAGTGAACAGATCTTGACTTTATTACTGAAGTGAGTTTATATCTTCTCATTCTAGAGTCAGAAGGAGCAAGAATTCTGAAGACATTTGATAATTACTATCACCCATTCACATACTTTTCTTATTGAAGTTTAGAGATACTAAAACTTTTCATCATTTATGCTGGCTTATTCTCTCAGTAACTTAAACACATTGATAGCTCTTTTCTTCAGAATTGTACAGAGCAAAAGAGCATAGGACTTGAAATCTAGAGACATAAATGAAATAGTAGCTTGGCCGTTTATAATGACAAGGCAACCCTCAGGTTACTCATCAGGGAATAGCTGGAAAGGATAAGAATGCTGTACTCATAGTATTATTCTGAGGATCCCATTAAGCAATGAATATTGTAACTATAAAGTGATATGGAAATACTTGTTGTGTAGCATATTGACTACATGAAATGCCCACCAAGAAAAATGCATGATTCTTTTCCTTGAGTTAAAAAAAAACTTTTTATTTAAATGCATATGGAATGTTGGACTAACAGCTGCAGCTTTTAATTCTGAAATATGGTAAAGTAATACTTATTTATTCCAAATATTTTAAGCAACAACATATCACTAAATGACTAATGTGCCATAAGACTCTAGGATTTATGTTAGAGAAATTTTACAAGTTTTTAAATACAGTTCTCTTTTGGGTGGAGAGAGTTTTAATAGCTCAGTCGACAAAGAATGAGTTTGAATAGGAATGAGAACCTTAATCTTATTTTGAAAACATCAACTGTCTAATTATTATGGGCTCTGTATATTCTTTTTCAATAACTGTGACAAAGAGAATTTCATAGTCAACACCTTCTGCAGATATGCTTTTGGGGTAGAGAGTACAAATACATTTTGGAAAAGAAAATAACCAGATTTAGAGAATTAGACTGCCTTGTTGACTCACTGGCTGAATTAAATAATCCCCCCTCAGACACTTGGCAGAGTGAAAAATCAAGCCCTTCAACTTCATGGCTGATTGTGTTTGCTTTTACCTAGTTTATTTTCTCTTAGGTCCCAAAATGTGAATTAAAAGTGCTTTGCTACCTGATGATAGATGATAAACTTCTTAAGTTTTCACTTCATAAACATAGAAGAAGTCAGGATTCTGTCTGCTTACAGCCTGTATTCTAAATGAATACTTTTATTACTGCCTTCTCTACGGCAATAAGCAACTCAGTTAAAAAAATAATAAACCTACCTTTCTATAGTAGACTGCACTCTACTGAAGGACACAAGTGATGCCAAAGGTAAAAGATAGCATAAATTTTCCCAAATTGTGATTTTATTTGCAATGACACTGAGAAGTTTTATAAAATAAGTATACATTTAGTTATAATAACTAATGAGTTTCTAAAAAAATATTTGCTTCATTTAGTAAATATGTGTAGTGTACCAGTTATAGGCCAGGCATTGTGCTAGGTACTAAGGAGCAAGAAAAGACATTCCCTACTCTCATGGAGACTGACATTAATCAACTGATCACACTGATAAATACAAAATTCTAAATGGAGAAAAATTTTGTGACACAAAGAACTGTGGGCCTCGTAAATAAATTACAAAGAAAACTGTTGAAAGAAAGAAAGAAAGAAAGAAAGAAAGAAAGAAAGAAAGAAAGAAAGAAAGAAAGAAAGAAAGAAAGAAAGAAAGAAAGAAAGAAAGAAAGAAAGAAAGAAAGAAAAACTGTTGTAGCCAGGCAGTGCAGGGAGAGTGGGCTTTCAGGAGGAGGAAGCATGTGACCTCTAAAAGTTTAAGAAAGGATAAGAACTCATTAAGTGAAGAAGGACAATAAACCCAGAGAGAAAAGACAGTATGTATAAAGACCCTATGGAGAAAGGGAGCAGGATTTGTTTGATAAGCTTAAAGAAGCCCAGTTGAAGCAGAAAGAGTTACTTTGGGTGTTACAAAGCATAAGAAGCTTCTAGGAGGGACACTGATGTGACATTATACTGGAACCTAAGCAGGGACAAGTGATGCAGCATTGCACAGGCCATGTCAAAGACATTATTCTTTAACATCTTAAGGCAGGTGAAGGTGTTTGTTTAGATATTCAACATATACTTAGAATGCCCACTATTGCCAGGTACTCTTATAAATGCTGAGGATAGATCAATGAATTTAAAAAATACATGATCACATCCTAGCTTCAGGATAAAAGATGGATTGAAGGGGGTCAGCATTAATGTCTGGAAACTAGTTTTTAAGCTATTGGAGAAGTTCACATGAAACATGATAGTGGTTTTGTTTAGGCACTGGTGGTGGTGGTGAAATGTAAAGAAGTAGACAGAGCTATGAGATGTTAGGTAAAATTGACAGGACTTTGTGATAGATTAAACTGGCTTGAGAAAAAGGAAAGTATCATCTCCATTTTTGTATTTCTTCCTTGGGACACTGTATTGATAAAGGTAACATTCACTAAAACAAAAAGTATGGAAGAGACAGTGACATTTATTTATATATTTATTTATAGTGTTCTTTTTTTAATTTATTGTTCTTCAGTTACAGTTGTCCCATATTTTTCCCCATTGCTCACACCAACCCCATTCCCCACACTCCTACAGTCAATCCCCACCCATTGCCCATGCCCAAGAGTCCTCTATTCATGTTCTTTTGCTTGTCCCTTCCCCTTCTTTCCCACATTATCCTTCTCCCCTCTCCACTCTGGCCACTGTCAGTTTCTGCTTTATTTCCAAGTCTCTGGTTCTATTTTCATTGCTTGTTTGTTGTGCTGATTAGGTTCCACTTATAGGTAAGAACACACTGTATTTGTCTTTCACCACCTGGCTTATTTCTCTTAGCATAATGCTCTCCAGTTCCATCCATGATGTCATGAAGGGCAGCAGTTCCTTCTTTCTTTCTGCTGTGTAGTATTCCATTGTGTCAATACACCACAGTTTTTCATCTACTCACTTACTGATGGGCATTTAGGCTGTTTCCAGCACTTGACTGTTGTAAATAATGCTGCTATAAAACTGGGATGCATAGGTTTTTTTGAATTGGTGATACACAATTCTCAGGATATAGTCCCAGCAGCAGGATTGCTGGATTGAAAGGCAGTTCCATCCTTAGTTTTCTGAGGAAATTCCATACTGTTTTCCACAGTGGCTGCACCAGTCTGCATTCCCATCAACAGTGTACTAGGGTTTCCTTTTTTCCACAGCTTCTCCAGCATTTGTTCTTTGTTGATTTATTTTTTGCTTAGTTTATTTCTTTTTTTATTGTTTTTTCTAGTGCAGTTGTCTCCATTTTCCCCCATCCCTCCCCTCCACCCCACCCACCCTACCTCCCACCTTCAATCCTTCCCCCTTTGGCTTTGTCCATGGGTATTTTATTCACATTCCTTGATGACCTTTCCCGTTCTTTCTCTTGTTACACCCCTCCTCCCCTCTGGTTACCTTCAGTCTATTCTTTATTTTGATGTTTCTGTTTATATTTTGCTTGCTTTTTGTTTTGCTGTTAAGGTTCCTCTTACAGGTAAGACCATATGATATTTGTCTTTTACCACCTGGCTTATTTCGCTTAGCACAATGCTCTCCAGATTCATACATGCTGTAATGAAGGCTATGAGCTTCCTCTTTCTTTCCACTTCATAATATTCCATTGTGTAAATAGACCACAGTTTTTTGATACACTCATTTACATATGGGCATTTAGGTTACTTCCTATACTTGGCTATTGTAAATTGTGCTGCTATGAACATTGGAGTGCATAGGTTCTTCTGGATTGGCATTTCAGGGTTCTTAGCATATAATCCAAGCAGTGGAATTGCCATGTCAAAAGGCAGTTCCATTTTTAGTTTTCTCAGTAACTTCCATACTGTTTTCCACAGTGTCTGCACCAGTCTGCATTTCCACCAGCAGTGTACTAGGGTTCCTTTTTCTCTACAACCTCACCAGCACTTGTTTGTTGATTTGTTTGTGATGGCCATTCTCACCAGTGTGAAGTTTTATCTCATTGGGGTTTTAATTTGCATCTCTCTGATGGCTAGTGATGTTGAGAATTTTTTCATGTGTCTTTGGGTTCTCCCTATGTCCTCCTTGGTGAAGTTTCAGTTTAGGTCCTTTGCCCATTTGTTAATAGGATTAATTATCTTCCTGGTGTGGAGTCATGTCAGCTCTTTATATATATTGGAGATCAAATCCTTGTCTGAGGTATCATTT
This sequence comes from Phyllostomus hastatus, assembly GCF_019186645.2. Taxonomy (NCBI): domain Eukaryota; kingdom Metazoa; phylum Chordata; class Mammalia; order Chiroptera; family Phyllostomidae; genus Phyllostomus; species Phyllostomus hastatus. The sequence continues at coordinate 7,047,506 of NW_025334016.1, read as the reverse complement.
GCAAATGTTTTCCCATATGGTTGGCTCTCTTTCCATTTTGTTGGTGTTTTCTTTAGCTATACAGAAGCTTTTTGTTTTGATGTAGTCCCATTCATTTATTCTTTCCTTAATATCCATTTTCCTAGTGGATGTATTAGTGAAAATATTGCTGTGTGGGAAATCTGAAATTTTACTGCCTGTATTTTCTTTTATGATTTTTATGGTATTTTGCCTTATATTTAAATCTTTTATCCATCTTGAGTTTGTTTTTGTGTATGGTGTAAGTTGGTGGTCTAGTTTCATTTTTTGGCATTATTTGTCTACATCTCCCAACTCCACTTGTTGAAGCGGCTATTTTTACTCCATTGTGTGTTCCTGCCCCCTTATCAAATATTAACTGACCATATTGACATCAGTTTATTTCTGGGCTCTCTATTCTGTTTATTGGTATATGTGTCTGTTATTATGCCAGTATCAGACTGTTTTGATTACAGTGGCCATGTAATATAGATAGATATAAGGTATCATGACATTTACTTTCTTTATTGGAAGATAGTGAGGAAGGAACAACCATATATTTTAGTTCATAAAATCAGTCTTAGACATATTGACCCTGAGGTTGTACTCAAATAGAATTATTGAAAAGAGATAGTTGGACATACAGCTTTGGAACTCAATGAAGAGGTTTTGTTAAGTAAATTTGAGAGTCATCAGATCAGGGATGTAACTTGAAATCATTATGTTATAATGTTCATAAAAGGTATGGCTACATCTCTTTTTACTCACAATTGGAATTTTAGAATAGTGCATCTGGCACATTCTAGGTGCTTAATAAGTATTTGTTAAATTATGAAAGCTTAACAGATGAACCCAGAATTCTTTTAAATTTTCTTACATAAGGTCATTAAATTCACTTATTTGAATTTCTCTAGCAGTTTATGGTACATTTTGCCTCTTCTGCACCAAAAATTATGAGCAAAATATCAACATAATTAATTTAGGGTAGTGCAAAAATAAATGAGATGGAACATAAATGTGATTTAATCTTGGCAAAGATGACTTTCTCCTTTGATAGAGTAGGTTTCCGATCATTTATATTTTACTATGTAATAATATTGGACACTGATTTACACAATGGAATACTATGCAGCATAAAGAAAACAGGAACCCCTCCTTTTTGCAACAACATGGGTGGAACTGGAGAGTATTATGCTAAGTGAAACAAGCTAGTCAGTGAAAGACAAATACCATATGATCTCACCTACAAATGGAACCTAATCAACAAAACAAATGAGCAAAATAGAACCAGAGACATGGAAATAAAGAACAAACTGATAGTAACCAGAGGGGAACGGGAGGAGGATAACGAGGGAAAGAAGGGTTAAGTGAAGGAACATGGATAAAGGATCCATGGACAAGAACAAAGGGGAGAGGATTGAATGTAGGAAAGGGAGGTTGGCTAAGGCAGGGTAGACTAATGAGGGGAAATGTGGACAACTATAATTGAACAACAATAAACAATTTTTTAAAAAACATAGGAAGGAAAACAACAAAGTAGGAGAAGAATAAGTAAAGAAGGAGGAAATGGCAGTGCAGAAGGAGATAGTGATACAAGGACCGTACAGAACAGAGGTCTTTGAAAAACAGGCAAATGAATTTTTCCAGTTGATTGTATTTGGCATAAATTCCTCATGCCTGATTCCAAGATCAGGTGAATGTGCTCAAGCCAAAAAAAAATAGAAGTTTCTGTGTGACTTATTTTGTTGAAAAGACAAACTAAACTTAGCCACCTTCTCTTATTTCAGTGTACTCAGTTCACTATAAGAAAATGCCATAAACTGAGTGGTTCATAAACAGCAGAAACATATTGCTTACAGTTCTGAAAGATGAAAGTCCAAGATCAGGGTGACAGTATGAACAGGTCCTGGTGAGTGTCCTGTTCTGGGTTATATACTGTGAACTTGGCAGAAGAGGCAAGGGAGCACTCTTAAGCCTCCTTTATAATCCCTTTCATGAGGGTTCTGCCCTCATGACTCAATCACCTCCTAAGCCATAACCTTGGGGATGGGGATTTCAACATATGAATTTGTGGGGACACAAACTACTTCAGACAAAGCACTCTTCAGCTCAAATCTTCCATTACAGCAAATTGCTCCCTACTCTTCAGCAGAAAAACAAAGGTGAAAAATATGGAATATATGTAGGCACCAGCATCCAGCATATATTGAACCCTTTTGTGTGTAGAGTTGTATGCTACACTAGAGAGCTGTACAGAGAAGGCATGTGCCTTGCCACTGAAATAGTTAAAGTCTAATATTAGCAATAAGCCCTAGCTGGTGTAGCTCAGTGGATTGAGCGTGGGCCTGCGAACCGAAGGGTTGCTGTTTCAATTCCCAGTCAGGGTACATGACTGGGTTGCAGGCCAGGTCCCCAGTAGGGGGTGCTGGAGAGACAACCATACATTGATGTTTCTCTCCCTCTCTTTCTCCTTCCCTTCCCCTCTCTCTAAAAATAAATAAATAAAATCTTTAAAATAATAAAAAATAAACTCCGGCATTAGCAATAAGATGCTTAAAATATATTTCTTCAATGTATGTATATATTACTATATTTTATTAATACTAAGGCACAATGTATCATATTTTAACAGCCCTCAAATCAGGATATACCCTCTAGTTAATGTCAACTTACAATTGCTGTCAGACAGGACCACATTCATGATGTAGTTGTTATTATCTGCACATAGGAAAACTTGGTTGTTTTCTTAATGACTTGACCGGACAACTATAATTATTTGACATCTCAAACAACAAACCATTTAAGGGCCATTTGATAAAGGAATATCAGTCCTGGTTGTTGTCTGAAAATCTTCCATGGACATTGTATTATCAAAGCTTACAGAATGTGTACAATGTTTTGGAAAAATTTTTGAAGACAATAGAGAGCATACTTTTTTTATGCTTCCTTACATTTTCTTTCTTTTTTCTTTTTGCCTTTTTTTATTGTTGTTCAAGTACAGAGCACTCCTTTAAAAAAAAACTTGTGCATCACTGACATGTTAGCTGGAACAGAGGATATTACTATGTGAAGAAAAACATGGATATTAATCACTTTAAGCCAAGAAGTGATTTAAAAGAATCAGATTTTCTCTGAATATGAAGACATTTTAGAAATACATTAATCAATTTATTTCACTCATGCTTCCCTTTTTATGTATGCATGAGTATAATATACAATAAAATCTGTATTTACATAAGTCTAAAAGATATGATCTCACCTTTAACATGAACCTAATCAACAAAATGAACAAGCAAGCAAAATATAACCAAAGACTTTGAAATTGAGAACAGGCTGACAGTGACCAGGGGGGAGAGGGGAGAGGATTATAGGGGAAAAGGGTAAAGGGTTTGCAGGAACATTTTTAAAGGACACATGGACAATAACAAAGTGGGGGGTAGAAACCGGGGAGGGAGGTGGAAAGGGCTGGGGAGGTGGGGAGTGGGGGGAAGGCAGATAATTGTATTTGAGCAACAATAAAAAATGTTTTAAAAAAGAGCTCTTTCAGATAGTACCAATAGAAATTCCACGTGGTAAGGAAGATTTATGTCATAGTTTAAATTACAGTATTTTTTCCATTATGTAAAATAATGGCATATCTTATAATCAATGGCAGCATCATAGATTCAATGAAATACAATACGAAAATCTGCACAAAACACCAAACCAGTGTCCATGACAACAAATAAACCTTAGGGCTCTTTACAATACTACCAGAAAAATCTGAAAGTAAACTCAATTTAACAAAAATGAGATGCAGCTGAGAATAGACATGTTTGCCATTAATTCAAGGTTGATCATTTTAAAATGAAATATAACCTCTCACTCAAATTGGAGTTAATAAGGTTTAGCATGAGAGATGTTTATAGAATATTGCATTGCTATTTTTTCATTGCTGGTACCTTTCCAGTCACAATAGTCATAAAGAGATTTTTGTCCAGCGTTACACAAGAACACTTATTACTCTATGGCTACTTCTTGACCACACACACATACACACTGTGTTTCCATCTCTTGATGAATTGTGTTGATTTTCATGAATTACCCTTGAAAGTAATTCTCTTAAACTATTTTCTGAGTCTTTGCCCATGGAGAAAGATTTTTATGCTTAGAGGACATAATTCAACATAATTTGTAATGTAGTGTAGGTAAATTTAAATTAAAAATTATAATATGCTATGCTGGATTGGGAGTAAAAGGGAGAAAACTGTACTTAAACAATGATTAAAATAAAAAAAATTATAATATGCTCCTTTTGTGCACTTGAAGCAAAACATGACAAAGTTAACATTCTTGAGATATACTACTGCTCCTCTATGTTGGGTATTCTGTTAACCTAGATAGTTGACACCAACAGGAGGATGTTAGAAACTGATTTTTTTAACCAATTATATAACTAGGCAGTATACTAAAAACTTTTCAGATGATGTCTCACTTAAACATCACAGCTTCCCTAGGAAATACATCAATATACTTGTTTTGGTGGAAGAAACAGCCTTTTGAAGGTTCATTTGCATAAAGTTTATTATTTTTAAATTAAATATTTCATTAATACTAAGGCACAGTGTATTATATTTTGAACTTTTAGCAAAGGAGATTATTTAAAAATAACTAACCTTGTTGCCCTAGCTGGTGTGACTCAAGTGAATTGAGTGCTAGCCTGTGAAGCAAAGAGTCATCAGTCTGATTCCCAGTCAGGGCACATGCCTGGGTTGCAGGCCAGGTCTAGCCCCCCAGTAGGGGGCACATGAAAGGCAACTGCACATTAATGTTTCTCTCCCTCTCTCTTTCTCTTCCCCTCTCTCTAAAAATAAATAAATAAAATACTTAAAAATGAAATAAAAAATAAAAATACCTAACCTTCTTAACTGTTGCCTCAGAAGGATCTGCTTATCACTTAATACTCCTACACAATGTCCCCTGTCCAGGAAAAAAAGTTTCCTTCAAAGAATGTAAAACATGTTATCTGAACATATAAATTAATCCATTTCCCTGTTCATCAGATTAATCCCTATTGTCAATTACATTCACCTTAAATAAACCCTTTCAAGTACCTTTAGAATAAGGCAAGGAGTAAACAAATAACAGGTTTAACAGCTTTCTTCCTAGACATTGGTAAGCCCAGTCAATAAACTAAGGAGTCCACAGTAAATCTGAAACTGATAAACTTGCAAAGCAGTACTTAGAACTGCAGTGGAGAAATTAAATTTACCTTCTCTAGAATTCTTTTACTCTAGAATCTTTTTCCCAACTGTGCAAAAAATTTAAGCATCACAAGACCTAGGCTTTAACTCAGCTGCTCAATCTAACATCAGATAGATCCCAAGGACTTTATAGTTGGTGATAACCCAAAACATTTGCAAGGTGTCTGCATCTTTTCTTCCCCACATTTTTTCCTTCTTTGTTTATTTGTTCACTTGACACAAATGTTCTTATTAAGTGTCTTTTACATGGCAGCCTCTGGGATATTGCCTGGCATTACAGAGATGAATGAAACATACCCCAATCTAGAGAAGTTCATAATCCGACTGAGTAGATAAACACATGAAAATAAAGTTACATTTAGAGGAGTCCATACTTCAACTCTAATTGATTTTTCTTTGATTTAAAATTGCAGACTAGTACAGCCACTGTGGAAAATAGTATGAAATTTCCTCAAAAAACTGAAAATGGAACTGCCTTGAACCTGGCAACTCCACTGCTTGGATTACACCCTAAGAATCCTGAAACATCAATTTAAAAGAACCTATGCACCACACTGTTCATAGCAGCACAATTTACAATAGCCAAGTGCTGGAAGCAACCTAAATGCCCATCTGTAAATGAGTGGATCAAAAACTGTGGTCCATTTACACAATGGAATACTGCTCAGCAGAAAGAAAGAAGCTCTTAGATCTTCTCGACAGCATGAATGGATCTAGAGAGCATTATGCTAAATGAAATAAGCCAGGCCATGAAAGACAAATAATATATGATCTCACCTATAAAAGGAGCCTTATCAACAAAGCAAACAAGCAAGCAAAATATAACCAGAGACATTGAAATTAAGAACAAAGTGACAGTGACCAGAGGGGAGATGGAAAGGGAATAATAGGGGAAAGAATGGGAAAGGTTGGCAAGGAACTTGTGTAAAGGACTCACACCAAAGACAAAGGTGGGGGTGGATGGGGCAGGGGAAAGTGGTGGTGGGAAAATGGAGGCAACCATACTTGAGCAACAATACAAAAAGGAAAAAAATAAAAGCACTGAAAAATTTTTAAAATATTTTTTCTTCAAGTCTAAAACTGAATGAAGTTTCATTACCCATCACCACAATAAGCCCAAACTAAACTTCATTGCAATCTAGGTTTGTTTTATTTGTCACAGAAATCTATCCTCATTTACTGATTTTGACTACAATTGGGGCAAATGGGATGTATCCTTTATAAATCACAACTTCTGTGCAACGATTTAATGACCTTGGGAAGTGACTCCAAACATATACCATGAGTCTTCTTAGATTCAAAATGACTTTGACTCCTCCTATCTTCCCATTTTGCAGCTATCTTTCTGATTGCCTGATTTGCTGAAACTCCCCTCATATGTCTGAGGTTCCCTCTCTAGCAGCTTCTTTTTCTTTATTAAAAATGGTTGACATTTTCTTGATAGGAACTATACTGGTAGCAAAGAAGCTGAGTCATTAGAAATACAAAACCCGTTGTGGTTGCTATAGCAAACAGCTCAGTACTGAGCATATAATGAGGCTTATTCTGATTCCATCCCCCAGATTACCTTGGTTTCCCTCTGGTTTAATGTCTGTTCCTGGCACATTTCTGCCAGAGGAGTCTAATCTAACAAGGTATCATTTCTCAGAGAGCTGCCCTGCAATGTCACATAAATGATAGTACCAAGATGATACTCCTGGAGAGGAAAAATAGTGGAAAAGATAGCACTTAAAATATTTACAAAACAACCACCAATACCCAAATGCCCTTACCTGTTTGTTTCATCTTTCTATAATGTAATTTACTGGCTCTTCTTAGCAAGGGAACTGTGCCTGCACAATACAAGCCCATTAAACAGCCCTAGCCATTTGTTGCTTCCACTTATGCCCTCTTGGCACTTCACAGCCTTCATTGATCTCTTTTCTTCTTCCTTTTTATAGTATCTAATTTGCCAATTATGCAGAGCATGACAAATATCCTTGAGAAAGGAAAAACAAACCCAAGAAACCTTACTTAAAATAGCTCCTTAAAATATTCAGCTCTAATACCGATTAGTTATTTCCATGAACATATAGTCATGAGTCCTTCAGGGGTAGTTCTAGATGTTATATGCACTTGTTTTTAAGAGGTATCCAAACCCAAATAAAAATCACATCTCCCTGTTTGGGTATAATTTGCATACACACCTCAGGGAGCCCTGGGGAGCTCAGGCAGGCCCTGCGGCTCCCTAATAGAGGAATTCTAGGTCCCAAAAGGGAATTGTGGGTAGAATCTTGGACCTTATTGTTTACACACACATGCAAACACACTGCAGTTCTAGAAGTAGTAAGCCAAAGAATACCACATAGTTCAAATTATGCAGCCAGGTAGGGAGTAAAGAAAACTGAACTTGAGTCTTCCCTAGTACAATCTCTGAGGACATAAATAAGCAAACTTTAAAGGACATCTGTGTGATATAAGGGAAGGGGGAAATCTGTTTAGAAGATGCACATTACCAGTACAGATGATCCATGGGAGAGGTAACCAGTTGGCTCAGGTCAGTAGGTAGATAACTGATAACTAAGGGGCTTGAGTGCTATAGGATCCAGATTGTGGTTAAGCAAGTGAAAGTAGCACTAGCAGTGTCTGTGAAAACAGACAGAGATTTGAGAACTCAATGTTACTGGTTTCTCTGCTTTGAAAAGTCTAGCTTACCCATCATTCCATAAATATATATGCATATTTCATCTGTATGTCTCCTGGCTGGAATATCCTTTCAGCCTGTAATCTAAATCCTATGAGTCTTCCTCAGCTCACCTTTCCCAGACCATTCCAATCTACTGTGATCACTCAATTTCCTGAGCTTCAATAACATTCTTATTGCACTTAAATATTATCTTTTATTGTCATTAGTCTTTTTCCTATACATGTCTAATGTTCCAAAACAACTTTAGAGGCCCCTTGAAAGCATCAGACTCAGGGCTGGATGCCTTATCTTGTTCCCTTATTTACCTTTCATAGCACTCAGCACAATGCATTGCATACAGTAGCTTCTCAGTAAATACAAGTTAAAGATATGTCTAAATCAGCCAGAAAATTACTATAGCTATCCTTATGTCTATACTTCACATTTAAGCACAACCAGGACTACCTTAAATCCTTTACTATGTATCACTATTTTTTATTTCTTGGCATGGATAATAATTACATCCACCTCATCATCATAAACAAAGATGGCTAGTCTCTGTAGACTTTGTTATACATGACTTGATTCCCAGGTGCCATTGGACAATGAAAAGGTCTTTAACTCTTCTATCTCATCCAGGTGACATTTTGAACACCTATATGCAGAGCTCTGTGTGATACACTATAAAGTTATACAAGAATGTATGAAACAATTCCTACTTTCAAGAACCATGCAAGTTAGGAGAGATATAGCACAATGATGTTTAATTGTGAATTTTTTTTCAGTTTATTGCACACAGAGACTATAACCAGTATTAATAAAGAGCTGTAAGGAGTACATTGGTAGTAAGGGAAGGAATCCATCAAGGCAGGTTTGATAAAGCAAGTGTCATTAGAATTAGGCATTGGATGATGAATCTGACTGGGGCCAGACCAGGGAGGATCCTATACATTTAGGCTAAGTTGCTGGGTAAGGACAAGGAAAGATCTGTACACTCATTGAATTGAATAGATCAAGTCAACTGAAAAAGCTTTAGACAAACATCCCAGACCTGGGTTACATCACCAGGACTTGGCCAGAACACACTTGGTTTTGAGAGTTGCAACTGGTGAAAATTTGGCATAATATTTTCCCTGGCAATCAAAAGGCTACTATCAAGAAATGAGAGATGCTAGGTCAACTTTTAGCAGCAGGAAAGGACAACTAGTCAAGAGACACACATCTGCTGGTATAGTTTATTAAGTACATCAATAGGTAAAACTACACACCAATAACTATGACCAGCATGGACTATGCCACCAAAATGTGTGCTTAACTCAAATGATAAGGGAGAGGAAGACTTACCAGGTAGTACTTTAATCGCTAGATCAACCTCTCTGGACTTCTTGGGTGAATGCATTGTTTGAGTCAATACAAGCAGTGTGCCTAGGGACCAGGAAAGCTTTCCCAGCTAAAGTGGAAAAGGATAGAAAGTCTAAAAAATCAGTCTCACCATACATTTTCCCTACTATCATAGAGAGGAAATACTTGTCAATTTGAATTGATAATCTTTTTGTTGGATAGTCATTCTGTCCTTCTGAATCACTGTTATTCCTGTATTGGAACCAATTATGAAGCATTCTATGTGCTGGAAGCAATTATAAACCTATGTGTTCATAGGAATAACATAAATAGAGGAGGTGGTGAAGGGGAGGAGACAGGCTGGAGTAGAGAAGGAGGTTTATTCTGCAATAATGGGGGCTCCTGGATGATTGGATATTGGCACAACTCCCTGCCCACTGGGGCATTGGAGACCTTGGGATGTATGCAGAAGCTAAGAAAATGTTACTTAAAGTATCTTCCTAAGACTTCTTGGATAGGATGTATTGTTATGTAGATTTCTGAATCTCACTCTATTAAGTCAGATTATCTATGGGTAGAACTCTGGAATCTATATCTATAATAAATTCCCCCAGGTGATTGCTGTACATACTAAAGTCTGTAAATTAAGAGCTATTGTGTGACAGCAAGAGTATCTAGACAAGTGTTTCTCAAATCCACCATGCATTAGTACCACCTTGAAGGTTTATTAAAACATGGATTGTTGGGCTCCAACCTCAGAGGTGTGATTCCGTATGCTGGGTGAGGCCAAGAATTTGCATTTTCCCAAGTTTCCAGGTGATACTGGTACTGCTGGTCTGGAGGCCACAGTTTGAGAACTACTTACTAATGGTGAGAGTTAATTTGATGCCAGTAGTTCCAGGTGGCCTCCTTGACTTAGAACAAGACAGAACTTGTATGTACAAGAAGCAAGGTAAAGTCCTTTGGTGAGAGAATATTGGTAAAATCCAGGCAATATGGGCAGGCTACAACCAAGCAAGATGGGTCCAGAAGAGAACTGCAGACCCAAAGAAATCTTAGTGCCTTAGAAAACCAAAGCATGAACTTCTCTGGACCTAGCATTCTGGGGTCAAAGTCATAAGGTAGGGAAAAAAATGGAGCCATGGGCAAGGGCTGTCAGCTAAGGCAGTGCCTTCTGCATGTCTCCAAAGAGGCAAGTTACCAAAAGTGTAATATTTAAAGGTGCCAGGATGAAACAACCACAAAAACAAGTGGGAAGCTAGAGTACTCTAATATTGTGGATGCCCAATGGGAGAACTTGAACCATCAGGAAGTAGGAAAATGCTGAGGCAACAGAATAATGTGCAATAAAAAAGATGCAAGGTTATGCCTGGAAAGGTCAAGGATTCTAGCTACAGCATGGACATGAGTCATTGTGCATTTCCTGTGTCTTGCTAAGTCTTAATATAATGAAGTTGGGTTTAGGAACTAGCTAACAAAGCAAGAGTTAAATGGAAAGGAAACAGCTCAGTGAGCACATCTTATGTCCAACAGGTTAAAGGAGAAGTAAATAATAAAGCCTAATTCCCTAGGTTCACTAACCATTTTCTTGTCTAGGGGCAGGACTAAGGCTGAACTCAAAGAGTACCAGTGTCCACAAAGCAGAGTGCAGACAGAGAGACAAGGAAGGAAAGGCATTAAGGAGGGGATTTGTTTCTACCCATCAGGATTTTACAAGTTATAACTAACACAAATTTTTCAGTTGTGTTGTCTTATTAGTTTATTTAATTACACAAGTAATGTATAAATAAATTCTTGTAAACATGTAAAACAATAAAAACGTATTTAGGAAAAATACTAAAATTTCCCTTTTACTTGCTCATCCCTAGTGAGGTATGTATGTAAATACAGTACTTGGATGCACATGTTGGTTCTTTGGGGTTTCTTTCCCCTAGCAAAAATAAAAATATGCTCCATATATTGATATGCTACTTGAGTTTCTTGGTTTTTTCTTAGTTTTGTATTTTCTTACATGCCTATACATCTTGGACATGTTTCCCTATCCATATAGAGTCCCTTATTTTTTCCTAATAGGTGCATAGTATTCCATAATATGAATGTGCCTTCATTTAACATTTCTCCTTTTAATGAAAATTTTGGTCCTTTTCAGTTTTTCACTAGTATGAAGAAATGCTATGCTGTGAAAACCCTATTGAAACATTTCTTCAGAAAACATTGTAAAAATGAGTAGGGTTGTTGAGCTAGATATTTTGTTTGTTGCTGAAGACACACTCTCCATCCTTTAGCACCCTGTTTCTTGTGCAAGGAGACTCATCCGTATGGACTGTAACCTCTAGTTTCTGGTCTAGTTTTGCTACTGGGAGATGCTGACAAGAGATTGCAAGAATGAAGAACAGTGAGATTGAGGTATTTGTTTCTCTCAGCACTCTTCCTGCCAGCACATTCTTCTACCAAAATATAGCTATATGCTTCTATCAAAAGCCAAAGCTCCTGGAGGGATGTTCTTCCTTATAGCTCCAAGTTCTGTTCACCACTCCTTCCTCTTGCTCCCTCAGTCCTAGAGTGGTAATGGTTCTATGCTCCAGCAAGCTTCAGATACTGTACTATCCCTTGTTGGTTTTCCTAAACCCTTATTGCACACTCTCAATACCCATTTTGAAAGTGTCATCTCTTTTGTGCCATTTCTTTTGCTAACTGATATCATGCATTTTAAATTTTGATACATATTCCTAAATTGTCTACCAAAAGGCTATTGTCATTTTTCCTCCTACCAACAGTGCATGAGAGTGCCCTGTTAACCCACTTTGTGCATACTACTAGGGTGAGCACTGTATAAACAAGGAGCTTAACAAATGGTTTGAAAGTCAGTGATGGTCAGTTCATTATGCTGGAAAAGTGTCAGAATTGTTCTAGAATTCCCTCTTCCTCTGTCATTAAAGAACAACTCTTCAGCTGACCAAGGACCTTCAGGCAAGCTATGTGACTTTTACTCTCAATCAAGGTTTCCTTCTTTAAGCTCCAGTGCATCATTCCTATGACTATTGGTAAGCTTGGCCAACATGTGTTAATCAGAGCTAGTACTAAGCCAAAAGCCAAAATGAACACCTCTCTTGGCATCAGTTGCCAGTTTCATGTATTGGCTTAATCACAAATTTCCACAGGAATCTCAAGAAAGACTAAAGAGGCAACATAACCAGTAGCACCTGTTTTAGGGACTATTTCTCAGATAACCCTGGAAATAAACATACTGTGATGGACCTAAACATTGTAGAGTCTCAAAACTTGTTGTGGTACTTGGCATTCTCTACAACTATGCTTCTTATTCCTACCTCCAACCTTCAACATTTCCAAGTGTTTTGTTTCAATAATCAACAAGTCTTCATAGTTGGTAATTGCAAGTTAGACTATAGAAGTTAAAACAAAATTCAGAAGAAATCATTCTCTGGAGACAATTACTTGAACAACAATGAAAATGTGAAAAAAAGAAATAAATTGAGACAATGTAAATGGCAAATCTTCTCCCTCAACAATAAATAAATAAATAACCTCAAATCCAGAAAATAAAATAAAATCTTATTGGAGCTGCTGAAGGTATTCTTCTCAGCCATGGTGGAGAAATGAATGGCACTAGGAGAGCCCTGTGAGACCCTGTGCCATTTTACCTGGCAGCTTTAAGCTAAGGCTCTCCCCTTAGGCCCCTCATTAGTACATAAATCTTTCTCATTCTCTATTTCACTGGAGTCTGAAATCCAGAATCTCCTCATCTTACACTCCCTGTCCAGCTTGCAGAATTCTAATTTTAATTCATTATATCCTCACTGTCAGAACATGGTCATCTTTTCCTCCAGTTCATTACAATTACTCACTACTTATTTATATGTATATGTTAACATTACATGAAGATTTTTAAGTATATTTTATTGATTATACTATTACAGTTGTCTCAATTTTTCCCCTTCATTACCCCTCTGCCCTACAACCCCTCTCACCAGCATTCCCCCCCCAAGTTCATATTCATGGCTCATACATATAGTTCCTTGGCTTCTCCATTTCCTATACTATGCTTGACCTCTCCCTATCCATTTTGTACCTACCATTTATGTTTCTTATTCCTGTAACTTTTCTCTCATTCTCCCCCTTCCCCTTCCCACTGATAACCCTCCATGTGACGTCCATTTCTGTGATTCTGTTCCTGTTCTAGTTTGCTTAGTTTGTTTTTGTTTGTTTGTTTTTTTCAGGTTCAGTTGTTGATAGTTGTTTGTTGTGATTTTAATGTTCATAGTTTTTTTTAAGTTGCATATATACAGCTTTCTTTTTTAACTATTTTATTGTTTTTCAATTACAGCTGTCTGCATTTACCCCCCACCATTCCCACCCCACTCCAGCCAACCCTACTTCCCTCCCCCTGCTTCCACCAACCCCCTTGGTTTTGTCCATGTGTCCTTTATAGTTGTTCCTCAAAACCCTTCTCCCTTTGTTGCCATTATCCCTTCCCACCTCCTCTCTGGTTACTGTCAGATTGTTTTTAATTTCAATGTCCCTGGTTCTATTTTCCTTGCTTGTTTGTTTTGTCACTAGGTTCCAATTAAAGGTGAGGTCATATAGTATTTGTCTTTTACCTCCTGGATTATTTCACTTACAATAATGTTCTCCAGTTCCATCCATGCTGTTGCAAAGGGTAGGATCTTCTTCTTTCTTTCTGCTGTGTAGTATTCCATTTTGTAAATGTACTACATTTTTTTGATCCATTCATTTACAGATGGGCACTTAGGTTGCTTCCAGCACTTTGATACTGTGAACTGTGCTGCTACAAACATTGGGGTGCATGGGTTCTTTTGGATTGGTGTTTCAGAGTTCTTAGGATATAACCCCAGCAGTGGAATTTCTGGGTCAAAAGGAAGTTCCATTTTCAGTTTTTTGAGGAAATTCCATACTGTTTTCCACAGTGGCTCCACCAGTCTGCATTTCCACCAACAGTGCACTAGGGTTCCCTTTTCTACACATCCTCTTCAACACTTGTTGTTTGTTGATGTGTTTATGATGGCCATTCTGACCAGTGTGAAGTGGTATCTCATTGTGATTTTAATTTGCATCTGCCTGATGGCTAGTGATGGTGAGCATCCTTTCATATGTCTCTGGATCCTCTGTATGTCCTCCTTGGCGAAGTGTCTATTCAAGTCTTTTGCCCATTTTTCAATTGGGTTGTTTGTCTTCCTGAAGTGGAGTCATGTGAGTTCTTTATATATTCTGTAGACCAAATCCTTGTCTGAGGTATCATTGACAAATATGTTTCCCCATAGAAATGGATCTCTTTTCATTTTAATGCTGTTTTCTTTAGCCATGCAGAAGCTTTTTAATTTGATGTGCTCCCATTTGTTTATTCTTTCCTTTATGTCCCTTGTTCTAGGACACATATCAATGAAAATATTGCTGTATGGAATATCTGAGATTTTCCTGCCTATGTTTTCTTCTAGGACTTTTATGGTATCACAACTTATATTTAAGTCTTTTATGTATCTTGAGTTAATTTTTGTGCATGGTGTAAGTTGGTGCTTGAGTTTCATGTTTTTGCATGTAGCTGTCCAGCTCTCCCAACACCATTTGTTGAAGAGGCTATTTTTACTCCATTTTATGCTTCTGCCCCCTCTGTCAAATATTAATTGACCATAGAGACTTGGGCTCATTTCTGGGCTCTCTGTTCTGTTCCCCATTGGTCTATGTGGCTGTTCATATGCTGTTACCAGACTGTTTTGATTACTGTGGGCTTGTAATACAGTTTGATATCAGGTATTGTGATCCCTTCTACTTTGTTCTTCTTTCTCAAAATTGTTACAGATATTTGGGGTCATTTATGGTTCTAATGTTCATTGTTCTGATCATCATCTTTTTCATGGATAATTCCCTATAACATTTCATATAATAAGGGTTTGATGATGATGAACTCCTTTATTTGACATTTTCTGGGAAGCACTTTACCTGCCCTTCCATGGCAGCTTTGCTGAATAGAGTAACCTTGGATGTAGGTCCTTGCCTTTCATTACTTTGAATACTTCTTTCCAGCCCATTCTTGCCTTTAATGTTTCTTATGAGAAATCAGCTGATAGTCTTATGGGAACTCCTTTGTAGGTAAGTCTCTCCTTTTCTCTTGCTCCTTTTAAGATTCTCTCTTCATCTTTAATCTTGGGTAACTTAATGATGATGTGCCTTGGTCTGTTCCATCTTGAGTCTAATTTCCTTGGAATTCTCTGAGCTTCCTGGATTTCCTGAAAGTGTATTTCCTTCACCAGATAGAGGAAGTTTTCCTTCATTATTATTTCAAATAAGTTTTCAGCTTCTTGCTCTTCCTCTTCTCTGTCTGGCATCCCTCTGATTTGGAGGTTGGAATGTTCAAAGTTGTGCCAGAAGCTCCTAAGCCTCTCTTCATTTTTTCTGAATTTTTGTTTCTTCATTCTGTTCTGGACGAATGTTTATTTCTTCCTTCCATTCCAACTTGTTGATTTGAGTCCTGGTTTCCTTCCCTTCACTATTGGTTCCCTATATATTTTTCTTTATTTACCTTTGCATATTTCACTTTTCTTTGTTTTACTCAGCCTTCACATTTTCCCTCTATTTTATGGTCATACTCAACCATTTCTCTGAGCACCTTGTTTACCAGTGGTTTGAACTGTTCATCTGATAGGTCAGTTATCTCTTCGTCACTTAGTTCTATTTTTGGATTTTTGATCTATTCTTTTATTTGGGCCATATTTCTTTGTCTCAGTACACCCATTACATTTAAGGGGCAGAGCCTTAGATATTCACCAGGGTGGGGCAACCCACATTGCTGCGTTATGGTGCTCTATGTGGGGGAGGTGTCAGAGAGGGAACAAAGCCACTTGCTCGGATCTCTGCTGGCTTTCAGTCACTTCCCCCACTACCCACAAGCAAATTGGGTCCTTCTGGGGCTGATTCTGGATGGGTGGGCTTGTGTACATCCTAGAAACTTGTGGGTATCTCCAACAAACTCTCCTGTGGGGCTGGGAGTCTCTCCCACTGCTGCAACCCACACAGGTTTTTACAACCAGAGGTTTTGAGGTTTTCTTTTCCTGTGCTAGAACCCTGGGTTGTGAATTCTGTCTCTCTCCCCAGTGGTTCCTCCCAGTTTATCTGAATGCAAATGTGGTACTTCCTGGTCCGTCAGCCACCACCTTGCCCACTCAGTCCTCCAGCTGCCACTTTGCCACACATCCTCTCAGCCCAAGCTACCCATCTCCACCCCTCCTACCAGTCTGAATGAATGTTTCTTCTTTAACTCCTTAGCTGTCAAACTTCCATACAGTTCGATTTTCTGGCCTTTCTGGTTGTTTTTATTTTTAAACTTGTTTTTGTCCTTCTTTTGGTTGGGTAAGGAGGCAAAGTAATCTACCTACTTCTTCATCTTGGCCAGAAGTCTACATTAGAATTTCTCAAAATCATTTTTACTAGAAGAAAAGAATCTCCCTTTATCAAGATTCTTAATTGACTTTACACACTTTTTTATATATGAAAAGGGATGGGAGAAGGGTAATATCTAACCTTCACTTTCCAACATGAAAACACTGTCACTTAGCTGTTGAAATCATTGCTTCAGCTCCATGACTCTTTTTTTTGTGGTGAAAACAGTGATGGATCAGGCAGCAGGTTTTGTTTACTTAAAGTAAAATGGCAGATCCTGTCACAACAATGCAATAGTCTGAGTTTCATTTATAAAGATGACACTATTAACCTACCACGTGGAGTGTGTGAGTCTTGAATTGTTTTTTCCCAAATTGGGCTGAAGCATTCAGTATCCTCTTTATACTTTCTTATGGCCAAAAGCTAGCAAAATGTATGACAGAAGCCACAGAGACTATTAAAAAAAATTCCAATTGGTTAGACTTCACAACTGACAGTGTCACCCTGTACTACACTCACAATAATTACTAATGTTATCAATTTCCAACAATGTGCTCTGCACTACACTCTTCACTTTATGAGGACTGAGCCCTTTAATCCTCATACATCTCTATGAGTTCTGTAGTATCATTATTCACCTTTTACTGAGGCACAATAGAGTGATTAGTGACTTTACCAAGGTAACACAGCTAAAAGGAGACAGAGATAGAATTTGAATCCCAATGTCTTAGGTCAAGTTCACCAAATGTGGATGCTGATATGAGATTAAGATATAAGTTATTTGTTAAGCAAATAGTACCAGCTGAAGACAGAGAGTGGAGGAAGCAATATGTAGCAGGGTTTTGTTGCTACATAAAAAATATCTCAAAATTTAGTGGCTTAACAATAAATATTTATTATCTCACATCTTTTGAGGAGCCAGAATTAAGGAATGGCTTAGCTGCATAGTTTTGGCCCAGGGTCACTTATGAGCCTGAGCCTGTAGTCAAGATGTCAACCAGAGCTGCAGGCATCTCAAGGCTTCACTGAAGCTGGGCAATCTATTTCCAAGATGATTCATCCATGTGAATGGCTAATTTGTTCCGGATTTTGGCTCAGTGTCTTGCCTTATGCACCTCTTCATAGAGTTATCTGAGTATCTATATCATATTACAAATTACTTTCCTTGAAGTGGACAACCCAAGAAAGAGCAAGGTAGAAGCCACAATGACTTAACATTCTAGCCTTGGAAGTCACACACCATCATCTGCAACATATCTTATTGGTTACACAGGTAAACACTATTCCATATGGAGAGGACTATACAACAGAATGAAGATCAGGATATCAGGGTCATTGAGGGTCCTTTTGAAGGCTGGCTACAACACAGGACAATACAGGGTAAATAACAAAGAAAGATAAGACTTAAGGCAAAGTCCCAGCCCCTGCTGATCTTGCAGTGAACCCAAGAGTGTTAATTACACCTCAAGGATTGCTTCACGCCCAAAAAAGGGATCTAGGCTTTCATAGTATGAGAGCTCTTGGGCATTTCTGGCTTTCAATGTAAAGGAAAGAGTTCCAGTTAATACTGGGAAGAAGGTCACAGGCATTAGCTGTTTAAAGCACACAGAACCTGGAGCCGGAGGGGCTCTCAGAGAATCAGTAAATACAATGAGGGAATCTAAGGTGCTCCCTAACAATATCCTTTATTTCAGGCATATCCTACTGTTTAATTCTTACTTGTAAATGCTTTCTATTTTGCAACATTTGGCTTTTGGCTTTGTCAAAATTATCTGCTTTGCACTTAGGCTATTTCCAGCACTTAGCTAGTGTAAACAACGCTGCTATGAACATTGGTGTCCATAGGTTCTTTTAAATTGGGTTTTGGGGTTCTTAGGCATACTAGCAGTGGGATCTCTGGATCAAAAGGAAGTTCCATCTTTAGTTTTTTGAAGAAATTCCATATCGTTTTCCATGGTGGCTTCACCAGTCTGATTCCCACTAACAGTGAAACTGTGGTACATTTACACAATGGACTATTATGCAGCAGAAAAAAAGAAGAAGCATCTACCCTTCACAACAGCATGGATGGAACTGTAGAGTATTATGCAAAATGAAGTAAGCCAGGCAGCAAAAGTCAAATATCATATAATGTCACCTGTAAATGGAACCTAATGAACAAAACAAACAAATGAGCAAAATAGGATCAGAGACTTGGAAATAAGGAACAGACAATGATCAGAGAGGAGGGAGGAGAGGGAAAATGGGGGAAAGAAGGGGAAGGGTGTAGTCAAGGAACATGTATAAAGGATCCACAGTAATGGACAACAGTGTGGGGATTGACTGAGGGAGCGGTGGTGGGGATGGGACAGGAGAGAGCAATGGGGGGAAATTGGGAAAACTATAATTGAACAACAATGAAAAAATAAACTCACAACAAGCAAAAAAATCATCTGCTTTGCCAGTATGAACCGAGAAATGCATATTATACCTCAGTTTTCTTAAAAAGGAATAAAGGCCCCCTAAATATAGCTTTTTTTCTGTACAGAAAGAAAGAAAACCACACATTTTCATACCTCTCTAGAGAGAAATTTGCCTTTCTAAAAGTTAAAGTTGCTAGAATGCTTACAGACAACATTCTTTCCACCTTAGTTTTCTAGTTTTTAAAATATATCTACATTATTTTACAGTCTGAATTGAATCTCAGTAAAATAGTTCAGTAGACAAAACTTGCTTTGGGCAAACTTTGTTCTTTATTTTTTCTCTCCTTGGGGCTCATTGTCCTAACTTCTAACTAATTATTTATTCAATGTCTACTTCTGGCTGTGAGCCAAATTCCAACTAATCTGAAATTATTACTTTCTAAGATCAATAAATATATGCTAATATATAACTCCTTCCAAGAACACTACTTTCAAAGTAGCAACTCTTGAATATGTGTAAGGAGATACTGCAACTTTTCTGGAAATTAGTTAGACTATGGTATCTGTTAGGGTCAGGGAAATTCAGTCCTAGCAAGTCCCAGCGTGAGCTCACCAAAACTGATAAGCCATCTGACATTTCAGTATACACACAAACACATCCTGAGGAGGCCAAGAAATGAAATTAAGTGATGCAATTGCTGAAAATAAAAGAAATAATGTAAGGACCCCCAGTGCTTTCACCCTCAAACAGCAGAGTAAAATGAGAGCACTCCAAAGTCAGGCACATTATTTTCTTTGCCTAATTTTATATTTTCTTCCTCAGTGCTTGTGAAAGGAACATAGAAATCCTATAATGACTTGGCTCAAGGGAAATTTTGATTCATTAAAAGCAATTCCTTTACTCATCTACACAGTTCAAAAACTAGATTTTGACTCTGGCTGGTGTGGTTCAGTGGACTGAGCACTTGTCTGTGAACCAAAGGGTCGCCAGTTCAATTCCCAGTCAGGGTGCTTGCCTGGGTTGTGGGCCAGGTCCCCATTAGGGGGTATGCAAGAGGCAACCACACATTGATATTTCTCTCCCCTTTTCTCCCTCCCTTTCACTGAAAATAAGTAAATAAAAATATCTTTTAAAAATTGGATTTTGAGACTTCATTATATACTTTTGTTGTGCTTACTTTTGTAATTGAGCTCCAGTTCTCTCTTATAACCCACATTACCTTGTTATATTTGTTAAGCTGTTTTAACATAATGTGGGGCATGCCTACAGCACTCCAAAATAATACTGCCAAATTGTCTCCAGATTTATTCTGAAATCAATCAAATTCAAATTGAAATATTAATTAATGCTAAAGTTATTTTCTGTTTTCAACAAAATGGGGTCTGTTTCCATAGAAACAGGCTGTGACTGCAAACTGTAGTAAAAACATCCAAGATCACTTACCAGCTTTGGTGAACTGAGGCTGAGACTAGGTAGAACTGAATTTCTTTAACATCAACAGAAAAGACATTCCAAGTATCTCTTTGCATATGTCTTGATGCATGAAGTGGGTAAATGTTTTACTGCATTCCCATATATACAATAGAATATTACTCAGCCATGATGTTTTGTTGTGTTGTACACTTGAAACCTGTATGGTTGTGTGAACCAATATCACCCCAATAAATTTAATTTTCAAAAAAGAAAGAAAATACCTGTATAAAAAATAATTGAAATCTTACTATTTGCAATAACATGATTGGACCTAGAGGGTATTATGCTAAATGAAGTAAGTCAAACAGAGAAAAAATAGCACGAATTCACTTACATATGGACTCTAAAGAACAAAATAGAAACATATTCATAGTTTCAGAGAACAGACTGATAATTGCCGGGGGGGGCAGTGTTTAGGGGACTGGATGGAAAAGGTAAAGGGATTAAGAAGTACTAATTGGGCCCTGATTGGTGTGGCTCAGTGGGTTGAGCATCAGCCTGTGAACTAAAGGGACACTGGTTTGATTCCCAGTCAGGACACATGCTTGGGTTTCAGGTGGGTCCCTAGTGGGGGGTGCATGAGAGGCAAACATGCATTGATGTTTTTCTCCCTCTCTTTCTTCCTCCCTTCCCCTCTGTCTAAAAAATAAATACATAAAATCTGTTTTTAAAAAGAAGTACTAATTGGTAGTTACAAAATAGTCACAAGGATATAAAGTAAGGCAATATCAATCATATCATAATAACTATGTATGGTGTGAGGTGTGTACTTGGAATATCAGGAGGATCACTTTGTAAAGTATATCATTGTCTATCCACTATGCTGTACATCTGAAACTAATACAAAATACTATTGAATGTAAACTGTAATGGATAAATAAAATTTAAAAAGTAAAACAAAAGATAGAATTAAAGAAAACCCTCAAATGGAAAACAAGTAGAAGGAAATGATCCAAACTATATGTCAAAATGTTAAAATAAGAGAGAGAAAATTATTATAAGTGATTGTATAACATATTATTCTGATCATATATTCTTATTGGGATACACTAAGAACAAAAAGAACTGAAAAGAAATAGTGATAACCTTTCTTTAATTAGTACCATAGTAATATTGGTATAGTGATTTTGAAATCTTAAGTTAGATGGTGGGAGCTAAGATGGCGTCAGAGTGGGAAGGAGCAGATTTGGCTTCCCTCTGCTCAGGGGAGAAAATCCTCACTGATCCATGGAGTAGAGAAGCAAGCAACCAACATACTTCAGCATATGTGAAAATAGGGGACCAAGGATTGTGATGGAACCAAAAAACCGGACCCTAAGAAGAGTGCTGCAACAAGGTAGGGACCCAGGGACCAGTGTGTGGTCTGGGGGCTGCAGCCCCAGGCCCAGTGCCTGCTGCTGGGTTTGCCACAGAGTCCTTGGGAGAGAGCCTGGACAACTGCTCCCTCCCCAGGCAAAGAAGGTCTGAGCAGCACTGGGAGGAATCCAGGTGTTAGCAAACACACAAGGGGTGTGAGCACCCTTTGGAGGCTGTGGATACCGGAGAGGCTGGGTCGAGCAGCAGGCCCCAATCCCCACAGTCACTGGTCTGGCTGGAGAGTTTGGCAGCGGGAGAAGCCAGGCCACTGTGTGAAAGCAGCAGGCTTGAACAGGAGGAATTTTTCAAGAGGAAGGAGTGAATAGACAGTAACTGTTTGGGGAATTCTCCTAAAGTAACCAATCACTCCAGCCTCCCTTCCACCAAGCTGAGGGCGTGAGTGCAAGGAGAGCATCACGGCACCCCAGTCAACAGCAGTAACCTTGGGGAAAGACTTGATTCCCACACTCAGGGCACAAGGCTGAGGAGCCACATTAGCTTCCCAGACAGCATGGGAGCCAGTGCCAGCTCCACTGACCAAGGAAGAAAAGCCATACCAATCACCCCTCAGCCTGCAGCAGCCAGCAAAAGCAGAAAAACTGGTTCGGCCACTTTGAAACCAAGAGACTTTTTAATTTGATTCTATTTTTTAACAATTCTTAATTTTTTTAATTTTTACTGTTTTTATTCTCTTTTGACATTTTTCCTCTCATTCCTGATTTCTTATTTTATTCCTTCCTCCTTCCTTTCCACCAATTTTATCTCTTCTTCTTTCCTTTGCCTTTTCTATTTTTATTTTTTTAATTTTTTTCTAAATACCTACAAGTGAGACAAAATCATGGATCTGTGAAAAGACCAAAGTTGAACCCAAAGAAAGGGCATCACAACAGATGGGACAGTGAGACAAATTTCACTCTGCTATTACAGAGAACATGCAAGTTATTGCATACTTGTATTATTATTATTTTCCAATATTCTTACATCTTTTTTTAATACTATTTTTGTATCCCTCTTCCTTTTGTATAGTCTGCTTTACTAGGCTGGATATATTGTATGACCTGACAGCTTTCCCCTGATATCTCTTTCCATACTGTATTGCTAATCTACTGTCCTTTAACTCACCTGTGTCCCATTAGCACACTACTTGAGGTTCTGTACTCCCTATTCTTGTTACCTAGATCTCATAGATTCTGTCATATGATTGTTGCCCTAATATTATTGTAAATAACTGCTGTTCCATGCAATTGTAATTACTTCACAACACCCCTCCCAGATCTTAGCCCATTTCAAAGTTTCCTGAACTCTACTACTGTAGTGGTTAACTCTATTCTCTCACACACTACACCTATTTACTATCCTTTACTCTCACCCTACCTCAGAATCTAACCTCCCACAACCTCCCTGCTTTATAGATCCAACTCACAATCCTTCCTTCCCCAACAAGACTCTTATCTTCTTTCACTCCTTTCTAAAAATCAGCTAGTTGGGTGGAAGATCACAGTTAACACTATACATAGACAAAGGATCTCCTATATATTCTCTACTTGCTGCTACTGTAAATATCATAGAATACTCTCTTGCTGTCTTAAACCATTTTGCCTTACCCCTCCAAATGATGACAAAAAAGAATAGGTGGAGGCGGTAAACACTAGGATACCCACTGGAAGAGGAAATCCAACAGAGGAACCACTAACAGATAACAACAGAAGAGGGTGAAGGAGGGAGTGGTAACCACACAAACCTCAATCTAGGACCTATCTGGAAATACAACTAAACAGTAAAGACAGTACCCAATACAAACAACTGAACAAGAGCAAGACAGAATTCTTTAAACCTTATACACAGGGAAGAAAGAGCTTCAACACAACCTGCCTTCACCAGCACAACAAAAATACAAGAGGTGGTGGACAGAGTGACCCTCATTTAACCAGCTGATGGGAAGGAACCACCAAAGAAAGACCCAACAAGAATCAAAACCCAAAAGCAAACACAAAACCAAATTAAATGACAGCCCAAGATGAGTAAGCTTGGGAGATCAAGGAAACTGCACCACTGAAACTCACTGCTATTCTACTAAAGAAGTTCACACCACAAACACAGGGAGCCAGAACAGATAAATTTAAGAAACAGAGGCTAACAAGAAGAGTCTCACAAACAATGGGAAAACAAAGAAACAATAACCAAATGAAAAAACAGCAGGAAGCCTCAGAAAGAGTGCTAAATGAAATAGAGGCAATTCAACAATCAGATATTGAGTTTAAAGCAATGATTGTCAGGAAGCTCAATGAGCGTACAATGAGCTACCAGAAACTGCAGGGAAGCTACAATGAACTCACTGAAAACTATATCAACATGAAAAAGGAAAGAGAAACTATCAACAAGGGCCAAGAGGAAAAGAAGAATACAATTTCTGAACTGAAGAACACGGTAGAAGGAATGAAAAGCAGGATCAATGAAGCAGAAGATCGGATCAGCAAGCTAGAGGACAAAGTAGAAGAAAACACCCAGAAACAGCAAAAAAAGGAAAAGAGGCTCAGAAAGAATAAAGAGGGATTAAGAGAAATTCAAGATAATATGAAACATTATATTATCATGTATAATAGGGATACCAGAAGGAGAAGAAGAGCAAGGTATCAAAAAACAATTTGAAAAAGTAATGATGGAAAACTTCCCTAATTTGATGAGAGAAAAAAGTCACACACATCCAGGAAACACAGACAGTCTCAATTAAGAGGAACCCAAAGAGGCCCACCTCAAGACACATCATAATTAAAATGGCAAAATTTCAACACAAAGAGAGAATATAAAAGGCAGCAAGGGAGAAACAGGAAGTAACATACAAGGGAGACCCAATAAGGCTAACAGCTGACTTCTCAATGGAAACACTCCAAGCCAGAGGAGAATGGCAAGAAATATTCCAAGTAATGAGAACCAGAAGTCTTCAACCAAGGCTACTTTACCCAGCAAGGCTCTCAATCAAGATAGAAGGCCAAATAAGAAGCTTCTCAGACAAAAGAAGTCTACAGCAATACACCTCCACCAAACCAGCTCTGCAAGAGATGCTAAAGGGACTGCTTTAAGAAAAGACAGGAAGAGAAAGAGAGAGAGAGAGGAACACACGTACATTAAAGGCAATGAATAAGTACCTATCAATAATAACCTTAACTGTAAATGGATTAAATGCTCCAGTTAAAAGACATAGAATAGCTGATTGGATAAGAAAAAATGACCCACACATATGCTGCCTACAAGAGACCCACCTCAGGATAAAAGACCTGCACAGGCTGAAAGTGGAGGGCTGGAAACAAATTTTCCAAGCAAATGGACAGGAAAAAAAAAAAGCCGGGGTAGCAATACTCGTATCTGACAAAATAGACTTCCAAAAAAGGGCCATAAAGAGAGACCCAGAAGGTCACTTCATAATACTCAGGGGAAGAATCCACCAAGAAGACATAAACATTGTAAATATATATGCACCCAACATAGGAGCACCCAAATACATAAAGAAAATCTTAGAGGACTTCAAGAAAGGTATTGACAGCAACACAATTATGGTGGGGGATTTTAACACCCCACTATCAAAAATGGACAGATCTTCCAAACAAAATATCAACAAAGATATTGTGGCAATGAACAATACCCTAGATGAAATGGGCTTTACTGATATATACAGAGTCTTCCATCCCAAAGAAGCTAAATACACATTCTTTTCAAATGTACATGGAACATTTTTAAAGACAGACCACATGATAGGACACAAAACAAGCCTCAAGAACTTCAAAAAAAATTGAAATCATACCAAGCATTTTCTCGGATCACAAGGGACTGAAGCTAGAAACCAACCCCAAGGAAGAAAAACCCAAAACACTCAAAATCATGGAGATTGAATAGCATGCTATTAAACAATGAATGGGTCAAGAATGATATTACAGAAGAAATCAAAAGGTTTCTGGAAACAAAAGAAAACGAACTCACAACCAGCCAAAACTTATGGGACACAGCCAAGGCAGTCCTGAGAGGGAAGTTCATAGCAATACAGGCCCACCTAAAAACATTAGAAACATTTCAAACAAACAACCTAACCCTACGTCTACAAGAACTCGAGGAACAACAACAAAGACAGCCCAGAGCAAGCAGAAGGAAGGAAATAGCCAAGATCAGAGCAGAATTAAATGACATAGAGACTGAAAGCACAATTCTAAGGATCAAGGAGTCCAGGAGCTGGTTCTTTGAAAAGATAAACAAAATCGACAAGCCTTTAAGCAGACTCATCAAGAAAAAAAGAGAGAAGACCCAAATAAACACAATCAGAAATGAAAGAGGAGAGATTACAAAAGATACCACAGAAATACAAAGGATTGTAAGAAATTACTACAAAGAAATGTATGCCAAGAAATTTGAAAACCTAGGTGAAATGGACAAATTTCTAGAAAAATATAATCTTCCAAAATTCAGTGAAAAAGAAGCAGAAAGCCTGAACAGACCAATAACAACAAAAGAAATTGAAGCAGTAATCAAAAAACTCCCAACACACAAAAGCCCTGGACCAGATGGTTTCACAGGAGAATTCTACAAAGCATTTAAGGAAGAGCTAACCCCTATCCTTCACAGACTATTCCAAAAAATCCAAAAAAGATGGGAGACTTCCAAACTCTTTTTATGAGGCCAACATCATCCTAATTCCAAAACCAGATAAAGACACAACAAAGAAAAAAAACTTCAGGCCAATATCACTGATGAACATGGACGCTAAAATCCTCAACAAAATACTGGCAAACCGCATCCCACAATACATGAAAAAGATCATACACCATGCTCAAGTGGGATTCATTCCAGGGATGCAAGCATGGTTCAATATTCGCAAGTCAGTAAATGTAATACATCACATAAACAAAAGCAAAGACAAAAACCCCATGATCATATCAATTGATGCAGAAAAAGCATTTGATGAGGTACAGCACCCATTCATGATAGAAACACTCGGCAAAGTGGCAATAGAGGGATCAATCCTCAAAATAATGAAGGCCATATATGAGAGACCTACAGTCAACATCATACTCGATAGGCAAAAATTAAAATCTTTTCCACTAAGATCAGGAGCAAGACAAGGCTGTCCACCTTCACCACTTCTATTCATAGTACTGGAAGTTTTAGCCACAGCAATCAGACAAGAAAAAGAAATAAAAGCCATCCAAATCGGAAAGGAGAAAACAAAACTGTCACTGTTTGCAGATGACATCATAGTATACATAGAAAATCCTATAGAGTCCACCAAAAAAACTGCCTGACCTAATAAATGAATTTGCAAAACAGTGTGATACAAAGTCAATATCCAGAAATCAGAGGCATTTCTGTACACCAACAATGAAACAGCTGAAGCAGAAATCAAAGTAAAAATCCCATTTGAAATAGCAAAAAGAAAAATAAAATATCTAGGAATAAACCTAGCCAAAGAGGTAAAACACCTGTATTCAGAAAACTACATAACACTCAGGAAAGAAATCAAGGAAGACACAAAGAAATAGTAATATATACTGTGTTCATGGATTAGAAGAATTAATACCATCAAAGTGTCCATAGGACCCAAAGCAATTTACACATTCAGTGCAATTCCTATTAAAGTACCAATGGCATATTTCATAGACATAGAACAAACACTTCAAAAATTTATATGGAGTCATAAACGACCCCGAAGAGCTGCTACAATTTTGAGAAAGAAGAGTAAAGTAGGAGGGATCACAATACCCGACACTAAACTGTACTACAAGGCCACTGTAATCAAAAGAGCCTGATACTGGCATAAAAACAGACACATGGACCAATGGAACAGAACAGAGAGCCCAGAAATAAACTCAAGTGTCTACAGTCAATTAATATTTGGCAAAGGAGGCAGTAACATAAAATGGAGTAAAAATACCCTGTTCAACAAATGGTGGTGGGGGATCTGAACAGCTACGTGCAAAAACTTGAAACTCGAACACCAACTTACACCTTATACAAAAATAAATTCTAGGTGGGTAAAATACTTAAATATAAACTGTGACACCATTAAAGTCCTAGAAGAGAACGTAGGTAAGAAAATCTCAGATATTTCATGCAGAAACTTTTTTACTGACATGTCTTCTAGAGCAAGGGACATAAAGGAAAGAAGAAACAAATGGGACCTCATCAAAATAAAAAGCTTCTGTGCAGCTAAAGAAAACAATATTAAAATAAAAAGAGAACGAACTGTATGGGAAAACATATTTGTCAATGATACCTCAGACAAGGGTTTAATCTCCAAAATATATAAAGAACTTACACAACTCCATTCTATGAAGACAAGCAACCCAATTAAAAAATGGGCAAAGGCCTTGAACACAAACTTCTCCAAGGACCTACAGAAGATCCAAAGACACATGAAACGATGTTCAATATCTCTAGCTATCAGAGAGATGCAAATTAAAACCACAATGAGATACCACTTCACACCAGACAGAATGGCCATCATAAACAAAGCAAGAAACAGTAAGTGTTGGAGAGATTGGGGAGAAAAGGGAACCCTCCTGCTCTGTTGGTGGGATTGCAGATTGTTGCAGCCTCTACGAAAAAGAGTATGGAATTTCCTGAGAAAACTAGAAATGGATCTGCCTTTTGACCCAGCAATTCCACTGCTGGGATTGTATCCTAAGAATCCTAAACACAAATCCAAAACAACCTATGCACCCCAATGTTCTTAGCAGAACAATTTACAATAGCCAAGTGCTGGAAACAACCTAGGTGCCCATGAGTAAATGATTGGATCAAAAAATGATGGTACATTTACACAATGGAATACTACACAGCAGAAAGAAAGAAGGAGCTCCTACCCTTTGCAATAGCATGGATGGAACTGGACAGCAGTCTGCTAAGTGAGTTAAGCCAGGCAGTGAAAGACACATACCATATGATCCTATAAGTGGAACCTAATCATCAAAACAAGGAAGCAAAATACAGTCAGAAACATTGAAATAAAGAAGAATCTGACAGTGAGCAGAGGGAGGAAGAGGGATTAAGGGGATAAATCGGAGAAGGGCCTTCAAGGAACATGTATAATGCCTTCACACCCAGAGAAAGCCTTCACACCCAGAGAAAGTCTTCACACAATGAAACTCAAGCACTAACATTTCAAGTGGCCTTTCTAGGGGTATGAGGAAAGACATCATAACTTACAGTTATAATTTTTGAGACTTAAAGTCTCCCAAATTTGACCAGTGGAAACTCTTAAACCTGCTCACTCTGTATCCATTTGGCACACTTACATTAGCTTTGAGCACTTCCTTACTTTCTGGAACAGAATGAACCACAGTCACCTTATGTTTTCCCTGACCCAGACCTGGAATTAACTATTACTACAAGAAGCTCTGATTCATTTTAAGGGGGGAACCAAGATCTGACAGCTAAAAGAACCCATTGCTACTTACTGTGTCATTGCTTCTTGGCCCTTTTAGTGGCCTAAGAAATTCATCATCTTGCAATTTCCAAATCAAATTAAACAATACAGAATTTATACATAATTTATTTGATTTTAAGTTTGCTTTGATTTTCTCTTACATACAAAATATGGTATGTAATAACACTAACTTAAGATTTTTTTTCTATTTTTTTAAATCATTGTTCAAGTACAGTGTTCTCCCTTTTACTCCCATTCCAGCCTGAACACCCAACCCTCCCCACTTCCCTCCCATTACCACCCTCCCCCTAGTTTTTGTCCATGTGATCTTTAAATTTGTTCCTGTAAACCCTTCCCATTCTTCCCTGAAATTCCCTCTTCTCTCCTCTCTGGTCACTGCCAATCTGTCCTCTATTTCAGTGTCTTTGTTATATTTTGCTTGTTTATTTGTTTTGTTGTTTAGGTTCCTGTTAAAGGTGAGATCATATGGTATTTGTCTTTCGCTGCCTGACTTATTTTGCTTAGCATAATGCTTTCCAGCTCCATCCAAGCTGTTGCAAAGGGTAGGAGCTCCTTTTTTCTGCTGCATAAAATTCCATTGTGTAAATGTGCCATAGTCTTTTGATCCATTCATTTACTGATGGGCATCTAGGTTACTGCCAGCACTTGGCTATTGTAAATTGTGCTGCTATAAACATCGGGGTGCAAAGGTTCTTTTGTATTGGTGTTTCAGTGTTCTTAGGATAGAGTCCCAGCACTGGAATTGCAGGGTTAAAAGGCAGATCCATTTTTAGTTTTCTGAGGAAGTTCCATACTGCTTTCCACAGTGGTTGTACCAGTCTGCAGTCCCACCAACAGTGCACTAGGGTCCCCTTTTTTCCACAACCTCTCCAACACTTGTTTGTTGCTTTGTTTATGATGGCCATTCTGACTGGTGTGAAGTGGTATCTCATTGTGGTTTTAATTTGCATCTCTCTGATAGCTAGAGATATTGAACATCATTTCATGTGTCTTTGGATCTTCTGTAGGTCCTTGGAGAAGTGTGTGTTCAAGGCCTTTGCCCATTTTTTAATTGGGTTGCTTGTCTTCTTAGCGTGGAGTTGCATAAGTTCTTTATATATTTTGGAGATTAAACCCTTGCCTGAGGTATCATTGGAAAATATGTTTTCCCATACAGTTCGTTCTCTTTTTATTTTAATACTGTTTTCTTTAGCTGTGCAAAAGCTTTTTATTTTGATGAGGTCCCATTTGTTTATTTTTTCCTTTAAATCCCTTGCTCTAGAAGACATGTCATTAATACATTTTCTGCGTGAAATATCTAAGATTTTCCTACCTACGTTCTCTTCTAGGACTTTAATGGTGTCACATTTATATTTAAGTCTTTTATCCACCTTGAATTTATTTTTGTGTATGGTATAAGTTCATGCTCAAGATTCAAGTTTTTGCACATAGCTGTCCAGTTCTCCCAATACCATCTGTTGAAGAGGCTATTTTTATTCCATTTTATGCTTCTGTCCCCTTTGTCGAATATTAATTGACTGTAGAGACTTGGGTTTATTTCTCCGCTCTCTGTTCTGTTCCATTGGTCCATGTGCCTGTTTTTATTCCAGGCTGCTTTGGTTACAGTGGCCTTGTAGTACAGTTTAGTGTCAGGTATTGTGATCCCTCCTACTTTACTCTTCTTTCTCAAAATTGCAGCAGCTATTCAGGGTCGTTTATGGTTCCATATAAATTTTTGAAATGTTTGTTCTATGTCTGTGAAATAAGCCATTGGTACTCAAATAGGTGTTGCATTGAATGTGCAAATTGCTTTGGGTAGTATGGACATTTTGATGATATTAATTCTTCCAATCCATGAACACGGTATATGTTTCCATTTGTTTCTGTCTTCCTTGATTTCTTTCCTGAGTGTTATGTAGTTTTCTGAATACAGGTGTTTTACCTCTTTGGTTAGGTTTATTCCTAGATATTTTATTTTTCTTTTTGCTATTTCAAATGGGATTTTTTTCTTGATTTCTGTTTCTGCTGTTTCATTGTTGGTGTACAGAAATGCCTTTGATTTCTGGATATTGACTTTGTATCTCACTGTTTTGCCAAATTCACTTATTAGGTCAAGCAGTTTTTTGGTGGAGTCTATAGGATATTCTATGTATACTCTGATGTCATCTGCAAGGAGTGAAAGTTTTGTTTCCTCCTTTTCTATTGGATGCCATTTATTTCTTTTTCTTGTCTGATCGCTGTGGCTAAAACTTCCAGTACTATATTGAATAGAAGTGGTGAAAGTGGACAGCCTTGTCTTGTTCCTGATCTTAGTGGAAAAGATTTTAATTTTTGTTCATTGAGTATGATGTTGGCTGTAGGTCTCTCATATAGGGCCTTTATTATGTTGAGGAATGCTCCCTCCATTCCCACTTTGCTGAATGTTTTTTATCATAAATGGGTGTTGTAACTTATCAAATGATTTTTCTGCATCTATTGATATGATCATGTGTTTGTTTTTCTTTTTTTCATGACAACTCTTTTTTATGTAATTTTTAAAAGATTTTTTATTTATTCACTTTTAGAGAGGGAAGGGAGAGAGAGAAAGAGAGAGAGAGATAAACATCAATGTGCGGTTGCTGGGGGTTAAGGCCTGCAACCCAAGCATGTACCCTAGCTGGGAATCGAACCTGCGACATTTCAGTTCACAGCCCGTGCTCAATCCACAGGGCTATGCCATCCAGGGCCTTGATCATGTGGCTTTTTTCTTTGCTTTTGTTTATGTGATGTATTACATTTACTGACTTGCGAATATTGAACCATGCTTGCATCCCTGGAATGAATCCCACTTGGTCATGGTGTATGATCTTTTTCATGTATTGTTGGATGCGGTTTGCCAGTATTTTGTTGAGGATTTTAGCGTCCATGTTCATCAGTGATATTGGCCTGAAGTTTTTTTTCTTTGTTGTGTCTTTATCTGGTTTTGGAATTAGGATGATGTTGGCCTCATAAAAAGAGTTTGGAAGTCTCCCATCTTTTTGGATTTTTTGGAATAGTCTGTGAAGGATAGGGGTTAGCTCTTCCTTAAATGCTTTGTAGAATTCTCCTGTGAAACCATCTGGTCCAGGGCTTTTGTGTGTTGGGAGTTTTTTGATTACTGCTTCAATTTCTTTTGTTGTTATTGGTCTGTTCAGGCTTTCTGCTTCTTTTTCACTGAATTTTGGAAGATCATATTTTTCTAGAAATTTGTCCATTTCACCTAGGTTTTCAAATTTCTTGGCATACATTTCTTTGTAGTAATTTCTTACAATCCTTTGTATTTCTGTGGTATCTTTTGTAATCTCTCCTCTTTCATTTCTGATTGTGTTTATTTGGGTCTTCTCTTTTTTTTCTTGATGAGTCTGCTTAAAGGCTTGTCGATTTTGTTTATCTTTTCAAAGAACCAGCTCCTGGACTCCTTGATCCTTAGAATTGTGCTTTCAGTCTCTATGTCATTTAATTCTGCTCTGATCTTGGCTATTTCCTTCCTTCTGCTTGCTCTGGGCTGTCTTTGTTGTTGTTCCTCGAGTTCTTGTAGACGTAGGGGTTAGGTTGTTTGTTTGAAATGTTTCTAATGTTTTTAGGTGGGCCTGTATTGCTATGAACTTCCCTCTCAGGACTGCCTTGGCTGTGTCCCATAAGTTTTGGCTGGTTGTGAGTTCGTTTTCTTTTGTTTCCAGAAACCTTTTGATTTCTTCTGTAATATCATTCTTGACCCATTCATTGTTTAATAGCATGCTATTCAATCTCCATGATTTTGAGTGTTTTGGGTTTTCTTCCTTGGGGTTGGTTTCTAGCTTCAGTCCCTTGTGATCCGAGAAAATGCTTGGTATGATTTCAATTTTTTTGAAGTTCTTGAGGCTTGTTTTGTGTCCTATCATGTGGTCTGTCTTTAAAAATGTTCCATGTACATTTGAAAAGAATGTGTATTTAGCTTCTTTGGGATGGAAGACTCTGTATATATCAGTAAAGCCCATTTCATCTAGGGTATTGTTCATTGCCACAATATCTTTGTTGATATTTTGTTTGGAAGATCTGTCCATTTTTGATAGTGGGGTGTTAAAATCCCCCACCACAATTGTGTTGCTGTCAATACCTTTCTTGAAGTCCTCTAAGATTTTCTTTATGTATTTGGGTGCTCCTATGTTGGGTGCATATATATTTACAATGTTTATGTCTTCTTGGTGGATTCTTCCCCTGAGTATTATGAAGTGACCTTCTGGGTCTCTCTTTATGGCCCTTTTTTGGAAGTCTATTTTGTCAGATACGAGTATTGCTACCCCGGCTTTTTTTTTCCTGTCCATTTGCTTGGAAAATTTGTTTCCAGCCCTCCACTTTCAGCCTGTGCAGGTCTTTTATCCTGAGGTGGGTCTCTTGTAGGCAGCATATGTGTGGGTCATTTTTTCTTATCCAATCAGCTATTCTATGTCTTTTAACTGGAGCATTTAATCCATTTACAGTTAAGGTTATTATTGATAGGTACTTATTCATTGCCTTTAATGTACGTGTGTTCTGTAGCATCCAGCAAACTCGAGAACAAATATCGGAGACTTTCAGGGTATCAAAGATGTTACTTTATTGGCCAAGTTTAACCTGCGCAGGGGCGAACTCTCAAAGTGTCCAGTGACACAGTGCCCACAAGGAGCTGCAAATGAGAGCCGCGCCGAGCGCTTACAACTATGTTCTTATATATGGGCGAGTAAGCAAGCGTTATACAGAAGGAGACGTGGCAGTTAGTAATTTGCTTACAAAGACCGCACGCGGGAATTTCAAACCAAGCATTCTTGCATAAGGCGGGAAGGCAGGATGTTTGTTCATTAACCTAGTAATCTCCTGGCTCTAGCCAGCTAGTTTTCTATTTTCTCATTAAAAAAACTACAAAGCACTGCTTATCTAGCCTACCCAGGGGAGAGCGTCTGCTAGACACAGGATGTTTGCTTTAACTGTACTCTGTCTCTTTTATCATTTCTTTTCAGCTACAATGTGGTTCTTGTCTATTAAGGTTAAAATTTAGTTCTTAATTTCCTTGTTCCCAACATGTTCCTCTCTCTCTCTCTCTCTCTTCCTGTCTTTTCTTAAAGCAGTCCCTTTAGCATCTCTTGCAGAGCTGGTTTGGTGGAGGTGTATTGCTGTAGACTTCTTTTGTCTGAGAAGCTTCTTATTTGGCCTTCTATCTTGATTGAGAGCCTTGCTGGGTAAAGTAGCCTTGGTTGAAGACTTCTGGTCCTCATTACTTGGAATATTTCTTGCCATTCTCTTCTGGCTTGGAGTGTTTCCATTGAGAAGTCAGCTGTTAGCCTTATTGGGTCTCCCTTGTATGTTACTTCCTGTTTCTCCCTTGCTGCCTTTTATATTCTCTCTTTGTGTTGAAATTTTGCCATTTTAATTATGATGTGTCTTGAGGTGGGCCTCTTTGGGTTCCTCTTGATTGAGACTGTCTGTGTTTCATGGATTTGTGTGACTTTTTCTCTCATCAAATTAGGGAAGTTCTCCTTCATTACTTTTTTGACTGGGTTTTCAATCCCTTTTTCTTCTTCTTCTCCTTCTGGTATCCCTATTATATGGATATTATTATGTTTCATATTATCTTGAATTTCTCTTAATCCCTCTTTATTCTTTCTGAGCCTCTTTTCCTTTTCTTGCTCTTTCTGGATGTTATTTTGTCCTTTGTCCTTTAGCTTGCTGATCTGATCTTCTGCTTCATCGATCCTGCTTTTCATTCCTTCTACTGTGTTCTTCAGTTCAGAAATTGTATTCTTCATTTCCTCTTGGCCTTTGTTGAGAGCTTCTGTTTCCATTTTCATGTTTATGTAGTTTGCAGCGAGATTGATGTAGTTTCCCTCTAATTTCTGAAAGCTCATTGTGAGTTCATTGAACTTCTTGATAATCATTGTGTTGAACTCACTATCTGATAGTTGAGTTGCCTCTATTTCATTTAGCATTTTTCCTGAGGCTTCCTCTTTTCCTTTCAATTGGGGGTTGTTTCTTTGTTTTCTCATTGTTTGTGGTTTTCTTCTTGTTAGCCTCTGTTTCTTAAATTGATCTGTTTTGGTTCCCTCTAATTGTGTGAACTTCTGTGGTAGAATACTTGTGAGATTCAGTGGTGCAATCTCCTTCATGTATCCTGGTGTTCACAGCTTCCCCCTACTCTTTTTTTGTGATTAGTTGGAGGAGTAAGGGGAAATGGTTTGAGACAGCAAGACAGTGTACTATGATATTTACATTAGCAGCCAGTAGAGAAGAGATGGGTTATCCTTTGGCTCCTTATAGTGTTAACCATGATCCTCCACCTCACTATCCACATTTTAGAAAGGAGGGAAAGAGGGTAAGACTCTTATTGGGGACGAGAGGATTGATAGTTGGATCTAGAAAGCTGTGAGGCTGTTGGAGGTCAGATTCTAAGGTAGGGTTGGATTAAAGATTAGTATACAGGCGTGGTGTGTAAAAGAATAGAGACAACCCCCACAATATTATGGTTCAGAAAATTTCAAAGTGGGCTGAGATCAGGTAGGGGTATTGAGTAGTATTTACAATTGTATGGACTAGGTCTTATTAACATTAATAGTAAAGTGACAGTCTTGTGGCAGAATCGATGAGATCTAGATAACAAGAATAAAGAGTATAGAACCTTGAGAGGTATATTAATGGAACACAGATGAAGGATAGTAACTTATCAACACACTTGTGACTGAGATACCAGGGGGAACCTATCAAATGACAGTATAACCAGCCAAACAAAGAAGATTATACAAAAAGAAAAAGAATACCAAAATATTATTAAAATAAAAATTGTCGGAAAAGTGAGAAAAAGATAATACAAATTTTTAAAAAGATAATACAAAATCTAACTGGCAAGATTAGAAAAACAGGAAGGAAAAGTAGAAGATGGAGTGCAGGAGAGATAAATTTGGAGTGCAAAGAATATTATTAGGATGAATGGAAGAGAAACATAAGGGATTGTGAGATATAAAAATAGTAAGAATTGAAAAATAAAATGTCACTTAAAACACAAAATAAAATCAATCAACCAACAACAGCCACAAAAACCAAACCAAACCAAACCAAACAAAATAAAAAAAAACCTCTTGTTGGTTTCTAACGGCCAGACTAGTTTTTCTGATCTTGCTGGCTTCAGCTGGCTGAGGCACCTTTGAAATGCTTCTCTCACTTCCCAGCCAGATCTCAGCAAGTCTCTCAGGAACCCTGGGCACTCCCAAGCACACTCGCTCTCTGCAGCTCACTGCCACGTTCTTCAGGACTCCAGGGTCCCTGCAGGGTTCCAGCTCTATGATCTCAGGAGGCACCCGCAACATTTTGGGATTCACTGGGCCCTCCCTGGGGGACATAAAAGTGTGCACCCCTCCACCAATCTTCTGAGTTCCGGGCTCTAGGAACGCCCTAAGCGCTGTGACCCTTCCAGGTTCACAGCACGCCAGGATTCCCGATTGGGCGAGCCCTTCCACATATCAGAACTGCAGGCTCCCGAGACCTGAGGATGCCTGAGTCCTTCCTGGCTCTGGGTCCCAGCTCTGGGTTTTCCACTGATCCGCACTCCCACCGGGTTATGGGTGCTGGCGCTTTTCCTGGCCGCCCCTGGTCGGGCTGGCTGGAAATTTTTGAGTTTCGGGCTATAGGAAGGCACTAAGCACCACGTCGCTTCCAGGATCACAGCGCGGGAGTCAGGATTCCTGATGGGGTGCGCACTTCCCCAGATCAGAACTGCTGGCTCCCGAGACCTGAAAATGCCCGAGCCCTCCCCGGCTCTGGGTTTTCCACCGATCCACACTCCCACCAGGCTAGGGGTGTGGGCGCTCTTCCAGGCTGCCCCTGGTTGTGCCGGCTGGAGGCCCTCACTTCTCCCAGGTCTCTGGGTGGGTGTTCATAGTCCCTGGGCAATATTTTCCCAGTCCAACTGGCCAATCTGTGCCTTCAAGCAACAAGTTCTCCCCTGGAGTTGCTCAACCCCCATATTCAGGGGAGGGAGGAGCGACTCCCCTTTCCCAGGAGCCCTGAGGCAGACCTAGGAGCACAGGGCCTGGGGACTGCACACCCCTAGTCCCCGCACTCATCCCTGGGTCCCTTTTGTCATGAAGCAGTCTCCTTAACCGTCTGATTTTTCAATTATCGCAATAATTTTTGATGTCCTGCTTTCAAAAGTGATTCGGTAACCTAGTCCACTTGCTCTGTTTCTCCATTGAACCACGAGTTTCCCTCCTCTTCACAGAAGCCAAGAAACATGCTGCCTAGAGTAAAGCCTCCATCTTCCCATCACCAAGAGAATAGAGTTAGCCACAAAAATAGTAATGCTCAGGAATAAAGTGTAGGGGTCTACAATCATGGATTGTTGCTGTGTAGTATGTACAATTGTATGGGACAACAATTATTTCTTATAGTATTGGAACAACAATAATATGACAAGAAATATATGATTTGGGTAACCAGAATAGAAAGTACCCAATCAAGAGTTGTGTGTTATTTGAACACAGGTGAAGTGAAAGAATGAAAATTAAAATACAGTACAGAGAATAAGGAACATCAGTCAAGCAATGCTATTAAACAACAAAATAAAAAGAGGAAAACTAAACATTAGGAAGAGAAATAAAAAATACTAATAAAACAAGTGGTAAAACTATGAAAAAATAATAATATACATAAACAATAAAATGCCAACTCCATGGGATAGCAAAGTGACGTTTGTCTCAGTTTCTCACTTTTTGGGGTTAGCCTTATGCTCCCCCTTTGGATGTGTCTCTGGACCGTTTATAACTCCAGGTCTTATTATCGCTCTTGGGGGAAGAAAAAAAGGAAAGAAAAAAAGAGGGGAAAAAAGAAAAAAAAATAAGCATCCTGCTGACTTTAAACCTGTTCAGTGAATTCTGCTGGTCTTCCTGGATACCACAGGAAGAGGGGTGTTGGGCTTCACTTTTTTCCCTTCCTATGGTTTTGAGACGATGGGGACCAAGTCTCGGTCTCAATATTCACAGTTGTCCAGTCTCTGGCCCAGGTCCTCCATGAGCTGCTAGGCTCAAATCTGCCACTCAGGGAATAGAGGGAGCATTCCTCAACATAATAAAGGCCATATATGAGAGACCTACAGCCTACATCGTACTCAATGGGTAAAAACTAAAATCTTTTCCACTAAAATCAGGAACAAGACAATGTTGTCCACTTTCACCGCTTCTATTCAACACAATATTGGAAGCTTTAGCCACAGCAGTCAAAGCAGAAAATAAAAGGCATTGAAATCAGAAAAAAGGAAACAAAACTGTCACTATTTGCAGATGACATGATAGTGTACACAGAAAATCCTATAGACTCAACCAAAAAACTGCTTGACCTAATAAATGAATTTTGCAAAACAGTGGGATACAAAGTCAATATCTGGAAATCAAAGTAATTTTTGTACACCAACAATGAAACAGCAAAAGGAGAAATCAAGAAAAAAACACCATTTGATATAGCACAAACAAAAATAAAATACCTAGGAATAAACCTAACCAAAGAGGAAAATGACCTGTATTCAGAAAACTACACAACACTGAAGAAAGAAATCAAGAAAGACACAACAAATGGAAACATATAGTGTGTTCATGGATTGGAAGAATTAACATTATCAAAACATCCATACTACCCAAAGCAATTTACAGATTCAGTGCAATACCTATTAAAGTACCAATGGCATATTTCACAGACATAGAACAAACACTTCAAAAATTTATATAAAACCATAAATGACCCCAAAGAGCTGCTGTAATTTTGAGAAAGAAGAGTAAAGTAGGCGGGATCACAATACCTGATACCAAACTGTATTATAAAGCCACTGTAATCAAAACAGCCTGGTACTGGCATAAAAAACAGGCACATAGACAAATGGAACAGAGCAGAGAGCCCAGAAATAAACCCAAGCGTCTACAGTCAATTAATATTTGACAAAGGGGGCCGCAACATAAAATGGGGTAACAATAGCCTCGTCAACAAATGGTGTTGGGAGAACTGGACAGCTACGTGCAAAAACATGAAACTCGAGCACCAGCTTACACTTTACACAAAAATAAATTCAAGGCGGATAAAAGATTTAAATATAAGCCATGACACAATTAAAGTTTTAGAAGAGAATGTAGGTAGGAAAATCTCAGATATTTTATGCAGCAACATTTTCACTGATATGTCCCCTAGAGCAAGGGACATAAAGGAAAGAAGAAACAAATGGGACCTCATCAAAATAAAAAGCTTCTGCACAGCTAAAGCAAACAGTATTAAAATAAAAAGAGAACAAACTCTATGGGAAAACATATTTGCCAATGATACCTCATACAAGGGTTTAATCTCAAAAATATATAAAGAACTTACACAACTCCACTCTATGAAGACAAGCAACCCAATTAAAAATGGGCAAAGACCTTGAACACATACTTCTTCAAGGAGGACACACAGAGGATCCAGAGACACATGAAAAGATGCTCAATGTCACTAGCTATTAGAGAGATGCAAATTAAAACCACAATGAGATACCACTTCACACCATTCAGAATGACCATCATAAACAAAGCAACAAACATCAAGTGCTGGAGAGGCTGTGGAGAAATGTAAACCCTAGTGCACTGTTTGTGGGATTGCAGACTGGTACAACCACTATGGAAAACACAATGGAACTTTCTCAGAAAACTAGAAATGAATCTGCCTTTTGACCCAGCAATTCCACTGCTGAGATTATATCCTAAGAACCCTGAAACACCAATCCAAAAGACCCTAAGCACCCCAGTGTTCATAGCAGCACAATTTACAATAGCCAAGTACTGGAAACAACCTAGATGCCCATCAGTAAATGAATGGATCAAAAAACAATGGTACATTTACACAGTGGAATTCTATACAGCAGAAAGAAAGAAGGAGCTCCTACCCTTTGCAACAGCATGGATACAACTGGAAAGCATTATGCTAAGCGAAATAATCCAGGTGGTAAAAGACAAATACCATATGATCTCACCTTTAACAGGAACCTAAACAACAAAACAAACAAGCAAAATATAACCTAAAACCCTGAAATAGAGGACAGACTGACAGTGACCAGAGGGGAGAGAATTTCAGGGGAATATCAGGGGAAAGGGGAAGGGTTTACAGGAACAAATATAAAAGACACATGGACAAAAACTAGGCGGGGTGGAATGTGGAGAGAGCAGGGAGGGATGGGTGGGTGGGCTGGGATGGGATGGGAGTATAGAACAGAAAATTGTACTTGAACAACAATTAAAATAAATTTTTTAAAAAATCTGCCACTCTGTCTCTGGGCACACGGCATTAGTCAATGTTGGGCATGCTCTTAGACTCAGCCAGTCAGCCTCTGGGTACGTGCAGTTCAACTTACCTTCAGGGCAAGCCATCTATTGCTCCTGAATTCCTTACAAAGTAGCTGCCCACTGTTCTTAACAAGTGCATGGCTTTTCACACATCCCAACTTTCCAACCAGTCCAGAGACTATCTGAGGATCTGACATGGCCCAACTCCTCCCTTCTCCAGCTGTTGCCTGGCACCTCAGTTTCTTTGGTGCTGGCATCCACAGTCCCAGTGGATATATATTGCCTCTGTGTGTCTTCCACTTCATCTCTATTTCCCATCCCGTGACTTCCAACATCTAGGTCCCTCCTGGTGTCATGCTGCCCTCCATCCTCTGGTAGGGGAGGGAGCTGGTACTGTACCTCTCCTCACCATATCCTGTGGCAGGTGCTTGGCTGGAGACTGCTACAGCCTTGGTCCCCGTGCAGATCCCAGGGACCTTACCATCCCAACACAATTTCCCCACCATCTGTTTTTCAATGTCCTCTGCAGTTTTGGCATCCAAACTTCATATACACTGAAATTCCTTTGGCTGTTCACTCTGCTCCTCAGAAGATCAGCTAGGTGTTCCAGCTGGGCACAGGGAGAACTGGGCTCCACTCCCACCTACCTCACCACCATATTCAGCACATTCCTATTCTTAATTTTTTGAGGAACCTGCATAATGTTTTCCATAGTGGTTGTACCAATCTACAATCCCATCAACAGCATGCAAGGGTCACCTTACTCCACATCCAAATAATGGATAAAGAAGATGATATTTCATATATATACTGGAATATTACCATTTGCAACAATATGTATAGATGGACTCAACCTTGAGGGTATTATGCTAAGTGAAATAAGTCAGAAAAGGACAAAAACTATACAATTGCACTCAGGTGGGGAAGATAATTAAAAAAGAAACAAACCAAATAAACAAAAACAAACTCATAAATATAGAAAACAAAGGGGGAGGGTTAAACAGGTAAAAGGGATCAAATGTATGATGATGAGCACACTATAGTGTATACAGATATTCAATTATAATGTTGTACACCTGAAACTGACATGATGTTATTAACCAATGTTAACTCAACTAAAAAAATCAACAAGATTTTTAAAAAGCAGTGTTCAAGACTACTAAAATTCAAGTATTTTAGGCTTTCAGTCACCTGGAAGGAATTGGCAAATTCTCTAATGCCCCAGGGGAAAAGTGGTCCTAAATCCTGGTTCACTCCCAGTCTATCTATCTTCTGATATCTATCTTCTTTCCTTTAGTCTCTGGCTCTATTTTCATCTATCTCACTTGGCACTCTCCAGAATATTTTTAATATGCCAGGGTATGGCATAGTAGTTGTCTTCAGCAGGAGTATTGTTCTTAATTAACTGGTTCACTGTCATCAGAAGAGGATGTTCTGTACCACAATCATCACAACCATCACCTCAATTCATCTTTGAATTCTTTACTCCAAG
This sequence comes from Phyllostomus hastatus, assembly GCF_019186645.2. Taxonomy (NCBI): domain Eukaryota; kingdom Metazoa; phylum Chordata; class Mammalia; order Chiroptera; family Phyllostomidae; genus Phyllostomus; species Phyllostomus hastatus. The sequence continues at coordinate 7,005,397 of NW_025334016.1, read as the reverse complement.
TTCTCTACTCTTCCCACTTAACCTGCATCACTACCCAGATGGTGTCCCTTCTATTCCATTCTCATTTTGCTTCCAATCTGCCTGAGCCTGTGTAAGATAGAAGAATGCTGAGAGCGTCATCCAAAGCACAGTTCATGCATTTATTTACACTGAAGACTATCTTAATTCTAAACTCCAGTGAAGGAAACCTTAATTTTCTCTTGACTGACTTCACATACAGATTTTATCAATTATCCAATTTAGCTAGCACTCAGAGAGAGAACTTATGCAGAACTAATCTATTTCTATTTTTATTTTTTTTTCTGTGAAATAGCAGGCATATATCCAGCTCTCTGACAAATGAGGTACTGGGTATAAAAATGTCTTTCAAACTGCAACACAGAAATGAGGTTGCATATGAAATTCTAGGCTTTTTACATTGACCACTTTTTCTTCTCTCTCTCTATCTACAATTGAACAGTAGTATGTAGTCTCTAGCTTTTTCTTCTCTCAATAGAAGCTTTTCTAAAGTACCTAACCTTAATCAATAATTCAGCACATTTATTCCTCAACCCTCTACCTCCCTGTATCCTCTCATTCTTTAATTTTTAGAAAGTGGTACTGCTAATATTATAATTATCATTTTCTTAGAATATTTTAGCTATAATGAGGCACAGAAAAGTGAATCAAGCTCCAGGTAAGAAATTAACCTGTCTACCAGCTAAATTGGAAGAACTATAATTTAATAAATTTGCTATTCATTATCGACAAGATGCAATCATATATACAGCAGGTCCTTAAATAACATCATTTTGCTTAATGCCATTTCATTATATGTTAATGAGAAAATAAAAACTAATTCCTGGCAGAGGTTACTGTTCTGTGGAGTTTGTATGTTCTCCCCATGACTGCATGGCTTTTCTCAGGTACTCCAGTTTCTTCCTACATCCCAAAGCTGTGCATATTGGGTGAATGGGCATGTCTACATTGTCCCCATTTGAGTGAGTGTGGGTGTTTGTGAGGGCGCTCTACAATGGAAGGGACTTCTGCCTAGAGTGGGTTTTCTCTTTCCACCATGACCTATTGAGAGATGTTCTAGCCACTTGTGACCTTAACTGGAATAAGCACATTGGAAAAGAATTCTCTTATTTGTTTTTATTCATCTTCCTTAAATGTTGTATAGCTCACATTTATTTCAGTGTTTAATATTAGAAGTATTTTGGCTCCTTATTGAGAAGTTTGGAAATATTTTTGTGACTAGAAATAAGTCATAATAACTTAACTCTTGTTTATATCAATTAGCCTATGGTAAAATAGTTTCTTTATACTCATTTCACTTAAAGTCGGTTTCCAAGAACCTATTAATGACATTAAGTGAAGACTTTCTGTAGTTTATGTCATAAGCAAAAGAAGTATTAAAATCTGTCAAGTATGATTTTTTGAATATTTTTTTAAAATACGCTATTCTTTATTCCTGGATATCTCTCAAAGTCTATAGGTTTTGATGTAACTTATTTTAATAGGTGTATGTCATAAATATTACAATTTATTCAATAATTTTTCTATTGATGTATATTCAAATTGTTTACATAAATTTATCACTATAAACAGCGATATAATAAATATTGTTTAATGTAATCCTACTTGCTTCAATAGAATCAATTCCAAAATATTATAGGAATCAAAGGGATCAAGTAGCTGCTCACCTGTAGTAGATTGTCAAACACATTCTTTTTTATTTTATTTTAATTGTTGTTCAAGTACAATTTTATATCTTTTACTCCCATCCCAGCCTACCTGCCCAGCCCTACCCACCTCCCTCAAACACATTCTTAATACAAGTTTAAGTAAACCATTTAGTCCTATACCACTCATGGTCAAAGGCCACTCTGGTCATGCCAGAAAACTCATACCTTATACAATCCTTTGCATCTCAGAGATGTTGAACTTTAAAACAATATCAACAAAAACAACAAAATCCATTTTGTTTTCAATTGAAAACTTTAAAATGGTTCCACAGAATACCATCAGTATAAATACTGACCTTTGTTTTTACTCTGATCTCCCTGTTCAGTCGGGTAGAAGTTTTAGAAGGGGTCATAGCAACTATGGCCATGGCCTCTGCCTGGACAGCCAGTGTTTAATTTCTCCAGGGCTGCTGCAGATTTATTGGCATTGTCAATTCCCTGGTGATAAGACACTTTCACTGGTTTCACATATCTAACACCTGCTGATTTTTCTTAAACACTGAGTGGATTTGGCCACAAACCAGTTATTTCTTGACCCTGAATATCTTGTCTAGTATTTTCCATTCTTTTTCTTCCCTTCCTCTCTGCCCTTAATTCCAATGCTTCTTCTTAATCATAGTAATGTTTTAATTGGAAGAGTTGTAACACTTTTCTTTCCCAAACAGTTGGTTCTACAACTTATGCCATCAGTGAATGCAAAAGAGCTTTTTTTTATCCTCCATCATTAAATTGTTAGTGGTGAATAAACAATAAACTATTGATATAATGCCAGCAATATTACTGGGTCCTAATGCACTTCATTTGATCTGGGTCCTCAAATTGCATGACAAACCAATATTTCAGCATCCACAACACTGAAAGAGTATGGAATATGCCATAAAGGCATAAAAATTATTTTGAATAGAAGGCATTTAAGTTCCTGAAATTCCTTATTTACCTAAAAAACCAAGCCTCCCCCCCAAAAAACTCAACAGTTTTAAAGCCCCTCCCTGAAAGCAAACAGGGAAGAAACTGACTCATCGCTGGAGATGAGAAGTCTCCATATACCACATGTAAACAGACATTGTCACATAACCATAGTATCTTCTTCTCCTAAGTGACCCTTTATCTTTACAAAAAGTTGTTTGTTTTCCCATAAGTGTTCTTTCTCCTATCCCCTTCCCCAATTAATTTGATCTATAAGACCCAAATTCTAACCAGCCCCTTTGAGTCAAATTTCTTCGTAAAATTCCCTATGCACATGATTAAAATCTGCCTTTTCTCTTGCTAAGCTGTCTTTTGTCAATTTAATTCACAACCACCCAAACATTGAGCCTAAGAGGATAAAGGAAAAGGTTTCTTTGTCACTGATATTATAAATGGAGAGGGATATAAAGTTGACATGGAAAAATGGAATTTTATAGCAGAGGAAATAATAGCTAAAAGTAGATTTGCTTTAACCTTTTGGTCTAATTCTACTATTACATTCCTGACATCCCTCTGAAACAGTATTTTTAAATAAATCTGAGTAGTACAATTAAGTAGGAAGAGAATCCTGAATGAATTATGGAAACTTCCAATTTTTCAGTTATGCACATAAAGGAGACTTATGGCATAGCTTCCTTTAAGGAATCAAATAGGACAAAGTGACAACTGCATTGCTTTTTTTCAAAGGGAAATTTTTAAGCTTATTTTTCAACAAATACCATATTTGTTTGATTAAATGCTTTAATTACTCTCCATAAAATACTCTTGGCAGTACTTATTTTCTTCAAAAATTCCATTCGATTTCAGGTCTATAGTCTTTTATGAGGGTTTGACCAAAACCAGGAACTAACTAATATGAAAGTATAGTTCTGACTGGGATATAGCTAAACTTAGCCCATTGTGGTGGCCATAGTGTTACACTATATACAGCTCCCTTCAAGAAACGCTGCTTATAGGAGCATAGCCCCCATCTGCAGTGTTCCTGCCAAGGCCACACTGTTCCCAGGCTGTTTCCACCCAATGACAGCATGGCACAGGCACCAAAGCTGGGCTATTCTGCCTGATACACGACTTCTCTGATGGGCAATCATTGTTCTGGGCTCGGCATCCACCCAACTGAGACTTTCTCATAGCTCTCTTACATTTAAAGCTCTTTTTATCCTGTTCTACCTTTCCTCTCCTTTCTCAGAGGTCAGACCTGCATTGCCCTCTGAAGGCCTTTCCTTCCTACTCCTGCTCCCTTATTGGGATATTTCTCACAATAAATCTCCTTTGCACCTAGTATATCTTCTAGGAGGACCTGAATCGGTTCACCCCACAATTGTTGCAAATTCTGAAGCACAGTGGTTCATTTCTTCATAAAATCAGATGTAGCTTAGGCCAAATATATCTATAATAAAAATTTCATAGAGTAATAATAGGTACAATCCATTTATTAGTTTCTGTGAGCCAGACACTGCAATCAATCTTTTTTGTAATGTCCATTAAGCCTCACAGCAATGATATAAGTAATCTAATCTTATAAGTAAACATTATTTTATAGTGATACACACAAGGAAATATTGTTACTTAGTTAAAAAATACTGGTATTTAAATCCAATTATTTCAAATTTCAAAACACATATTATTCTCTACACTATACTGCCTTCCAAAAGTAATAATAATAAAAATTACTCTAAATGTCAGCTAGTATTATGTACCAGGCACTAGGCTAAGAACTTAAAACATGTGCTACCTCATAAAGTTCTCCCAATAGCGTCAAAAAGTAAATATAATTATTCCCCATTTTATAGATCAGAAAACTGAAGATTAACAAATAAGTAACATATCACACAGTATCATTTCCTAGGATGAACTAAAACAGTTGCTCCACTGTAATAAATGATATGATAGCTATAGATTAAGATTTTAGTGAACAATTTAAGATTTAGTGGCAATGTCATTTAGATTTTTGCTCCCAGATTCTGTCCTCTTACTTATATTCTAAACATCTAAGGCCTCTCTTAATTTTCTTGGGCCTTCTGTGTTGAGCCTTTAACACTGTAGGTCAAGAGAACCTCTGACCCATTGTTTAGTCAACATTACTTTCTAGCCCCAGGGTACTTCATAAATAATAGGTTTTTCTGAAAAACATCTACCTGCAAACAAATCTAGTTCCCTAGAAAATACAGCTCTGAATGTGTTAACACAGAGTATGGGTCTACACAAAGCTGGTTTTGCTTTTTTGCATAGCTTGGAAACCTATTCTATTATGTTCTTTCCTGGGCCACATATTAACTATAAAGAATGCACCACCATATAACTGTTAATACTTATTTTCCCCTCAGAAACATGCTTGAATTTCCTTCTCTTCCCTCTGATGTAATTGCCACCCACACCCACCCACCAGTAAGATTAAATATTCTTTAACAAGAAAATAATAAATCTGAATAAATGCCCTCCAGTATCAAAAATGCAGCAGAAACAGTAGGACATTTTTTTATGTGTTTCACTTTTGTGATTACATTTAATACACAGGAGAACGGTTTTTGTTCCTCCAAAAGACTTGTGGGCTCTTCCTGTAAATCTAGCTCTCTGCCCTGCCCTTAGAGTGGCAGTGGGTAATGAATGTGGTAGGGGTGGGGAAAAGGAACAACAATATATTTCAAGACTGAGTGGGGGTGGGGATTGTATATAAGTGACTGTTAAGCTACATAATATTTTATTTTTTTGTAGGAAGTGGTTGTTTCTTACCAACAACTAACTAACAAGCAGATGTGAGGTGAGATGAAGGATGAGGGTGACCTTCCAGTTTGAGGAAAGTTGAAAACTATGGAATTGCAAAATATCCTTGTATGTAATAAGAATACTGAGAAGTGATATCTTTTCAGTTCAGTAATTCTATGTGAGTCTTTAGGCAAATTATATCACACAGCTCTAAAACAATTAACCCAAAGTTGTTAATTTTTTTATCATACTATTTAAGGAGATGATACTAGTCTACGGAAATTTTGTCTGAGCAGCTCTTTCTTTTTAATTGCTTAAAATCATTTTTATTGTTATTCCATAACAGTTTTCTCAATTTTCCCCCATTGCCCTCCTCCACCCACCCCACCCCTGGCTCCTACAGTCAATTCCCATCCTGTTGTCCATGTCTGTGGATCATTCATACATGTTCTTTGTCTAATCCTTTCCCCTCCTTTCCACCACTGACCCCCTCCCTTTTCCCCTCTGATCTCTTTCAGTCTGCTCCATGTTTCCATGCCTGTGTTTCTATTTTGTTCATTAGTTTATTCTTCATTAGATTCCACTTATAGGTAAAATCATATGGTATCTGTCTTTCACCACCTGGGTTATTTCACTTGGCATAAAGTTCTCCAGTTCCACCATGCTATCACAAAGGATAGGAGCTCCTTCTCTCTTTCTGTGGGTCATATTCCATTGTGTAAATGTACTACAATTTTTTAATCCATTCATTTACTGATGAGCAGTTAGGCTGTTTCCAGCACATGGCTATTGTAAATAACCATGAACACCGGGGTGCATAAGTTCTTTTAAATAGGTGACTCACAATTCTTAGGGTATATTACCAACAGCAGATTTGCTAGGTTAAAAGGCAGTTCCATTTTTAGCTTTTTAAGTGAGTTCCATACTTTCCACAGTGGCTGCAGCAGTCAGCATTTCCACCAACAGTGCACTAGGGTCCCTTTTATCTGCACCCTCACCAGCATTTGTTGTTTGTTGATTTATTAATGATGGCCATTCTGAAAGGTGTGAGGTGACATCTCATTGAGGTTTCAATCGGCATCTCTCTGATGGTTAGTGATGTTGAGCATCTTTTCATATGTCTATGGGCCATCTATGCATTCTTGGGGAAGCATCTATTCAAATCTTTTGGCCATTTTTTTTTATCAGATTGTTTGTCTTCCTGGTGTTGAATCATATGAGTTCTTTATACATTTTTGGAGATCAAACCCTTGTCTGATGGTTAATTGGCAAATATGTTCTCCCATACAGTTGGTTCCCTTTTCATTTTGATGATGATTTCTTTAGCTGGGCAGAAACTTTTTAGTTTGGGTAGTCCCATTTATTTATTTTTTTTCCTTTACTTTGCTTGCCCTAGAAGAAATATCAGCAACAATATTGTTACATGGAATATCTGAAATTTGCCTGCCTATGTTTTCCTCTAGGACTTTTATGATATTACAACTTATATTTAAGTCTTTTATCCATCTTGAGTTTGTTTTTGTGTAAGGTGTAAGTGGTGGTCTAGTTTCATATTTTTTGCATGTACCAATCCAGTTTTCCCAGCACCATTTATTGAAGAGACTATCTTTACTCCATTGTAGGCTCATTCCCCCTTTGTCAAATATTAATTGATTGCAGATACTTAGGTTTATTTCTGGTCTCTCTATTCTGCCTTATTCATCTATGTGCCTGTTCTTATGCCAGTACCAGACTGTTTTGATTACAGTTGCCTTGTAGTATAGTTTGGTATCAGATGGTGTGATTCCTTCTACTATGTTCTTCTTTCTTAAGATTCCTAAGGCTATTTGGGGTCTTTTTTTGGTTCCATGTAAGTTTTTGGGAGGATTTCAAGAAATATACTGACAACAACACAGTCATCATAAGGGATTTTTCACACCCCACTGTCAACAATGGATAGGCATTCCAAATAAACAATCAGCAAAGATATTGTGGCACTGAATGACACTCTAGATCAAATGGACTTAATTGATATAAACAGAATCTTCCACCTCAAAGAAACAAAATATACATTATTTTCAAATACACATGCAACATTTTCAAAGATAGACCACATGGAGAACACAAAATGAGCCTCAACAAATTCAAGGAGGTTGAAATCATATCAAGCATTTTCTCTCACCATGAGGGACTGAAACTAGAAACCAACCCCGAGGGAAAACTCAAAAACATCCTTTTTAATTCTTTGAAACTCAAATAACATACATATAAAGACATTAATACATTTTATCTTTAATGTATATTCATCACGTTTTATATCAATTGTGTCTTAGAGACCTTACTGAGTGGGTGACAATAAAGACAATACATGTTTAACTAAAATATGAGCACCCATGAATTTCCACCCACACTAAAAAAATTATTGCTTACATCATTCCCAGATACATTGTGCTACAATTAAGTCGATTTCTCCTTATGCTGTCTTCTTTTTTCAGTAATTGTCATTAGTTTTATTTTTTATTATTTTTGATAATTTCTTTATTAATATTTGAATACAGTTGTCTCCATTTCCAATAACCACTTTCCCCAGCCCCAACCCCCCCATGTCCCACCCTCAATCCTACCACTCTTTGGCTTTGTCCATGGGTCCCTTATATATGTCCCTTGATGACCCTACCCCTTATTTCCTCTGTTATTTCCCTCCATCCTCCAGTCTGGTTACTGTCAGTTTGTTCTTAATTTCAATGTCTCTGGTTATATTTTCCTTGGTTGTTTGTTTTGTTAATTAGGTTCCATTTAGAGGTGAGATTATGTGCCATTTGTCTTTCACTGCTTGGCTACTTCACTTAGCATAATGCTCTCGAGTTCCATCCATGCAGGCGTGAATGGTAGGAGTTATTTTCTTTTCTCTGCTGCATAGTATTCCATTGTATAAATGTACCAGGTTTTTTTTTTTTATCCATTCACTTACTGATGGGCACTCAGGTTGCTTCTAGCACTTGGCTATTGTGAATTGTATTATTATGAAGATTGGGGTGCATAATCTTCTGAAGTAGTGTTTCATTATTCTTAGGGTATAACATAAGGAGTAGAATTGCTGAATCAAAAGACAGTTGCATTTTTAGTGTTTTTAGAAAATTCCATACTGTTTTCCACAGTGGCTGCACCACTCTGCATTCCCACCAACAGTGCACTAGGGTTCCCTTTTCTCCACAGGATTGTCAGCACTTGTGTTTTGTTGATTTGGTTGTGATGGCCATTCTCACTAGTGTGAAGTGGTATCTCATTGTGGTTTTAATTTGCATCTCTCTGATGGCTATTGATGATGACCATCTTTTCATATGTCTTTGAGCCCTCTATATGTCCTCCTTGGAGAAGTGTCTGTTCAGGTCCTTTGGCCATTTTTCAATTGGATTATGTGTTTTCCTGGTGTTGAGTCATGTGAGTTCTTTATATATTTTGGAGATCAAACCCTTGTCTGAGATATCATTGGCAAATATATTTTCTCATAGAGTTAGTTCCCTTTTTATTTTGCTAATGTTTTCCTTAGCTGTGCAGAAGCTTTACATTATGATGAAGTCCCACTTGTTTATTCTTTCATTTATGTCCATTGCTCTAAGTGGTATATTAGTGAAAATATTGCTGCGTGGAATATCTGAGATTTTATGGCCTAGGTTCTCCTATAGGATTCGTATAGTATCATGACTTATATTTAAGTCTTTTCTCCATCTTGAGTGTGTTTCTGGGTATTGTGTAAGTTGGAGGTCAAATTTCATTTTTTTGCTTGTAGCTGTCCAGATGTCCCAACACCATTTATTGAAGAGGCCATTTTGACTCCATTTTATGCTTCTGCTCACTTTGGTGAATATTAATTGATCATAGAGACTTTGGTTTATTTCTGGGCTCTCTATTCTGTTCCATTGATATATGTGTCTTTTTGTATGTCAGTACCACACTGCTCTGATTACTATGGCCTTGTAATATAGTTTGATGTCAGGTATGGTGATCCTCCTATTTTCTTCTTTTTCAGAATTGCTGTAGTCATTCAAGGTAGTTTATGGTATTATAAACTTTTGAAATGTTTGTTCTATATCTGTGAAATATGTCATTGGTATTTTAATAGGGATTGTATTGAATCTATGAATTGCTTTGGGTAGTATGGACATTTTGATGGTGTTATTTCTTTCAATCCATGAACATGGTACACACTTCCATTTATTTGTGTCTTCCTTAATTTCTTTCTTCAGTGTTGTGTAGTTTTCTGAGTACAGGTCTTTTACTTCTTAGTTAGGTTTATTTCTAGGTACTTTATTTTTCTTGTTGCTATAGCAAATGAGATTTTTTTCCTGATTTTTGTTTCTGACATTTCATTGTTGTTGTACAAAAATATCTTTGATTTCTGAATATTGACTTTGTATCCCGATGTTTTGCCAAATTCACTTATTAGCTTGAGTAGTTTTTTTATGAGGTCTATAGGGTTTTTTATGTACACTATCATATCATCTGCAAACAATAACATTTTTGCTTCCTCCTTTCAAATTTTGATGCCTTTCATTTCTTCTTCCTGTCTGATTGCTGCAGCTAACTCTACCAATACTATGTTGAATAGAAGTGGTGAAAGCAGACATCCCTGTCTTGTTCCTCATCTTAGTGGAAAAGCTTTTAGTTTTTCTCCATTGAGTATGATGTTGGCTGTAGGTTTTTCATATATCGTCTCTGTTATGTCGAAGTATGCTCCCTCTACTCCCACTTTGCTGAGCATTTCTATCATAAATGGGTGATGTGCCTTATCAAATGCTTTTTCTGCAACTATTGATATGGTTGTGTGATTTTTGTATTTTCTTTTTTTGTGTGTGATATATTATATTTATCTATTTGCAAATATTGTACTCTCCATGCATCCCTGGGATGAATCCCACTTGATCATGGTGTATGATCTTTTTGATGTTTGCTGGATGCAGTTTGTCAGTACCCTGTTGAGGATCTTAGGGTCTATTTTCATCAACAATGTTGGCCTATAATTTTCTTTTTTTATGTGCCTTTATCTGGTTTTTGGATTAGGATGACGCTGATTTCACAAAAAGAGTTTGGGAGACTTCTGTCTTCTTGGATTTTTGGCATAGTCTGTGAAAGATGGGGGTTAGCTCTTCCTTAAATGTTTTGTAAAATTCTCCTGTGAAGCCATCTGCTTTTTGAAGGGAGAATTTTATTAATGCTTCAATTTCATAAGCTGTTATCAGTCTGTTCATGCTTTGTGTTTTTTCTTCATTCAGTTTTGGAAGATCATATTTTTCTAGAAATTTGTCTGTTTCACTTAGGTTTTGAAATTTCTTGGCATATAGTTCTTCGTAGCAATTTCTTACAATCATTTATATTTCTGTTGTATCTTTTGTAATCTCTCCTCTTTCATTTCTGATTTTGTTTATTTGGGTTCTCTCTCTTTTTTTCTTGCTGAATTTAGTTAAAGGCATGTCGATTTTGTTTATCTTTTCAAGGAACTAGCTCCTCATTTTGTTAATCTTTAAAATTGTTCCTTTGGTCTCTGTCATTTAACTCTGCTCTGATCTTGGTTATTTCCTTTCTTCTACTTGCTCTGGGCTTTGTTTATTGTTTCTCCTCCAAATCTTGTAGATGTAGGGTTAGGTTGTTTATTCAAAATATTTCTCTCTTTTTAAGTAGGCCTGTATTGCTATGAACTTCCTTCTCAGGACTGCCTTCACTGAGTCCCATACATTTTGGATTGTTGTGAGTTCATTTTAATTTGTTTCCAGAAATTTTGATTTTTTTCCTAATCTCATTCTTGACCCATTCATTGTTTAATAGCATGCTATTCAATCTCCATATTTTTTAGTGTTTGGGTTTTTTTCCTTGAGGTTGGTTTCTGGTTTCAGTCCCTTGTGGTTGGAGAAAATGTCTGATATGATTTCAATTTTCTTGAATTTGTTGAGGCCTGTTTTGTGTCCTATCATGTGGTCTATCTTTGAAAATGTTCCATGTGCATTTGAAAAGAATGTGTATTTTGCTTCTTTGGGATGAAAGGTGTATATATATTCAGTTAAGTGCATTTGACCTAGGAAGTTTTTCAATGTCACAATATCCTTTTTAATATTTTGTTTACCAGTTGTATCAATTTTTGATAGTAGGTTCAAGGAACTAGCTCCTCATTTTAAGTATAAATGTATTGCTGTCTATATCTTTATTGAAGTCCTCCAAGATTTTCCCCTTATATTTGGGTGCTCCTATGTTGGGTGCATATATATTTACAATGTTTATGTCTTCTTGATGGATTCTTCCCTTGAGTATTATGAAGTGTCCTTCTGGGTCTCTTTTATGAACTTTGTTTTGAAGTCTATTTTCTCAGATATACATATTGCTACCCAGCTTTTCATTCCTGTCCATTTACTTGGAATATATTTTCTACCCCTTCACTTTCAGTTCATGTAGTTCTTTTGTTCTGCAGTGGGTCTCTTGTAGGCAGCATATGTGCAGGTCATTTTTTCTTATCCATTCAGCTACCCTATGTCGTTTGACTAGAACATTTAATTCATTTACATTTAAGGTTATTATTGATAGGTACTTACTCATTGCTGTTTTACTTATTTTGTACCTTTGTTCCTTTCTCTCTCACTGTTTTTCTGTTTCTTCTTAAAGCAGTCTCTTTAGCATATCTTGCAATGTTGGTTTGGTGGAGGTCTATTCTTTTAGCCTTTTTTTTTTTTTTTTTTTTGGTCTGGGAAGCTCCTTATTTCATCTTCCATTTTAATTGAGAGCCATGATGGATAGAGAATTCTCTTTTGCAGGCCTTTGCTTTTCATTACTTGGAATATTTCTTGCTATTCCTTTCTGGCTTGTAATGTTGCTGTTGAGAAGTCACCTGCTAACCTTACCAGGGCTCCTTTCTATGTTACTTTCTGTTTCTCCCTTGCTTCCTTTAAGATTCTCTCTTTATCTTTAAATTTTGCCATTTTAATTATGATGTGTCTTGAAGTAGTCTTCTTTGAGTTCCTCTTGATTCTGACCTTCTCTGCTTCCTGGACTTCTGTGGCCTTATTTCTCTGATTGGTTACAGAATTTTTCCATCATTCCTTTTTCAAATAGTTTTGTATTCCTTGCTCCTCTTGTTCTCCTTCTGGTATCCTGACTATACAGACATTATTATGTTTCATGTTGTACTGTATTTTCCTTAACTCCTCTTCATTATTTTTGAGTCTATTTTGTCTTGCTCTTTTGGAGAGGTTTTTTTTTTCTACCTTGTCCTGCAGCTCACTGATTCAATCCTCTGCTTCATAGAGCCTGTTTTGCTTGCTTCTACTGTGTTCTTCAATTCAGAAATTGTATTATTCATTTCTTCTTGACCCTTGTTGATTGTTTCTATTTTTTTTCATGTTGATACTGTTTGCAATAATTTCCTCATAGTTTCCCTGTAGTTTTTGGTATATCTCACTGACTGAGCTCATTGAGCTTCCTTATAACCGTAGTTTTGAGCTGAATATCTGATCGTTGACTTGCCTCTATTTCATTTATTATTCTTTCTGAGGACTCTTCTTTTCCTTTTGATTGAGGGTTCTTTCTTTGTTTTCCCATTATTTGTGTGACTCTTCTTGTTTGCTTCTGCTTCTTAAGTTGATCTGCTATAACTTTATGACTTTGTGGTATGAACATCTATGTGAGATTCAGTGGTGCAGTCTCATTTATCACCTGACCTTGATGTTCTTGGGATGTCTTTATGCCTTTTATGTTGCTTCTCTGGATGTACTTGGATTTTGATTGCTGTTGGGTCTTTCTTTGGTGGTTCCTTCCCTCCAGCTTGCTGACTGAGGGTCACTCCACCCACCACATCTTGTGTGCTGTTGTGCACATGCTGCCAGAACAAGAAGCCCAGGAAACAAACCCACACTCACAAACATAAATCCCTCCCAACAATCCCACTATCAACAGCAAATGAACCAGTATTAATAAGGGTATAAAGCAGTTAAGACTATTATAAGAAAGGAGAGTGGATATGAGATGACTTACTGAAAAAATATTTTTGAAAGGGTAGAGAGAGGAGCACTAATAGGAATTGGGAGTTGGAGCAATGGAAAGAGAGGAGGTAAAATTTACCTCATGAATAAACAATGGAGTGAAGAATATGGAATGGGGTATGAGAAGGGAAGCATATAGTATTAAGTTTAAACAGAAATTAAAGTGAGAGAGAGAGAAAGAAAATGAAGGAAAATATTAAATAATTAATAAAAATATAGAATTTAAATTAGAGAGAAAGATCTACCACAGTCCTATCAATAACAAATGAACTAAAATTAATATAGGTGGTATGGGAATAAGAGAGGAAAAGAAACACAGAAAAGTCTAAGAGATGTTTAGAGGAATGGGAAGTGATTTTGAAATGATAGAGGCAAAGAGAATACTAAGAGTGAGGAACAAAAGCCAGGCTAAGAGAGGGAAAAATTAATATTTGGATATAAGAAAAAAAGAATAAAAAAGTAAAAGGGCAGAATGAAAGAAATGTAGGAAAGAAAAAATAGGTTAAGATGGCAAAATTAAAATTAGAGACAAAAATAAATAATAAGAGTAAGAGAGGGGACCAGTAAAATTTGATATTTGAAATATAGAATTAGTGAAGCCCTAGAGATAAAATTGAAAAAACAATGCAACAACAACTACCCTACCCACAACCAACTTGCAAATATTGTTAAAGGTAGAGAGAGAATGCAAGTATTTTAAGAGAAAAAGCATGTGAGATGACCCTTGACTAGAAAATTGGTTTTGTGTGTCTGGACAGGCTAGAAATAGTAAGAGTGTGGAATGGAAACAAGTTGTAGTGAGAGAGAAAACAGAATCTGAAATGAAAATAATGCAAGGAAAGAGGAAGGTAAAATAGGCTAAGAGGAGAGAAGGGCAAAATATGTGAATTGAAATACACTATAGTATAAAATCTAGTGACTTAATATATACAAACTTGCTGGACAAGAAATGAATGTTATACAGCTATGCAGGAAAGTAAATATCACAAATCATAAGAAGACCACAGTGGCTTTCATCTCAGTAGCCTCTTGTATTTACCACTGTGTATTTTTTTCTGGATATGCCTCTGGTGATGTCAGATATTGACACCATCTGAACTTAGGTAGCCTGTTCGATACTTACAGTGATCTGCTCTCCCTGGCCATCTCCTTCAACTGTTAATATGGTCACTGTCCACTCAGCAGGCAGGCTTAAGCACCACAGGGGCAGGGCAGAGACCCTCCTGGGGTTGGGGCTATTGTTTCTCCTTAGGCTACTACCACTAGGAAGGGAGTGGTGTTCCTGAGCAAGGAGGCTGCTGAGGTCTGAAGGAGATCTCAGCTGTAGGATCCTGATGGCTACTCTCTCAGTTCTCTCCCCAAAGCTTCTGTCCCCAGTCTCTCCTCAGGCATCACCAACCCACTCTTCCCCAGCCTTTGCCAGAGCCCAGGGTAAGTGGCTGCGAATGAAAATTTGTGTGTTGGCCCTTTAAATGGCCCTTGCATCTCCAGCTGTCTGTCTCTGCAACTGTGCTGCTTTTTGCTGCTGGATGTTGTCTGGGTACTTTTTGGCCTCTGGCGCTCTAGGCTTAGGGTTTAGACCCCATTCTTCTCAGAGGGATCCAACCAGCCACATAATCATCCTTCAAGTGCTGCTGCCTGTGGGCACCCAGCCAGCCCTCTCAAGTCTCTACCACATTCCTCACCAGACAGGTTGTGCCAAAGCTGGTTCTTCTATCTTTCCAAAGTTATATGGCTTCTCTCTAGCTAATGTTCAGTTGTTCATTTCAGGTGGTTTCTGCAAAATTGAGTTGCAATTCTAGATTGACCCTGGGAGGAGGGCAGTATGACTTCCATTCACTCCTCCACCATCTTCCTTCCTATGCTGTTTTCTTATGCTGTCCTTATGTTTGAAATCAACAAGTTTTATTCTCCTTTGTTGTGTTTTTAAACACATTTTAAAATTTCCCCTTGATCTTTCCTTTGGTTTACTAAAAAGTTCACAGTCCCCAGCATGTCATTGTGTTTCCTATGTAACTTTTAAATCACCACTGGCTCTCTGTGAACTTTTTCCAATTTTTTTTTTGCCTCTCATAGCAGTTGTGAATAGTTATCCAACAAACCACCCCAAGCATAATTGCATTAAAACAGCAAGAATTTTGTATTAATATTATTTCTCATAGATCTTGGAGTTGACTGAACTCAGCTAGCTAGTTTTCCCTCAGGAGTCTCCTGTGTGCTTACAGTCAGACAACAGCTAGTGCTGGGGTTATCATGAAAGCTTTCTTTCTCACATATATAGGGAGTAATACTGGCTGTTGACTAGGACCTCAGCTTGGAATCTCAGCCAGAACACCCACATGTGCACTGTCCCTGTGGCCTGGGTTGGATTCTAAGAGTGAGGCTCCCAAGTGAGAGAGAGAGCGAAACCAAAACTATCTCCCCACTTATTATGTAACCTTGGTAATCATAGAACATCATTTTTACCACTTTTTATTTGTTAGAGGCAAGTAACTGTGTCTAGTCCACATTCAAGAGGAGGGGAATTAGATGTCACCTTTTAATGAGAGGAATGACAAAAAAAATTACATCTATGTGTTAAATCCATGACACATCTATTTATTACCTTGGGAAACCCATGGTCTTTTCAGTCTAAGAAGCAAGTGTGGCTAGCCCCAAGGGGCAAAAATCAGAAGTCAGGGTGCCCTGTCAGGGATTTTAGGGCTGTGGTTATAGCCACAGAGAAGGTAAGAAGGAGCCCATAGATACCAGCCTAGGGCTGGGAGGATCAGCATAAGTTGCTGCATCAAAAAATGGTGACCCCAGAGAAATCTAGACCTGAGAATGGAAATTACTTAAAGAACTTTCAGAGAGCCACTCCTGATGAGCATGGGGTGAATGTTGTTTTTAGGGCTACAATTGTGCTATCACCCAGGCCTGGCTCAGGGTGCTTCCTAGGAGCAGACCTATTCTGAGTACACAGGAGGCTTTTAGTGCCCACCTCTACTCATTACCCATGTTTCACTGGTGAACAACATGGCTATAAAGAAAGTGTGAAACCACCCACAACAGAATAAAACTGATCTTAGATGGCTGTGTTTCTGAGAAGTTACCATAGATGGTGGTGTTATTCAGCAGATGGGTCTCTGCTTCTCCACAGAAACAAACTGAAGTTCTCCTAAGATCCTGAATTTTTTCATCTAAAGAAAGAATGATGCCATGGCTAGTGTGGCTCAGTGGATTGAGTGCTGGACTGCAAAGCAAAAGGTCTCTGGTTCAATTCCCAGTCAAAGCATATGCCTGGGTTGCAATCCAGGTCCCCAACAGGGGGTGTGGGAGGGGCAACCACATATTGATGTTTCCTTCCCTCTACTTCTCCCTTCCTCTCTCTCTAAAAATAAATAAATAAAACCTTAAAAAACAGTTATCTTTAGAAAAAAGAAAGAATGTGGTTAAGCATGAGGTTAAGCAGGGTATAGAGGCAGTGATTTCTAACTTGAGATGAAAGGAGACTGACTGGACCCAGGGATACTCAGGGTTGGAACCATGGTATCTGCAGACTGATAGGATATCATGGTATCTGCAATTCTGAGGATATACTTGGTAGCTCAAACCCTCTCACATAGTGTGTGCTCAGTGAACACTTGCTAAATCAAACAGAATTGAGAGCCACCACTGTGACCCACACAATGCAGTCAGTGGTCAGCCATGTGGTTTTTGTGTACAGTGAAAAGAAGCAAAGCAGGAGAGTTTTAAATATAAAATGCATTCTTTACATTCATGTTCACCCTAATAATAGAAATAACTCTTCAGTGTGAATTTATTTTTAGATTATAATCTCATGCCCAAACCAACCCACCCCCCCACACACAGGTACACACATACACACAGGCACACACATTACTCCACTGCCAATTACTTTCCCTTAACAGCAGCAGCTCCCTCTGTGAAGCACACACAGCTCCTGTGAGAACTGGTGCCATGGTTACCTCCATGTGTGAGTGAGTTGACACACTGACTGAATATACTGACACCATCCTCTCATTGTTCATTCAGACTGTGTTCATGAACCTCAAGCCATTCAAGGTACCAAGTATGGCAGAGTTGGCAAAGATGCATAAAGTAGAATCTTGTGCTCCAGGAACGACAACTGAAAAAGCATTCACACCACAGTCCACAAGTGTAGAGGAAATTTAGCTTATTTCATTGTGTCTTTAACTAATCTGATACTTTCCTGTGAAGTGAGGAGAAGAGCTCAATCTGGTTCAAATATAACCCTATTCAATAGTGCCTCTTCCTGCCAGCCTCTTTAGGATGGTACAGTAAGGGCCACGGGAGTAGTACACTATCAAACTAAGATCTTCTGAGAATGATGGGGGAATGCCACAATCTTTACACTGGAATAATTGGAATAAACCAGGAATTCATGGGACAACCCAAGACAGAAAATCATTCTATTGAGCATGAAACTACACACAAAAGGGGTTTATTTAAATAACAGACTGTTTTCAGAGGTGTTGATAGGGTTAAGAGAAGCCTATGAGAGATAGGGAAGCACCCAATGCTCACAACAGCAGGAGGGTGCTGCCATCTCTAAGTCTAGAAGAGTAAAAGAGAGGTTCTAGAACCTGGTGAGATCTACAGATATGGGAGAAGGTTGCCCATCAAAACTTGTGCAGGAGAATATTGTTACTTCTAACCCATTGTCAGACAGGGAAGGAGCAGAAAGAAAATAACATCAATCTCTTTTTCCACCTTCACTCTAGCTTCCAATTGGTACCTTCCATTGACAAAAGACATCCAGAAGCCAGAGGACAACAAGCCAATTGAAGTATTCAGGCATGGTGGCCTCTGCCTCTAGTGTAAAAAGGAAAACACCTCAGTTCTCCTTTTAAATGTACTGCCTCCCCTGCCTGTATCATCTGCTGCTGATGGCCATGGGTGTTATATGCCCAGTCTGCTAACCCTCTCAGTTTCTTTAAAGCTCAGTGGCAACTTGACATCTCCTCAACCATCAATGGTTACTGACTCATCCCTGGGTCTCTGCCAAGTGCTCCATCCTGTCTACTGGCTCAGCTCTACTCCAAGACACAACTGAAAAGTCCTTCATCTCATCCTGTCACAAACAGTCTCTGAAAAGTCGATGGGTACTCAACTCTGAGTCTATGACACATAGGAATTGAGAGCTGGCAATGCCACAAAGTTAAACCTAATGTCTTCCTCTATCTGGCCATGCTGTCCCTCATTCATTCTTGGTGTTACCCTAATTTCTCTAAATCACGTTCCTGTATGCTTAGTCAAACCTGAAAAGAATCAGGGACCTACAGCATCTTGGTTTGTTCTCCCTTTTCTTTTTCTTTCTCCTTCCCACTTCCCTCTGGGTAGGAAAATGGATTGGCTATCTCTCACTTCCCTTGAGTCATATTCTCTTTCCAGCACTCAACAACAAGACTTTGGCTTTGCTGTGTGCAATCACCATATGTCTGTTCTACTCTAGGTCCTCAAGGTTGGGTGTGCTAAAGAAGAGTGAGGGAGAGGGATCTGCTTTGAAAATTGAGCAAATCCTTTATGAAGACCATAGGCAAGCTTAAAAGCCTATTGTCCTGCTGTACAATCTTATTTCGTGAACATGATCATGGTTTTCCTGTATTCCTTCTTTAATATTTCTTATCACCAGCACACACATACACACACAATCTCAAAAAATTTCTAGGCAGTCGAAGCAACCTGGGCCAACTAGGGTAAAATCACATTCTCAGAAAGGTAGAATAGAAAATTACATCAATATTTTAAAAATATTGATCCCCTTTACAATTTTAATTTTATGTTCCCACCTACATTCTGGAAGCCTAAGCTATAAAGTGAAGGGTACTCATACCTACACTAGCACAATATTACGTGAAGCAGCATGTGAACTTGGACTGGAACCTTATCTTTGTCCCTTATTAGCCATATTACCTTGAGCAAGTCATTTTACCTCTCTGAGCTTCATTTTTTTCCTTTGGGAAATGATGATGCTAGTGCCTGTCCCTCAGTGTTGTGGTCAGTGTTAAATGAATTGGCAGAAAGCCTGGTTCATTGTAGGTGTTTAAGTGACATTCATTTCCTGTCCCCAGAGCTAGTCCTGAGTAAGGGCAAACATACAAACCCCGGTGTCATTTGAAAATGCAGGAGCTAGAATTTCTAGATCTAAGATTCTTGATCTCATGGAACTGAGTAAGGTGGGGCAGAAATTAGAATTGATTATTCCCTATGGGAAAGGCACAATAGTAGAGCTCTGTTAGCCCTTATAAATGATTTCTTCTCCAATGTATAGGAGAAAATGAGACTCAAAGAGATTAAATAATTTGCCTGAGTGGTTTGCTTCTTGTTAGCAGACATTGAAGCATTTTTTTTTCACTAGAAATATCATTCTTGAAACAAGTTGTTTGCCTTTAGTGCATTTATGGTGCTCTATCCAGGTCCTTTTGTCAGGGCCAGTGCTCGCATCTCCAGCTGCTGATTCAATTAGCTACAGACACAGTTGCATGCCTTAACTACAGGAAGCAGCCTTGAATAATTTTACACATCTCTTGGGAGTTTAGCTTCAGTATTTAATTTGAAGATTCAAGGCCTGACCCTCTCGACCTCAACTTTGGATGACTCTGGAGGACCTTCCCAACTCTGGCACTCCCTTTAGGTTCATATGAGGCTTCATTAGCAATCACATTTATGGTCAGCATCTATGTTCAATCTTCCCCCCTTGCTTCTTCATGGGTATATCTCCCTAGATCACTCCCCAAAAAACATCAGCACACAACTTTATCTCACAGTCAGTTTCCAGGGAACTCAATCTAAGATGGAGACTTAAACTTGAGTGTTAGGGAAAACAAACAAAAGCCCACTAGACCTCAGAACCCAAATCTTATCTCAACTATGTTGTTCAAGTGATGGTTTGAAAAGTGATTGGTGGAAGTGGGATAGGAGTGGGCAGTTCCTGGGAGGAGGCAGAACAAGGCGGAAGAATGATATGTGATCAAAGTCTCAGGAATAAGAAAGGAAAAAGAATGCCTGAGTGTGCTCCCTATTCTAATGATATGCTCAAGACTTTTAAAATTAATAAATGGCCTCTTGGATATGACAGGTTCTGTGCGGTATCTGCACATAAAGGATTTTATTATAGTCATAGTTCTCAACTACAAAGTAAGAAGAAAATAAAAATAATAGTAATTAATGACAATATCAACAATAATAATAATGGCTAACAATTATATAGTGTTTTTATGTTGTAGGCACTGTTTTAAGTTCTTTAAACATATTAACTCATTTAACCTTAAAGCAACCCTATGAAAGATCCACTGCTATTATCACTATTACGGGGAAATTGAAGCATGGAAAGGCCTAGTAATTTACATAAAGTCATGTAGCTAGTGGACCGGGTTAGCCACCAGTCCTAAGAACCACAATGGCAGCACAAAGACGTAACCATCAATCCTCAGTTCCCAAGCCTATTGACAATTAAATTCTTAGCCACTGAGAGAAAAAAAGATCCTATCTTCATTTTGTACCCTGAACTATTTTAGTTAGAGATTTATTTGTTTGGGTATAAACATCTTATTTTGTATATAGCATAATGCCATTTTTTAAACATTTGAATTCCAAACCCTAGATTACTGAAGGGACATGGTAGTAAATTGACATCTTGATGCCACTGTTAAGAACATCACTTTGCACAAAATAAATGAAGGGGAAGTTTTCATTGTAGATTGAGGACTCACTCATAATTGGCAATCATCTTCAGAAAGTTTTGCAAAGAATTATCATCAATCATAGTACTTAATTCCAATGGAGAGTGGCTGGCCCATTTATTACCTACATTAGTTCATTTAACCAAAGGTTTCTCCATTAACCTTTGCTAAGAAGCCCAGGAGGAGCACTACGCAACCAGCATTTGAACACTTAATGGCATATTCTCCTTACTGCTTTTGTTCCTGTTATAAATTTGAACTAAGCATTGATTTATCAAAGGTCTTGAGGTAATTTTAAACATACCAGAATATTCAAACAGATGAAAGCTCTGAGACACTGTGAAATAACAAAAGGTATGTATCAACCATCTATTGCTGTGTGACAAACCACTCCAAAGCTTAGTGGCTTAAAATAGCAATAATCATTGATTTTGCTCTTGAATCTGCAAGTGTGGAAGAGCTGTACAGGAACAGGTCCTCTCTACATTATGCAGCATCAGCTGGACCAGCTCAGCTGGGGGCTAGAAAATTCACTTTCAAAATGGTTCACTAACATGTCTGGCAACTTGGTGCTGGCTGTCATCTGAGAGCTCAGCTGGGGCTGTGGACTAGGGAACTCAGATCCTTTCCATGGTAGGCCTCTCCACAGGATGCCTGGGCTTCTTTATGGCATGCTAGCTGGGTTTCAACCATGAAATGAACATCCAAGAGTCAAAAAGTAGAGGTGTCAATTTTTTAAATCTTCACACAAGGATATGTTTATTGATTTCAGAAAGGGAGGGAGGGAGGGAGGGAGGGAGAGAGAGAAACATCAATGTAAGAGAAAAAACATCAATTGGTTGCTTCCCAAATGTGCCCAGACCAAGGATCAAACCTGCCACCTAGGTATGTGACCTGACCAGGAATTGAACCCACAAACTTTTGGTGCATGGGATGATGCTCCAATCAACTGAACAATCCGGCCAGATCAGAAGTGTCAATATCATAGTCTGGGTCTGGAAACTGACACATCATCACTCCCAGTATATTTTATTGAACAACCAGTCCCAAAGCCCAAATTCAAGAAGAGGGACATAGGCCGCTATCACTTAATGGGAGTACAATTCAAGAGTGTTTGGGTTATGTTTTATAATCACCACACAATGGTAGTCACAGAATGTCAGATATATAACAGTTCTTATTCCATATCCTTTTTGGACAGATGATAAAAACAGCTCAGAGAGGTAGGTATTTTCCAAGAACACATAGCAGGATAGTGACAGCCAAGCCCAGAACCCAGGTCTTGATTCCTGGCTTTGATCATCACACTGAAAAACAGAGCACTCTACTCAAATTGCCTCAGAAATTCTATAAACAAAGTAGTCCACAGAATGTTTGAAGATAATTCTTTTAAAAATTACATCTAGTGTCGCAGGTTCGATTCCCAGTCAGGGCACATGCCTGGGTTGCAGGCCATGACCCCCCAGCAACCACACATTGATGTCTCTCTCTCTCTCTCTCTCTCTCTCTCTCTCTCTCTCCCTTCCTTCCCTCTCTAAAAAAATAAATAAATAAAATCTTAAAAAAATCAAATTGGTGAATTTTTTAAAAAAAGAATATCTGTTTAAAAAATTACATTTAGTTGCAAATGGATAAATCCCTCAAAAGTACATAGACATTTAGCACTATTATAGGGAATTGACATGGTAATATATTACCATAATATAATCATATAATGGCCATTAAAAGATAATGATACATTAATCAACCTTCACTTGCCATTACAGTGGTACATGAAAGACAGCAATAAGCAAAAAAGAAAAAAATCCAAAACCAGTCTTGCTCTCCCAGAGTGTATATATAGATTAACAGAAGCTACAGACAGCTATACTAAAGTAATGTTTGATTTGTTATGATGAGTGAAGTTTATATCATTATGAAAGCACATAGAAGGGGAAACTAAAACTTTGGAAGGTCTAGATATTCTTCCCAAATGATAAAATGTCTAAACTCAATCCAGAATGATAAGTAAGGGTTATTCAAGACAGATATTAGAAAATTTCAGTCAGAGGAAACAACATGTAGAAAGCAACCTAAATGCACATCTATAAATGAGTGGATCAAAAACTGGTAGTACATTTACACAGTGGAATACTACACAGTAGAAACAAAGAAGAAACTCCTACACTTCACAACAGCATGAAAAGATCTGGAGAGCATTATGCTAAGTGAAATAATCCAGATGGTGAAAGAAAAATACCATATGATCTCACCTATAAGTGTAACCTGATCAACAAAACAAACAAGCAAGCAAAATATAAACAGAAACATGGAATAAAGAACAGACTGATGGTAATTAGAAGGGAGGGGGAAAGGGGATAACAGGGGAAAGAAGGAGGAGGGTCATCAGGGAACATGTATAAAGGAACCATGGACAAAGCCAAAGAGGGGAAGGATTTAGGGTAGGATATGGGTGTTAGTGGGGCATGGGGGAGGGGAGGGGGAAAATGGAGACAACTGTAGTTGAACAACAATAAAAATAAATACATACATACATATATACATACATAAAAGACATACAGAACAAGATACTAAATTGTTTAAGAGACTGAACAGATTCACACTATCACAGTGTCTGGCATATAATAGATTGTCAATAAATTGTAGTTGAATAAAAAAAATAACATGATTCCTTGACGATGTCAATTCACTAAGGAATAACTGATCTCCCTTAGTTGTTTCTCAGAACTGACTTAGCAACAGAGATCATTGGTAAAGGAAAATAACAAGAAGATATGGTTAAATCACCCACATGGTGGCCATACCATACCATATGTTTTCTGGTGGTCATGGATCAGGGACAGCCTAAGAAAGCTTGTTTTTTTACTGTTTCCACCAAAGTTAAAGCTATTTATTTCCCTCTTTAAATGCTCAGTGCATCCTGGAAAGTCTGTGGACAAATGCTTTTGTTGCAATTATGCAATCTTTGTTGTCAGAATGTAATAAATGTTTCTCCTTTCTACAGTAATTGCTAATTATAAAGTAGTTGATATAGTTATCCAATGCCTTTAATTTTCTTTAACAGCTTCTGTATTTTCTGAACCCTGCAAGAGTGGTTCTCAGGGATCCCTGTTGACATTCCAGTTTCCCCCTGAGGGATTTGCTCATGATTACCAGTAAAAATGTTTAGGGAACATGTATTTGACCTCAAGAAGAAACATTTCTCCATTGAGCAGCGAACACTTCCTCCATCCCACTCACACATACTGTTTACTTCTCATATTAGCTCTTTAATTCCTGTCTACAATTATTTGAATCAATTATGTGCAAGATCCTGAGCTAAGTACCTTGAGGGTCCTAAGGATGAATAAGACAGGTTGTGAACTCCATAAAGGTAAGTGCTCTTGAGAAATAAAATATGTATCAAATAATACATTATAACACATGGCGGAGTGTGGCGCATGCTCTAAGAAGAAAAATGTCATATGACAATGGAAAAATTTTATTTTCTGGCAAGAAGAATCCAGTACAACTATAGTGAAAGTAACATCTGAGTTGAAAGTTAAAGTATAAGTAGATAAAATTATATTAAAGGTTTTCATATGAATGGATAATCACCTGATCAAATACTCATTATCTCCCTCTATTTTTTTTCTGGGGAGTTCAGGGAAACAAGCACTGAACTGCCTCAACCATGTGGTAAACAGTTGTTCTTCACCAATATTTGGTGTTCACCCCTATAGAAGGATTATACTTCTCCATTCCATTGAACCTATGTATGGCCAAGTCACTTGCCTTGATCAATGAGCAGAAATATCAGTTCTGGGTGGAGGCTTTATAGATCAGTGTCTCACTTACCAGATTCCCTTTTTCATCTTCCACAGCTCTGGCAATGTTCCAGATGAACAATGCTCTGCCACCCTGGTCCCAGAAAGAAGGTAGTGTGGAACAGAACCACAGTCAAACTACAGTGAATATATTGCATGACTAAGAAACAAACTTTTCTTGTAAGACACTAAAATTTTAGGGTTATTTTTTATGACAGCAAACACCAAACTTGTCCAGGTAGCTCAATGCCAAAAAGTAATATAATGCTCAAAAATGGGGTAGCAAGATATTATTTGTTCACTTGTTCCATGAATTTTATGAATTACTTTACATAAATAATTTTACTGAATTCTCACAATTTCACAGTGCATAAATCATCAGTCCCTTTACATGGATGTAGAAATGCAGAGTGGTTCAGAAACTAACACCAGCTCACAGCAGGTAAGAATCATTGCTGGGATTCTCATCTTGTGTTGTGTAACAATGAGTCTAATCCTTTTATAGTGATACACTACCTACCAAGTCACAAAGATATCACATCTTTAACTTTCCTGGCAAACTATGTCCCTTATTTTGAAGGTGGTGATTATGTAACCTAAGCCTGGACTTTCTAAACATTGTATGAAACCCTTGATAGCAACTATATTACTTGATATGTGTTGGAAATATGGACAAACCAATGATAAATAACTTTATTTAAATCAAGAAAATAAGTTAACCTCAGAAACTATTTAAATCCATTTTGCCCCATCAAACCTAAAAGCTAGTTACTCAACTTGGATTCTAGGTGCTTTTCTTTCTTTGTGATCACTGATAAAGTCATAGGGTTAGACTTTATTTGGATATCATAAGACAATAAAAGAATAAAAGAAGATGATATAGTTCAATAGAAACAGAGTGGTCCCAAGACTTGGCCTCATCTCTGTGAATCTCTCAGAAACACAGGACTGTGATTATCTCAGTCACCCTGATTTTACAGGCTGGAAATTTTGCTATGAAAAGCCAGAATTTCAAAATCAATGGAACCTAGTATAATCAAGATACATATTAGGCAAATATTCAGTGGACCCAGGAGATTGGTCAGCAGGACAAGAGGTGCCTTATTGGAGACATGTGCTGAGACTGGAGCAGAAGGAGAAGAAAGGCTTTAAATAAAGACTCCTATACATCAGTTTGGTAACCTGATAACTTCTTTTTCCTATTATCCACCTCTTTTTCACTCTGGTACACTTTCTTGACTCTTTCCTGCCATGGATATGAATACATATGGACAGTGGTCACTGATGGAGAAATTTATATTTTTTTTTATTTTTCAAGCATGTAGTACATTTTTATGTTGAATTTTACTTTTATATTTTACATAAAATCATTTCTTAGGTATAGTTATCTCAGTCATAATGTTAGGGCTTTTATCTGAAATTTGGAAAGAGTTGCTCATTTTTATAGTTTAGGTAGAAGTTTTTATGTTTCTGCATGTATATATCTGTGCCACACAAAAAGCACAGGAACAAAGAGGAGAAAAGAAGATATAAGAGAAATGGCATACAAATGAGACACAGACTATAAAGTCTTGGGCCTGACAGCTATGTTATTGATGGAGGGTCAACTGAATGGCAGAGAGTGGCTGGCAAGACAACACATCAACAAAACTGAGCAAGTGATAATGTAAAAATAAGAGGCTAAATGGATCAATGTGTTGGTGAGCAAGGTACATGGTTTTACTAAAACTTTCCTGTCAATAATTTCAATTAAATGACTTCCTAGCACCTTTTAAAATTGAACACTGAGATTCCTTGCCTTGAGCAAGACATTACATAAAGCTGAGAGCAGGCAAACAGCTCTGGGGTAAGAGGTGGAGGGATCAAGCAAAAAAAGGAAAAAGTACTCATGGCCATGGACAACAGTGTGGTGATAGTGGGAGAAGCAGGGACAGGTGGAAGAAGGTAAAGGGGGATGAATGATAATTGAAAAAATACAATAAAAAATAAATAGAATTTTTTAAAAAGCTGATCAGGGATCTAAGATGGCTGTGGAGTAACTGGAAGCTCCATCCTCTTGTTCCCAGACTTGGACAGGTCTTGCAGCTAAACCACAGAGCAACTAACTAAAAAATCTAGCAGAGAGTGAGTGACAGCATGTGTTAATGAGTGCATATTCAGACAAGAGCATGGGGAGTGTTCATGAGTGGGCAAGAACCTGTCTGCCTGCAGGGCACTCAGGAGCAATTGGCCCAGGCTCTCCTAGCAGAGCAACTGCTGCCGACACTGCCCAACCTGCCACTGCTGGCTGCACAGATTCAGGGCAGCTGTGGAGCAGCTCAGAAACCATGAGCCCCAGGAGCAGAGAGAAATGGCCAGGGAGGTGCTGGTTGCAGAAACAGTGCAGCAGGAGTAGTCCTGCCTGAGGCTGAGAACAACTGGAGGGAGTAGCAAGTGCACCCCACCACTGCCCCATGTTTATAGTATCACTGAAGGACTCTTCCCAGTGCCATCCAGGAGAGATCCAGAGTGAAACTCTATCTAAAACTGCCAGAGGTCCTGACAAAACAGATTGTGGCCAGCCCTGACCAAGAGAGACTTAATGATTTTGGGGGAGGGAGAACTCATGAAAAATAGGTCTCCCAGAGCTCAGTGCTGCACCATGGGGGACACAAAGAAACTCTCTTGAAAGAGGAGCTGAGGTGAGACTCTAGACTCCGGTCATCATATGCACGTGCACATGTGCATAGTGGTGCTGTAAACAAAGAACTCAAGAGGAAGAGAGTCATGCTGGAGGGACTATGGGACCCAACACACCATGGCTGGTGAGCTGGGGACTGTACAGAGTAGACATTTGGGGCCTAAGTCTCCAGCAAGAGAGTGTCAGGCTGGGGACTAGATGGCCAGGAGCTGAATTCCTGAGATTTGCAGCCAGGTAGGCCCCCTCACAGAAAGGCGAGCCCAACACCCACCTGCAGGATTACAGGCTCTGCAGATCAGTGAGGCCAGGCTGAGGAGCTGCTTCCTGAGTGCATTTCTTCAGGGGAAAGAAGAAAAAGCTCTAAAAGGGCCCTTTACCAGATAGTAAGGGCTGCATCGTTCCTTAGGATCAGGGCTGAGAGATTAAAGACAGGCACAACAAGGGGTGTTCAGGACCCTTCTAGCCTTGGCGCCTAGACAGAGCTGCTGTCTGCACCAAGCAGGAAAGAGCTCTCCCTTTTATACAGATTGGCTTCTCACAGGAAATGGTCAGCTAATTCACCAGAAACCATACATTATTGGAAAGAATCTGGGACAAACCAAGATGTGTGGTGAGGGGAAGGGGAAACATTCCCATCATTTTCCATGAAGATGGAACAGTGTTCCCTAGGGGTGACACAGAATACCCACCCTCCCAATTTCAGCAGGGGCCCTCTATGGAGGCAGGTGGAGAAGATACTGGTAGTCTTCTCAGGTCATTAAATAAACCACTCCTGGCCCCAGGGCTGATGGAAAGCTGTCAGGGCAGAACAGCAGGGACCAGCCAAATCTGAAGCAAACAGCCACAGACTGTGGATTGTTTGTAATCTAAAACAGGCTGCCTAAGGCCAGACGAGAACACCAGCTGACATCACCAGGGATGGATCCTGAAAGAGAAGACAGTGGTAAACACTGGATTCTACTGACATTAATTCCAATGCAGTCTTCCTCGTGATTTGTGTTATTTCCTTACCTGCATAGTTTTTTTTAACATTTCTTTTTCTTCAAGTTTGTGCTTATTGTTTCACTATTTTATATTTTAGTTTATTTCAAATCTCTTATTTTGCTCTTTTATTCTCTTACTCCATTTTACCTTCTTCCTTCCTCTTCTTATTGTTGTTTTAATTTTTTTTCTCTTGCTATGACTTATTTCTATTCCACACTCTTACTATTTTTCTCCCTCCAGCCCCTCAAAACCACTTTTCTTGTTATTAGTCATCACACATTCTTTTCCCCATTCTTAAAATAACCTTGTTCTCTCTCTACCTTTATCAATCTTTGCTCATTGGTTATTGATATGGTTGTTGTTTTTGCATTTATTGAATTTTATCTCTAGACCTTCACTATTTTTGTATTTCAAATCTCAAGTTTTGATGCTCTCTTCTCCTGCCCCATTTTGCCTACTTCCTGCTCTGCTTTCTTTTTTTAAATTTTAATTTTTCCCTGTTATAGCCTAGTTTTCATTCCTCATTCTTAGTATTCCCTCTCCCTCTATCCTCTCAAAATCACTTTTCTTACCTCTAGACATCTCATAAGCTTGTCTTTCTTTTTTCTTTCTTATTCCCATTCTACATATATTAATCTTTGTTCATTTGTTGTTGATACTGCTGTGGAGGATCTTTTTCTCCAATTTGGTCCTTATTTTTTCCGCTATATGTTTTCAAATTTTTGTTTAAACTTAATACTATACTCTCCCATTTTCTTACTAAATTCTGCCTTCTTCCCTCCCTTTTTTATTTACAATGTAAATTTTCTTCCCTTTCTTTCTTTTCCCTGTTTCTCCTCCCTACTCTTATTATATCTCCTCCCTCAACCATCTCAAAGTCATTTTTCTTTCAGTTAGTAATCTCATATTCATTTTTCCTTTCTTATAATAGGCTCAATCTCTTTACACCTTTATTAATATTGGCTCATTTCCTGTTGACAGTGTGATAGTGGATGGGGGTTATTTTTGTGGGTGTGGGCTTGTATCCTTGGTTGTTTGGCTTCAGGCTGGCAGCACTTGTACAACCAGGGGTAAGTACCCACCAAAGAATGACCCAACAACAAACAAAACTCAATTATAACCAGAGATCCCACGTAAATGGCATAAAGTGTACCCCAAGACCATCCAGCTCAAGAGATCAAGGAGAATGCACCACTGATTCCCACAGGTCTTCTACCACAGAAGGTCACACCATGAAGACAGGGAGCCAGAGCAGATCAACCTAATATTCAGGAAAAAAAAAAAAAAACAAGAGTGACCTAAAATGGAGAGACAAAGAAACACCCCTCAATCGAAAAGGAAAGGAAGAATCCCCAGAAACAGTGTTAAATGAAATTAATCCAAGGAAACTATTAGGTATGGAGTTAAAAATAATGGTTATAAAGTTGCTCAAGGAGCTTAGAGAGAACTACAAGGAACTCCAGGGAAGCTACAAGAAACTTACTGCAAACTACACCAGCATGAAAAAGGACTTAGAAAATATCAACAAGAGCAATAGGAAAATGCAGAATGCAATATCTCAAATGAAGAAAACAATAGAAGGAATTAAAAGCAGGATAGATGAAGCAGAGGATCAAATCAGTGAACTGCAAGAACAGGTAGACAAAATTCTAAGACAGAGCAGCAAAATGAAAAAAGACTAAAAAAAAAAAAAAACACCAAAGAGGGGTTAAGGAAGCATGAAGCATAATAATATTCACATCATAAGAACACCAGAAGGGGGGGGGGAAAGAGGAGTAAGGGATAGAAACTCAGTTTGAAAAAATAATCAGAGAAAAATTCCCTAACTTGATAAGGGAAAGAGTCATGCTAGTTCAGGAAGCACAGAGGTTCCCAATCAAGATGAACCCAAAGAGGCCCACTCCGAGACACTTTGTAATTTAAATGGCAAAATTTAAAATCAAAGAGAGAATCATAAAGGCAGCAAGGGAGAAACAAGTAGTGACATACAAGGGAGTCCCAATAAGACAATCAGCTGATTTCTCAACAGAAACACTACAAGTCAGAAGGGGATGGCAAGAAATATTTTGAAAAATGAAAAGCAATGGCCTGCAACCAAGGCTACTCTACAGAGCAAAGCACTCATTTAAAATATGGAGTTTCTACTGGATTGGGAGTAAAAAGGAGAAAATTGTATTTGAACAATGATTAAAAAAATGATAATAAAATAAATAAATAAATAAAATATGGAGTTTCTTGACCAAAAAAAGAAAGAGTAAGAGAATACATCCCCACCAAACCAAAATTGCAGGAGATGCTAAAGGGACTTCTTTAAAAAGATAGAGAGAGAACAGAACATGGGTACAAAGGAAAAAAAAGGCATGAATAAGTATCTATCAATAGTAACCTTAAATTTAAATGGATTAAATGACTCAATCAAAAGACTTAGAGTAGCTGAGTAGATAAGAAAATGTGACCTCACATATGCTGCCTACAAGACACCCACCTCAGAACAAAAGACCTACACAGACTGAAAGCAAAGGGATGGAAAAAATATTCCAAGAAAGTGAACAGGGGGAAGAAGCTGGGGTAGCAATACTTATATATGAGAAAATGGGCTTCAAAACAAAGTTCATAAAAGAGACCCAGGAGCACACTTCATAATACTCAAGGGCAGAATCCATCAAGAAGACATAAACATTATAAACATATATGCACCCAACATAGGATCACCCAAATATAAGAGGAAAATCTTGGAGGACTTCAAGAAAGATATAGACAGCAATACACTTACACCAGGGGATTTTAACACCTCACTGTCAAAAATGGACAGACCTTCCAAATAAAATATCAAGAAGAATATTGTGGCATTGAACAATGTCCTAGATCAAATGGACTTAACTGATATATATAGAACCTTTCATCCCAAAGAAGCAAAATACACATTATTTTCAAATACACATGGAAGATTTTCAAATATAGACCATGTGGTAGGACACAAAATAAGCCTCAACAAATTCAAGAAAGTTGAAATCATATAAAGCATCTTCTTGAATCACAAGGGCTTGAAACTAGAAACCAACCTCAGGAAAAAAGCTGAAAAACATTCAAATACGCATAGACTGAATAACATGCTATTAAATAATGAATAGGTTAACAATGAGATCAAGGAAGAAATTAAAAAGTTTCTGCAAACAAATGAAAATGACACAAAAAATCACAAAGTCTATGGGACACAGTGAAGGCAGTCCTGAGAGGGAAATTCATAGCAATACGAGCCTACCTTAAAAAGATAGAAAAATCTCAAATAAACAACCCAACCCTATATCTACAAAAACTGGAGGAACAACAACAAGCACAACCTGAGGAGAGTAGAAGAAAGGAAATAATCAAGATCAGAACAGAATTAAAAAAAAATAGAGACTGAAAAAAATTTCAAAGGGTCGACAAATCCAGGAGTTGGTTCTATAACAAGATAAACAAAATTGACAAGCCTTTAACCAGACTCATCAAGAAAAATAGAGAGAGGATCCAAATAAATACAATCAGTAATGAGAATAGAAATAAAAAAGATGCCACAGATATACAAAGGATTGTAAGAAATTACTATTAATAACTATATGGCAAGAAATGGGACAATCTAGGTAAAATGGATAAATTTGTAAACACATACAATCTTCCAAAACTAAATCAGGAAGACACAGAAAGTCTGAATAGACTGATAACAGCTAGAGAAATTGAGGCAGTAATAAAAAAATTCATGGCAAACAAAAGCCCTGGACCAGATGGCTTCACAGGCAAATTTTACAAAACATTCTTAGAAGAGCTAACTCCTATACTTCTCAAACCATTACAAAAAAAATCAAGAAGAGTGAAGACTCCCACTCTTTATGAAGCCAATATTATCCTAATTCCAAAACCAGGTAAAGACACAACAAAGAAAGAAAACTACAGGCCAATATTGCTGATGAACATAAATGCTAAAATCCTCCAGAAAATATTGGCAATCTGGATTCAACAATACATTAGAAGGATGATACACCATAATCAACTGGGATTCATCTCAGGTATGCACAGATGGAACAATAGTCACAGATCAATAAACATAATACACCACATAAACAAAATGAAACACAAAATCACATGATCATATCAATAGATGCTGAAAACCGACTTGATAAAGTACACCACCCATTTATAATAAAAATGCTCAGCAAAGTGGGAATAGAGGGAGCATACCTGAAGATAATAAAGGCTGTATATGCAAAACCTACAGCCAACATCATAATCAATGGGCAAAAACTAAAAACTTTCCCTTAAAAATCAGGAACAAGACAAGGGTGTCTGCTTTTACCACTTCTATTCAACATAGTATTGAAAGTTTTAGCCACAGTGATTAGACTAGTAAGAGAAATAAAGGGCATCCAAATCAGAAGGGAGGAAGTAAAACTCTCATTATTGGCAGATGACATGATAGTGCACATAGAAAGTCCTGTAGGTTCCACCAAAGAACTACTCAACCTAATATGTGAATTTGGCAAAATAGGGGGGTAAAAAGTCAATATTCAAAATTGAAAGCATATCTGTACATCAACAATGAAATATCAGAAACAGACACTACAATCTCATTTAATATAGCAACAACAACAAAAATAAAGTACCTAGGAACAAATTTAACCAAGGAGGTAAAAGACGTATACTTGGAGAACTATAGAACACTGAAGAAAGAAATTATGGAAGATATAAATAAATGGAAGCACATACCATGTTCATTGATTGGAAGAATTCATATCATTAAAATGTCTATGCTACCCAAAGCAATCTACAAATTCAATACAATTAAAATACCAATGTCATATTTCACAGATCTAGTGGAAATATTTCAAAAATTTATATGGAACCAAAACTGACCCTAAATACCCTTAGCAATCTTGAGAAGGAAGAACAAAGTAGGAGATACCATAATACTTGGTATCAAATTATAATACTGCAAGGGAACTGTAATCAAAACACTCTGGGACTAGGATAAGAACAGACACATAGATCAATTGAACAGAATAGAGATCCTAGAAATAAACCCATGTCTCTATGGTCAATTAATATTTGACAAAGGGGGCAGGAGCATAAAATGGAGTAAAAATAGCCTCTTCAGAGGAAGATGTTGGGAGATCTGGACAGCTACATGCAAAAAAGAAAAAAGAAACTAGGCCACCAACTTATACCATATACAAAAATAAACTCAAGATGGATAAAAGACTTAAATATGTCATGACACCATGAAAGTCCTAGAAGAAAACCTAGGCAGAAAAATTTCAGATATCTCATGCAGCAATATTTTTGCTGATATAACCCCTAGTGCAAGGGAGATAAAGGGGAAAAATAAGCAAATGAGATTATATCAAATTAAAAACTTCTGCACGACTAAAAAAAGCATCAGGAAAATGAAAAGGGATCCAACTGTATAGGAAAAGTTTTGCTAATGATACCTTGGACAACTGTTTGATCCCCAAAATATATAAAAACACATACAACTCAATGCCAGGAAGACAAGCAATCTGATTAAAAAATGGACAAAGGACCTGAACAGACAGTTTAAAAAAAAAAAGATTTTATTTTTGGAGAAAGGGGATGGATGGGAGAGAGGTAAGGAAACATCAATGTGTGGTTGTCTATCTTGTACCCCCAACTGGGGACCCAGCCCACAACCCAGGTATGTGCCCTGACTGGGAATCAAACCAGCGACCCTTTGGTTCACAGGCCAGCACCCATCCCACTGAGTCACACCAGTCAGGGATGAACAGACACTTCTCCAAGGTGGACATACAGAGAGCCCAGAGACATATGAAAGGATGTTCAGTATCATTGGATATCAGAGAAATGAAAATTAAAACTACAATGATACCACTTCACACCAATCAGAATGGCCATCATTAACAAATCAACAAACAAGTGCTGGTGAGGTTGTGGAGAAAAGGGAACCCTAGTGCACTGTTGGTGGGAATTCAGACTGGTGCAACCACTGTGGAAAACACTGTGGGATTTCTCTAAAATACTAAAAACAGAACTTCCTTTCGACCCAATGGTTCAACTATTGGTAATATACCCTAAGAATCCTGAGTTACCAATTCAAAAGAAGTTATGCACCACTACCTTAATAGAGGCACTATTTGCAACAGCCAAGTGCTGGATAAACCTTAGTGTTCACCAGTAAATGAGTGGATCAAAAAACTGTGGTACCTTCACATAATGGAATACTACACAGCAGAAAGAAAGATGGAACTCCTGCCTTTTGTGACAGCATGGATGGATGGAACTAGAGAATAAGTGAAATAAGCCAGGCAGTGGAAGTCAAATACCATATGATCTCACCTATAAGAGGGACCTAATGAACAAAACAACAAAGTAAAGAAGAACCAGAGGCATGGAAAAAAGGAACAGAATGACAGCTACTGGAGGGGAGGGGGAGTGGATGACAGTGGAAAGAATGAGACAGGACTAATCAAGGAACATATATAAAGTACCCATGAATGTGGACAACAGGGTGGGTATTGACTGTGGGAATGGGGGAAAGGCTGGATGGAGGAGAGCAAAAGGCCCAAAATTAGGACAACTGTAATAAAACAACAATAAAATATTTATTTTAAAAAAGCTGATCATTAAAGTCCATTTTGTCTCTTTATTTTACTTTGGCTAAATTTTTAATTTTGAACTGCTTAAAACACAATAAAAACATTATAAATACTACAGTACACACCCAGTTACCAGTAGTCTTCTTCACACCATAGCCTGCTCTGTGACCCCATACCTTTTCTGTTCACTCTCAAAGAGACTGAAATGCCTTCTTCAATTCCCAAAACAATTTCACTTCAGTAATTTCTGTCTGGAATAACACTCAAAACTTCAAACCCTCCTCAAAGTCAGAGCCTCTCTTGTCTCTTTGCTGAGCTCTTATCCAGAGGGAAAATCTACACTGAGAGACACAAGGTTTGCTTCTTCTCTAGTTTACCACCTTGAACATTTGCTCCCCTTCCTTCTGTTTGCTAATCACAGTTTCTTACCACTCTGTAATCAAATTTTGGAAAGAGAGGAGAAATAAGGAGAACCAACTTGAGTGGTAACATTGTGAGTATTGGTTTTCTGTAGCTGTGATTAATTTTTTTTTTCTTTTGGGATACTGCATGAGTTCTTTCCAGAATATTTCCACACCCATCATTGAAGATGCTCCACCTGCTGCTCCCTGACATGGGTGATGCATTCTCCATCTGCCCTTTGGTGAATTTACCCTTGATCCACTGTTTCTTGGCATTCTTCCCCCACATATACCTTCTCCCATGACCCCTCTATAGCCTCTCTTGGGTAAAGTACATTTAAGTAGTTTCAGGCTCACCTACTCTCTACACCCATATATAGCCCATCAGGAACTCAAATCTTTTCCTAGTCATTAATAAGTGCCTTCCAAGCAACAGCCACAGCCACAGGTTGCTTCAACCAGGCCCTGAAATTTTACATTCTTGGGTACTGTCTCTCTAAAACTCCAGCAGTCACATACTAAAATCTTAAAGTAGTCTTATTGATGGTTTTCTCAAAGAACACTTGAGATGGTGGGCAAGGGTCTCTATCTCTTTCCCATGGTCTCAGAGAACTCAGAACTGAGACCACATCTCATTTTAACACCTTGTTGTTCACATATATTTCTATATGTGTATGTGTTAGCTTATGATTTAGTTCAAATATGATAAGAGAATAGGGGTAAATAGTCAGTGTTCTATGGAAGTTGTTTTGGTTCATGTGTGTTTTTTCCTAGCATGATAATGACTTGAAACAATCAGGAACAAGCTTTCTCATGATTAAAGAGAAAGCCCCACATAGAGGATACATGGCAAGGTGGAAGTTGGAAGACTGAGTGGGCAAGGCAAAAACTGGTGGACTGGGTGGTCCCACATTTGTGTGCAGGTAAGCCAGGAGGAACAACTGAAGTGTGAGACAGACCGCACAACCCAGGGTTTCAGCATGGGAAAAGAAAGATTAAAAAAACTCTGGCTGTAAAACCTGTGGGGGTTACAGTGGTGGGAGAAACTGCCAATCTCACAGAAAAGTCCATTGCGGGGGCCCACAGGATCTTAGAATGTACGGAAGCCCACCCACTCTGGAATAAGCACCAGGGTAGTACCTCAAAGGGCTCATTTCGCTTGTGGGTAGAGGGAGTAGTGACTGAAAGGTGACCTGGAGCTGAGCAAGTGGCATTGTTCTCTCTCTGACCCCTTCCCCACATACAAGACCACAACTCAGCAAAGTGGGTTGTCCTGCTGTGGCAAATACCTAAGCCTCCACCCCTTACAACTTAATAGGTGTTATTTCACAAATCCTATGCATAGGTGTTGCTACAAAACTTCAGTGCTTTGAAATTGGCTTTTTATATCTAAGATAATACTTTCTGAGATGCAGCATTTTTAAGGATAATTCTGAACCTTTCTCAAAGTATAAAGCCAAATATTTAGGTAGAACCTGTTGATCAGACTTCCAGCCAAGATGGAGGTATAGGTGGATATGCTTCCTCACACAACCAACAGAGGGACAACAGCAAATTTAAAAACAAAAAACAACCAGAACTGCCAGAAAATTAAAGTGTATGCAAGTCCAACAACCAAGGAGTTAAAGAAGAAATATTCATCCAGACTGGTAGGAGGGGTGGAGCCAGACCGCCAAGGTGGAGAGGAAGTGCACCAAGGATCCAGATGGGGCAGGTGAGGCAACAGCTGGCGAACTGGGTAGTCTCACATTTCTGTGCTGATAAGCTGTGAAGACCAACTGGGGAATGAGACAGACCATGCAACCCAGGGTTCCAGTGTGGAAAACTAAGGCCTCAAAAAAGCTGACCATAAAAACCCTTGTGGGGAGTTGGGGGGTGGGAGAAACCCCCAGCCTCACAGGAGAGTTTGTTGGAGAGACCCACTGGTTCCTAGAACATAAACAAGCCCACCCACCTAAGAATCAGCACCAGAAGGGCCCAATTTGCTTGTGGGTAGTGGGGGAAGTGACTGAAAGCAGGGTGAGAAC
Organism: Phyllostomus hastatus; assembly: GCF_019186645.2. Lineage (NCBI taxonomy): Eukaryota > Metazoa > Chordata > Mammalia > Chiroptera > Phyllostomidae > Phyllostomus > Phyllostomus hastatus. The sequence goes on along the minus strand of NW_025334016.1, from coordinate 6,967,783 downwards.
CAAGCAAGCAACCTTGATCCCTCTCTGACCCCTCCCTTACAAACAGCATCATAACACAACTTCTGGGTCGCCCTGCACTGGTGAATACCTAAGGCTCCTCCTTTTACAATATAACAGGTGCCCTGAGACAAAGAAATATGGCCCAAATGAAAGAATAGATCAAAACTCCATAAAAAGAGCTAAATGACAAGGAGATAGACAACCTATCTGATGCAGAGTTGAAAACACTGGTAATCAGGATGCTCACAAAACTGATTGAGCTTGGTTGCAAAATGAAGGAAGAAATGAAGGCTATTCAAAATGAAATAAAGCAAAATATACAGGGAACCAACAGCAAAGGGAAGGAAACTTGGATTCAAATCAACAATATGGAACAAAAGGAAGAAAAAAATATTTGACCAGAACAGAATGAAGAAACAAGAATTTTAAAAAAAAGTGAGTAGAAGTTGAGAACTCTCTGGGACAACTCTAAATGTCCCAACATCCAAGTCACAGGGTGCCAGAAGAAGAAAGAAGAAGAAGGAGGAGGGGGGAGGGGGAGAAGGTGAAGAAGAAGAAGAAGAAGAAGAAGAAGAAGAAGAAGAAGAAGAAGAAGAAGGAGGAGGAGGAGGAGGAGGAGGAGGAGGAGGAGGAGGAGGAGGAGGAGGAGGAGGAGGAGGAGAAAGAGAAGAAGAAGGAGAAGAAGAAGAGGAGGAGGAGAAGGAGAAGAAGGAGAAGAAGAAGAAGAGGAGGAGAAGGAGAAAGAGAAAGAAGAAGAAGAAGAAGAAGGAGGAGGAGGAGGAGGAGGAGAACACGAAATTGAAAACTTATTTGAACAAATAATGAAGGAAAACTTCCCCAATCTGGTGAAGTAAATAGACTTCCAGGAAGTCCAGGAAGCCCAGAGAGTCCCAAAGAAATTGGACTCATGGAAGAACACACCAAGGCATATCATAATTAAGCTACCCAACATGAAACATAAGGAGATAATCTTAAAAGCAACAGAAGGAAAGGAGAGAGTTACCTACAGAGGAGTTCCCATAAGGCTATCAGCTGATTTCTCAAAAGAAACCTCACAGGGAAGAAGGGACTGGAAAGAAGAATTCAAAGTCATGAAAGGCAAGGACCTACATCCAAGATGACTCTACCCAGCAAAGCTTTCATTTAGAATGGAAGGGCACATAAAATGCTTCCCAGATAAGGTCAAGTTAAAGGAGTTCATCATCACCAAGCCCTCATTATATGAAATGTTAAAGGGACTTTAAGAAAAGATGATAAAATATATGAACAGTAAAACAACAACAAACTCACAACTATCAACAAATGAACCTAAAAAAAAATGGAAACAAAAACTAAGCAAATGACTAGAACGGAAACAGAATCAGAAAAATGGACATCACATGGAGGGTTTTCAGTGGGGAAGAGGAGGGGAAGAATTGGCGGGGGGGGGGAGGTACAGAGAATAAGAAGCAAAATTGGTAGACATAAAATAGACAGGGAGAGATTAAGAATGGTATAGGAAACAGAAGACTCAAAGAACTTATATGTACAACCCATGGATATGAACTAAGGGCGAGGGGATACTACAGGGTTGGGGGATGCATGGTGGAGGGGGATAAAGGGGGAAAATTGGGGAAACTGTAATAGCATAATCAATAAAATATACTTAAAAAGAAAGAATAGTATAGGAAATAGAGAAGTCAAAGAACTTATATTACAACCCATGGACATGAACTAAGGGGGGATGCTGGAGGGTGGGGGTGCAGGTAGGAGGTGGATAAAGGGGAAAATTAGGAAAACTATAATAGCATAATCTATAAATATACCTAAAATAAATAAAACACTAAAAAAGTCTACCTTGTTGTTCTACTTGTTACAGGTTAGTTTGTACAACAAACTCATTTCAAAGTTTGAAAAAAAAAAGAATAAAATAGGAAATGGAGAAGCCAAAGAACTTATATGTACAACCCATGGACATGAGCTGAGGGGGGAATGCTGGAGGGATAAAGGTGCAGGGCAGAGGGGAGTAAAGGGGATAAAAAATGGGACAACTCTAATAGCATAATCAATAAAATATACTTTAAAAATAAATAAAAAAGGAAGCCCCCAAAATATAAAAACTGTCTTAGTCAATTCAGGCTTCTACAACAAATGACCGCAGACTGAGTGGCTTATAAATAACAGAAATGTATTTCTCACAGTTGTGAAGACTGAAAGTCCAAGATTAATGTGCCTATATAGTTGGATTCTGGTGAGAGCCCTCTTCTTAGCTACAAAATACACACTTCTCCTTACATCCTCACATAGTGGAAAGAAAGGGCAAAAGCTTTCTCTGGGACAATACCCTTATTTATATGGCACTAATCGTATTTATAAGGGATCCATCTTCAAGATCTATAATCCCCTCCCTAAGGCCCCACCTCCAAATACCAACACACTGTGTTAAGATTTAAATATATGAATTGGTGGAGGGGACACAAGCATCCAGTACATTGCAAAGACCTTAAGAATACAGGTTGACAAATACATCCAAAGTGCCTTCCTTAATGCAAGTAGTAGCTAGTTTAATGGATTCAGAAACCACCACAATTTCTATTATTTTAAACTAAGGAAACTGCAAGGATATTTGAGGGAAGGGAGGAAGGGAGGGGGGGTGGGAAATAGAATATGGAGGAAGGAAGCAGAGAAGAAAATAAAAATGAAAGAAAAGTATGAAAGGAGAGAGGAAAGCTGGGAGTAAAGACCTTAAGTTAAAATTGTCTTTGTGCTAAATCTGATTTTTATATTTGATGAAACTATTCTCATCATAGTTAAATGCCCTCAATATGTTATATGTCAAGATCAAAACATGAGTCTCTGGTCAAGGGCAGGCAAGGATCAGCTGATTTAAGTTTGGATATAAATATCGATGGAGATTAAACCATACCAATATTTTTATTAGCATTGTTATGGTTCTTGTCAGTAGTCTAGTTAGAAATTTACACGTTTTGAGTTGTCTACTTCCACTATATTTTTCCCATAAGCTAGTTATAGTGTGTGATTTTGTAGCATAAGAGGTTTTTCAGAAATGCATATTTTGTGTTATAGCAGGAGCCTGATTACATACATACATATGAAAGTTCAGTCCTGTATAATAATTAAAACTAAATAGAGAACAAGCTGACAGTGACCAGAAGGGAGAGGGGAGGGAATTTCGGGGGAGAATGGGAAGGGTTTACAGGGACAAATATAAAGGACACATGGACAAAAACTAGGGGGAGGTGGAAATGGGAGGGGGGTGGGGAGGTATGGGTGGGTGGACTGGGATGGCAATAAAGGACAGAAAACTTTACTTGAACAATGATTAAAATAAAATTTAAAAAAAAGTATTTAAATCTATTTTAAAAACCTCAAAATTTAATTTAAAGAGAAATATTTCCACCCAGCCAGGGCCTTTAGAGATGATAAGACTATGTTTTGAGAATAGTACCTGATCCTTCTACTTTCTCTCTCTACCTAATACCTCCAATCTCCTACTCCCACCTTCCCTGCCTCTTCTGTGATTCTAATGGAGTCAAAGAGAGAAGTGGGAGTTAAAGATGACTTAACACTCACTGAGTCTGGCAGACACTTGAAGTTGGCTTTCTCTTTGAGGATTTGAAGAGGCTTCCCCCTGAGGCATTTATGTGAGGAAAATGTTGGCCCTTTTGCTCCGCCAGGCTGCTTACCTCTTGGCGTGTGTGTGGGTGTGTGTGTGTGTGTGTGTGTGTGTGTGTGCACCCACTTTACCTGGATCTCACTTGTTTGGCATCCCTTTGTTCCTGATGTTCCTCGAGGACAGAGCTGTGTAAAGCTCCAAGCTGGCTCTCTTTTCTGAGTGTGGTTCCATCTCATCCACAGAACTACTCATACCTTTGGACCCAGCAAACTCTAGGAATAGAGTCCACTCTTAGTGCAGGAGCACCCACAACTTTACCACCAGAGAAAGTCTTTAACTCTTCACACATTCTGTAGGCTTCCTAGAAGGGGCCAAATATCAGTTCACAGAGTCCCATCAGCTGTGGGAAGATACAAGATTCTCAAATATATCTCTTCTGGGAGTTGAGATGAAGGAAGAACCTTCACAAAACCCCTGCTTTGGAAGGAGTTAGGAGTGACACAGCCAGCATCTACCAGAAAATTTTGTTCACAAAGTCTTCAGCAACTCCCCACTGCTATCTACAGCCTCTCTGAAAGTGAAGGGCTTAAAACAGTTTCATAAGCAATCCTGATATTTTGACTTTGAAATCTTTTCATGGTGTTGTCTTTGGAATACAGGACTTACTGTCTTCATTCTTCTACCACAACTAAGACAAGTGTCCTATTTTAAAGTAGGGTACACACTTAAATACTTTAACACACATACACAAGCATATTCACAGAAATGTTTGTAGTTCCCTATGATAAATGGTCTACTTTTCCATCAGTATACCAACACTGCTCTGTCTTCATTAGTCTTATGTGTGCGGATGCTATATACAATGTAATTACATTATATATCATATATATGTATATGAAAGATGGTAAGGCAAGTTCTTTTATTTTGATTTTAGGGTTTTTTTTTTTCAAAATTGTCTTGGTGTTCTTTGCTTTTTACTATCCTGTGCCAGTGTTAAGATTATCTTATCAAAACACACACAGAAAAAAAACTGTTGGGATTTTTATTGAAATAACATCCACAAACATGTAGGACTCTCCACCTGGTTTTCTACATTAAGTTGTATATATGTTTTATTAAATTTTTCATAGGTAAAGGTTTCTTGCTCTTGAGAATAGGGTTCTTAAAATTACATTTTCTAATTAGTTGTTGCTGATGTATTGAAACATTGTTGATCTTTCAATTTTAATTTTCCCACTAACTTTAAAATTTCTTTTTTTCTTTTTTTAAATTCAAGTACAGTTGTTCAAGTACAGTTGTCTCCATTTTCCCACCACCACTTCCCCCCCACCCCACCCCACTCCACCCCACTTCCCACCCTCAATCCTACCCCTCTTAGGCTTTGTCCCTGTGTCCTTTATACATGTTCCTTGACAACATTTCTCTCTTTTCCTCCCATTATTCCCTCCCACTTCCCCTCTGGTTACTGTCAGTTTGTTCTTTATTTCTATGTCTCTGGTTCTATTTTGCTTGCTTGTTTGTTTTGTTGATTAAGTTCCACTTACAAGTGAGATCATATGCTATTTTGAAATTTCTTATTAGGTCTAACAGCTCGTTGAGTCTCCTGAATTTTCTATGTAAGCAATTAGATTGTCTGAAAATAATGACAAAGTCAACATCTTCCTTCTCATTCTTAAAGCCATATTACTCTTTCTGGTCTCTTGCATTGCTTACAACCTCTAATACCATGTTAAATCCAGTGAAAATTGGCAATAGTATCTTCTTACTAAATTTTGAAAGAACACATGCATTCCTATTGACTGTGATATTTGCTGTAGATTTTTAAACTTGCATTCAGAGATTGCCCTTCTTCCAGATTACTCATTGTGAATGGCCTTTAAGATAGATAGCCAGGGGTTCTACTCAGCAGCAAAATTGCACCCGGATTACTGCTCAGGGAAACAGAGGCAGTTAATTGACTTCCTCTAGATGTCTTAGCAAGTCTCTGGCTGAGGCAGTGTTGGATCATTCCTTTACTGTGCTTGCTTTGATCACCTACATCTGAAATGCTTTATCTATTCATCTGCCCCATTTTTTGCAGTTTTAGAATTTTAACTCAGTACATTTACCTTTTCTTTCCAAATAGATTATAATATCCTGGAGGATAAGGGCTAAATAGTCCCTTTCTTTCATTTCATATCAACCCTTTGAATATAAGCACTATGAAGGAAGAAACTTTGTCTCTTTTATCATTGCTGTTTCCCCAGTATCTAGTACAGTGTCAAGCACTGTAGGCACTAAATATTTTTTAATGAATATGTGAGCTTCATGTTCCTCTGACCCCTCACAGACTTCATGAAGCCCAAGTCTTGCAACTTGCTGTATGCACTGAATGTGTTCAAAAATGTTGATGGAAAGAATGAGCCATTCCAGTCTCCAGTCTTTCATTTTGATACCACCATTCTTTCACCTGGACATCTCTAATTCTAAACAGCTTAAGTAAAGCTTGATGTTGATGTTTTTGTCAATGCCAGAAAAAAATGTTTGACAGGTATGGATTATATCTTCATGAATTTCAGAGTAGATGACACCCTTTTTGATAAATGCATATGATTCTGCAGCTGATATAAAATGAAAATGGGGCCGAATTACAGTTTGCTACCTTAAGACAATAATCAACCTTTTATCATGCCAATGGTCTGCCATGAGACTGAAAAACCACATGAATACAGGAAACAGGAAAGTCCTCACACTGGCTTTCTGAGGGAGTCAACATAATTTGGTTAACTAGACACATTTATCTATGAATGAATTATAGCTAAGTGTGAACCTAATAATTTACTTAAAAATATGTCAAAGCTTTCCAGAAGCGATTACCACCATAACATTGAATAAGATTACCATTAGGTATATTTTTAAATATCAAACAATATTTCACTCCTCTTACAGTGCTGCTCTCTGCCCCTTAACTGGAAATACTAACTACCTACAGGTTTCTCATTCCCCCATAATGGTATATCCACATTTGTTTTTTGAAATTACATCATTGGGTAGAAATACATGGAAATATGACAACAAAGTCCTAGTTCTGCCTTCTATGGGGTAAGAAAGGGGAAATATCTTGTTTTCATGCCCTCATACGACACTGCCAATTTCAAGTACTCTCTCTTTCTGCTGGATAAACTCAGTTACCTGTTCACCAGTCCCTTTGATTAAAGGCAGAAAGCATTCTCCCTGATGCCATCACAGCCCTGATGAACAGTTGTGTGATCTGAATCCATGAGGTCATTCATCAGCCTCCTGTGATGCCTAAATATACTTGTATGGGTAGAATCTAGATTCCCAACTGTCCTAGTTTGGATTCCTCAAGATGCAAATGCCAAGTTAAGGGCTTGAGTGCAAGTAGTTTTTTTGCCTTCGGAAGTAATCCTAGAAAACACCAGAAAGGGCATGGGGAAGTAAGACAGAAAAGGAAAAGAAGCCAATGAAAAGGGCATTATCATAAGGTTACAACAGGGAGAAATATGAGCTCAATCCCACTGGGTACTCTGAGAAATAATGTAGAATACACACTTCACTGTTTTACCATTCAAGATGCAAAGAAGCTGAGGTATTTACTCAGCCATTCCCATCAGCCATTAATTGAAGGCTACTCCCAGGTGGCAGTAACGTCCTGCTACTTCTGACCTGTTATAGGCAAAGGCAAAAATGACACAAGTAGCCAGAGAAAGCCTTCAGATGGAATTTCTGGCATTTGAAATTGGGCCAGAATGCAACTAAATACTTAAGCCTGAGGAAATATGTGTGGGGCCCTGATATGATCTGTTACCTCAACCAATCAGGGAAAATTTGTTGACTCTGTATCTAGGTAGAAGCCTTTTGATCAACCTTTATGGAAGAAGAGAAACTTTGACACAAATCCTCACACAAAGTTCCAACCATTTCAACAACACTCCAATTATTCCATGCCAAAGCACTAAATGCAAATATTCATTCCACTACACCAACTCTGTCTTCACATTGACAACCTTTGAAGTTTGCAGCAGAGATTAAATTCAGAATAAGTGTTCAGCATTCAAGTATACTTCTTTTTCCAGAAAAAATCTGTACAGGTAATAATTTATTAGAGCTAAGCAAATAGTTTTGTGTGGACAAATATTCTTATTTTAGGAATAAGGGAACTATAAATCCTAAAGCAATTATCTTTAGGAAAGCAGCAAAGTAATAGAAGAAAGAGTATTGTCTTACCTTTAATGAGTTTTTGTAATATCAAAATAAATCATTACTGACTGAGCTGAGAGGTAATTTCAATATTAAAAACAGATCAGTATAGCAATTAAGTTATCATAAATGAAATCAACCTAAACATAAAAACTCTTCTCCAATAAATCAAGGTGGTTTTGCCCTTTCAGTAGGAGACTAAATTCCAACTAAATTTTCAAGTCTTAAATGTATCTCTTGAAGTCGTGGGTGACATTTTGATCAAATGTCCATGACCAGGGACAGGAGAATTGAATTTGGCATGAATAAAGGACTGAGTGGATAGTATATAGTGTATTCCAAACAATGATGGGAGAGTGGTTCAACCACAAGTCATAAAAACACTGAAAGAAACCATGTCAGAATTTCAACAGCAACATTTTGGAAGAACTTTTTTTACATTGGTGTGTGTTCTCCTCTAAAAAGAAAAATCTCTATATATTTTTGTCCTGAATTGTTTTCAAAGTGTTTTTTTGAAATCTGATTTGTGTCAAGGAACATATATAAAGGACACATGGACAGAGCCAAAGAAGGTAGGATCGAGGGTGGGAGGCAGGGAAGGGTGGAATGGGCAGGAATGGTGGGGGTAAAATGGAGATGATTGTATTTGGACAATAAAAAAAAAATTTAAAAATCTGATTGAGCCCTGGCTGGTGTGGCTCAGTGGATTTAGTGCTAGCCTTCTAACCAAAGGGTCACTGGTTTAACTCCCAGTCAGGACACATGCCTGGGTTGTAGGCCAGGATTCCAGTAGGGGGGCACACTAGAGGCAACCAGACATGGATGTTTCTCTCCCTTTCTCCCTCCCTTCCCCTCTCTTTAAAACATAAATAACATCTTTTAAAAAATATGATTGAATCTTTGAAAAGCTCTGTAGGATAAAAACAGACATAATATTACTATTTTATAGATCTTACCAGTGTGGCTCAGTAAGTTGGAGTGTTGTCCTGTTCTATATACCATAAGGTTGGGAATTTGATTCCTGGTCAGGGCACATACCTAAGTTGCAGGTTCACTTCCCAGTTGGGGAATATATGGGAAGCAATCAATTGATGTTTCTCTCTCCCATCTCTCTCTCTCTCTCTCTCTCTCTCTCTCTCTCTCTCTCTCTCTCTCTCTCAATAAATAAACAAAAAATCACCATCTTATAGATTAAGAATCTGAGGCATGGAAAGGTTCTAGTACTTGCACTGAGATATCACTATAGCAACAGAACATGAATGTCACCTCACTCAGCCATTGTATGAGGCTCTTTCTGGAAAAAAAAGAAAACTTATTATCTAAAGCTCAGGCACAAAAATAATCTATAAATCAACAAAAAATGGCATCTTTCAGAATATAAACTCAATACAGTGGCTCTTCAATAATGAATATAGCTTAAATAAGGACAGCAGAAATAGGAAGCACACAAAAACTGCCAAAAATGATCTTCAGGGATTGCTAGATCTAGACTTGTGCAAATATATTCAGGCTGTTTCATATTAGTCCTTGATCATTTCTCTTGGCTTTCATGATTGGTGGAAATAAGTATATGCTATTCCTAAAGCTTAACTCTCTAAGGAAATACCTAGTGCTGATAAAAAGTTCTATAATTTCATGTGATCTCTTAAAAAGTAATGACTCTCAGAAACTTTAGAACATTTCAAGAGCAAATTAAAGAAGTGGCAATGTATTTGGTGACTTTAATAAAACATGAAAATCCCTGAAGCAAGCAAGTATAATATGGTGGGAAATTTTTGCTGGATAACATCCACTTACCATTGTCATCTGATCTGAATAGAACTGACAACACCACCAGATTTATCACTGATTTGGTTGAGTGAGTTATTCCTCCATTTTGGAGACACTGGAATACTTACAAATTAGTTTTCTTCCCAAATGTTTATTACAGATAATGTTAACACTACCTTTGTTTATTAGTATCTGAAAAAATTTGAAAGCCATTAGTCAATGATACATTGCTCTATAAATGGCTGTAGATACACATGACTGTCTGGTCATCTATTTGATACATTTGTAAAATGCTTACTGTATACACACACTATTCTGGCTATATTAACTACTGCATTGTAACAGTGGAATGGGTTATCACATCAAATGTTTTAAAAATTGAACTAAATGACATTGGGTGAAGAATTAGCTGAGAGGAGAATGTAATAATCCTACTTAGAATATGACCAAAATCATGTACCAAAATAAAAATAACTTCAATTTCAAAGAACATATATGCATAACCCATAGACACAGAAAACAGTGTGGTGATGGCCAGAGGGAAGAGGTGGGCAAGTGTGTGTATGGGGAAATAAGGACATCTGTAATAGTGTCAATAATAAAAATAAATAAAAATCATAACTTCTGCTTTGTTAAAACAGAAGACATTCCTACTTTATTTTCCAGTTAAAGATGGCCTTTCCAATAATAAAACATCCCTTACCTAACTTGTATTCCTAACTCATTGTTTGTTTACACACCTCCCCTATGTTGGCAACACCCAGCACCAAATTGATCCCATAGCTCACTTTCCTCTTCTGCCCTTAGTCTACCAGTAAAATTAATCACAACAAGGAAATGGGGGCCATTTCAAACAGTGGTCTTCTCTGCCAGGGAGTTCTTCAGTTCAGGTAGACATTGTAAATACCTGCTACTTCTTAGTTGCCACTGGCATAATTCACCCTTGTCCTGCATCTTGTCATCTAAAGTCACATTATTAGTAGGACACAAACTTGCCTTTGCATCACAGGCAAAAGTATGCCTTCAATTCTCCACCTTTAAACATGAAATTTTATCTAACATCTTGTCTCATTTTAGTTCATTACTTCTGATCTTAGGGGAAGAGTGTCCCTCCTCATGTTGAAAGCTCATATTGTCACCTGGGCTCTAACCCCTCCTCTGCCACTCTTCTAAGACAATTTATTCCTTAAACCACTATTTTCTATCTCTGTTGTTGGTTTGTCACAAAAACAGTCCTGGGCTGTTTTTCGTAGAAAACCAACATCCAATATACAGGGTGGGACAAAAGTAGGTTTACAGTTGTTTATATGGAAAATACTAATAACAAATGGACAACAGTACATTGATTGCCATAGGGAGAGGATATGGGGAGAAGTATAAAGGGGAGATAAATGGCAATGGAAGGATATTTGACTTGGGGTGGTAAATACACAATATACAGATCATGCATTTTAGAATTATATACTTGAAACTTATATAATTTTATAGGTTTAACCAGCACCACCAATAAATTAAATTTTAAAAATAAAATAATTAATTAATAATACAAGAATAAATTCACCCTGGCCTGTGTGGCTCAGGTGGTTGGAGCATCGTCCTGTATCCAAAGTGTTGTGAGTTCAATTCCCAGTCAGGGTACATACCTGGGTTGTGTGTTTGATCCCTGGTTGGGGTGTGTAGGGGAGGCAACTGATCAATGTTTCTTTCTTACACTGATCTTTCTCTCTCTTTCTCTTTCTGAGGTGTCATTACCCTGGGTGTTTCTGGAAGAGCTGGAAACTGACACCAGGTCCTGTCTAGTAATTCAATTAGGAAGAGGACTTGCTGATCCTCTCCTGGACCCTTCTGAGCTTGGGAGAAAATCAGAAGGGGAGACAGCAGGGCTGACCATGGAGCAGTTTGCATGCCCCATGGTCTGTTTGGCATTAATGCCTAAATTTCACATGGGGTCACATGAACAGCTTCAAAGGCAGCCAAACTTGTGCAAGATTGCATATACCTCCACCTCGAGAGGGCTGTGTTGGCAGTGGGAGGCTGGTGGTTGAAGACAGCTGGAAGGAAGGTGAGGTTTGAAAAATATCAAAGAGTTCAATGGTAAATATCTCATTGCCCTTTGCGGGAGCCAGTGTTTAGACCCCATCACACAGAGGGTGTCCAGAACCTATCAGAGAAAAAGCAAAGATTAATAGCAGATTGCAAGGGAGTTCAGCTAAGTCATTTGCTATTTTCCCTAATTCCCTCCTCCTTTCCCTTGCAACACAACAGAGTAGCAACAAGATGATATACAGAGAGGGGCATCACAGAGAAGCCACCACACACCATGTTCCCCCCAGACCACTTAAGTCACAAACCTCATGGGCCCTGGGGAAAGAGAAAAGCTCTGAAGGGTAAATCAAATGGAAATATTTTTAACATCCAAAAATGAAGTAAAGAAATCATCCCCAAATGTACTAAAAGGGTATGTGACCCAGCAGGGGAGGAACTTTTCATATGGCACAGTTGTGGGAGTGAGGACTGAGAAAGGAGAAAAATGAAACCATTTCCTCTTTGTACTCTGCAGAGATGAGATAGTTCAGTAAAACACTTACATATGAATAAGCAAAGAGGAGAAAATGCAAATCTGTTATCCCACAAGGCAGCCATAACTAATATTAACCAATGTTTGTCATGGATTTTTATGTGAATTTATTTTCAAAAATGTAATCACAATGCATTCACTGGTTTTTAAATTATCTTTTATTCTGAGATATATTCTAAACATTTGTGCTTTTTTTAAAAAGTGTATAATATAACTTTTAATATCTTAGAATATTTTTATGAGTTGATGATAATTTACTCAAGCAATATCATACCCTTTTATATTGAAAGTTGCTTCCAATGTTTTACCATTATGTATAGTCCTATAACCAAGCAAACCAGGGCTTAGCCATGTGGTGTCTTGACAAATGAACCAACAATTTAGTGTTGAAGGAAACAGGTTTTTATTAACAGGATTCCAACCTTGGGGTGGTTCTGAGAGCACTCCTGCTCAGAGCCCTCCTCTCCCACAAGACCTAGCACGTCCCTTGCCCCCAAGAGCCTAAAAGCTTAAAACATGCCCAGAAGTTCCCCAATTCCTTATCTGTTCTGTTCTTTTTTAAAATTTTATTTTATTTTAATTGTTGTTCAAGTAGTTTTCTGTGTTTTACTCCCATTCCAGCCCACACTCCAGCTCTCCCCCCTCCCATTTCCACCCCCCCAGTTGTTGTCCATGTGTCATTTATACTTGTTCCTGTAAATCCTTCCCCTTTTCCCCTGAAATTCCCTCCCCTATCCCCTCTGGTCACTGTCTGTTCTTAAGCCAGTCCCACACACAGGTCTCCAACTCCTCTGGAATGTGCACTTGTGTGTTTCAGAGTCGCCGCACTCTCAAAGCAGCTCTCTCCTTCATGATCTGGAGTACATTGTCCTCAGTCTCCATGTAATGATTCAGGAAACTATATGTCATATTTCACTGGATCATGGTGGAGTTCAGGGAGGCACATGTCCCAAGAGAGTGGCTTTTCCATACATCCTTCAGAGAAGCAGAAGTCTTCAGCTCAACATTCCTGGTCACAGGTCAGCTCCAAGCCTCTCCCACAAATATTTGCTTGGTTAGGCAGGTCCTCGCACAGCTTCATCAGCTCAGTTGCAGTCTTCTCATTCCTACTCCAGACCTCGTGGCATGCTCTTACTCCAAACCATGAAGCTTCCCCCTTACACACCAGACCTCATAGCCAACTCCTATCTACACCCTTTCAGACTGCATGACTTCTTCCTCTCTTTCAGCCTGCACTTATTTTTAATGCTCAGCCTGGAACTTCCTATGGGACTGCATATCCAGCCCCTCCTATGATGTGCCATTTTTGCCAGTTCCTCCATATCTTTTACCTTCTTTTTTCTGCCATCTAGTCAGGGAAAGAGTTCCTTGTGACATAGGGGCATCCACCACCCTTGGCTATGTCACTAGTCACTATACGCTCTTAAATTCACATACACCTTTCACCTTGGGTGGTAGTCCTCTCCCCTTCAAGAAAGTCATGGCTATTACCTTGCCATTGTTATGAAAAGTATCCTAAATGCCTTATCATCCACTTCCCCCTTCTCCCAATCAAGGTTGGTGGAAAATATGCTCTGTTATTTTAAAGGGAACCCCTGCTCTGCACCCCATTATAATCTTGCATTGGACATCTTTAGAGCTAAATTTTTGTAACCCTCCTTAATTATTTCCTCAGTGTAAATCCTACTAGTGTAGTTGCTTTCTCAAAGGGTATATACATTTTAAAGTTTTTTCTATATGCTGCCAATTTCCCTTCAGTCTACACACCCACTAGTAGCCAGTGAGAGTCTGTTTTTCTGCATTTTAGCCCACGCTGAGTATACATCTTTTTATGGGTTGTCTAATATTTATTTGTGGTACAATACTTTTTAAAATGCAATTTTTTGACTACTAGCAATAGCTGACATTTCACATTGGTTTATTGGCTATTGATAGTGTCTGTGCTATGCACTGCCTGTTTCTGTTTTTTTGCATATTTTTCTGCTAGTGTACAGTTTGTTGTTTTATAAAAGCTATTTACATATCTATTATATATTGCAAATAGTCTTCCCAGTTCTTTATCATTTATGATCTATTTTCCATTCCAAAGTTTAATTTTTTTAGATTTGACTGGATAAAATTATTTTATGATTTATGCCAAGAATAAACAAACCTTTGTAAAGGGCTACAGAATAACTATGGGGAGTGGCATAGGGAAAATAATACAATAATTAATAAGTAATAATACAAGAATAAACTCTGCATAATACTCTACAGTTCTATCCGTGCTATTGTGGTTGGTAGGAAAACAAAATACCATATCATCTCACCTATAAGTGGGATCTAATCAACAAAACAAATAAGCAAGCAAAATATAACCAAAGACACTGAAGTAAAGAACAAACTGACAGTAACCAGAAGGGAAGGGGGAGGGGGATAATGGGGAATGAAGGGGAAAGGTCAAGTCGAGGAACATGTATAAAGGACACGAGGATACTGACAATGGAGTAGGGGGAGGATTGAAAGTGGAAGGGGTGGGAGGGTAGGGCAGGGGAGAGTAATGGGGGAAATGGTGGTAACTATAATTGAACAACAATAATTTTTTTTAAGTAAAAATGAATGAACTCTATATTTTGCATACTCATGCCTATAAACCTACTTTTGCCCCACCCTGTATTTTAGGCTTTGCCAGCCAAATGGTTTCTATTACAACTCTGCAGAATAAAAGCAGCCATGGAGGATACACTAATGAATGTGCATGTCATTATTCTAAATTTGGTCATGAGTGGGCAGTACTTTCTCTAGCTCTGTTTTAAGCTATCCCTGTCATGTTTTGAAAAGGTTTACCACTGTAAGGATATATTATTTTCTATGTTCAATTTTTATTTTTATGGCTTCACTTTTTTAAATTGTCAGGTCTGTCTAATCTCCTATTTTTAGTTTTCAGTTAGAGTTGACATACAATATTATATTAGTTTCAGGTGCACAACATAGTGATTAGACATTTATATAACTTACTAAGTGATCGTCCTGACAAGTACATGTGGAATCCAAAACACACAATAAATGAACACAGTAGAAACAAACTCATGGCTTCACTTTTTAAATTTCTACCTTCAATACATTTATAATTACTTTTGTTGATTTAATTTTTCTCAGATGAGTTAGTCATCTTGTCTAAAAGCATTTATTGAATAATGTACACTTTTCCAAATGAGTTGATTTGGAAACATTTTTAAATTAAATATGAACACCCACACACACATTGGGATTTTTTTAATACTATTACTATTCTGGGGCTAGTATCATGTCTTTCATTATTAGAGGGTTTTTTTCAATGCTCTTTAATATCTTGTATAGCAATTTCACACCCCTCATACTCTTCTTTTTAGGTCTTTGTTTTTGATTTTCTCTTCTTTTTTTCCCAAAATATCTTTCAAACTCATTTTATCAAGTTCTAATAAAAATTGCATTGAATTTTTATTGAAATTGTATTAATCTAAAGATTAACTTTTTTCAGGGAAACTGAGAGTCTAAGAGTGATATGCACACAGTGAAGGTTACTTTCTCATTATCTTTGGTCTCATTAATTGACTTTGTAATCAACAAGAGAAACTTAAAAATACAAGTATGTAATTTGGGGTCAAATATAGTATTCTATTTGAAAGTAAGATTCAAGTGCTTAAAATTTTGAAACCTGCTGGTTTAACCTACTGACATTTATTATTATTACTAATTTGGCTTCCATCATCTTATTCTATATCTTCATTTAATTTTTTTTCCTTGTTGTTTCCTTCATTTTCTCTTTTTTTATAATAATTGACTTTAATTCTTCTAGTGCTTATTTAGCAGTTATGCTTACAAACAATTTGCAGTCTATTTAATCTGTATTAATTAAGGATGAAATAATAACATTTGAATACCCCTGTTTCAGCCAAAGGATATATTCAAATCTTACATTGCTCACCTTCATTACCTGGCCCTATTAATCTTCTTAGTTTTTATTAATAACATAACACATTTAGATCCAACATCTTTTTAGTGATCATGTATCTTCTAATTTTGAAATGATTTTTGATGTTTCTCTTTACTTTTATAATCAGATTTTTTATAATGTACCATCTTTCTACTCTTCTGCAGCTATTTCATGAAGACTGTCTTCTTGTGTTCTGTTATAAATGTTAAATAGTTTCTTAAAGTTTTGCTCCAGATTCATTAGTAGATAATTATCAGAAGTTTGTTATTCTTCTGAGTCTTCTAGATACATTTCTTTCCCCTTGTTCTGTGACTTTATTCATCTTAGTCTTTTGTTCTACAATCTATCCCATGTTGCTGGTAGAGTGCCTCTCTGCTACTTAAAATGAAATGACAGCTTGGCATGTAACTTTAAGCAAAATTTAAGTCTTTGTACCTTTGTACGATGTAAGGAGATGTCTTCTCACCCCATGGTCTGGTTCTCTAGTTTTCTGAACTGACGTGTTATATGAAAAACTACAATTCCAAGTGTGCACTAGTACCTTAGTTCTTCCTACAATGTTTCCGTATAAATAATGCCCTACAACTCTACTGCTTGTGTATGTACTTTCCCTTCTCATACCCAGTAGAAAAAGAAAGATGCCCAAGTTTCTGGCTGGCTCAAATCATGAATCTTTCTTTTTAAACCTTGTAAGTTTAATTACAATAGTGAACACTTAGAACAAACTAAATGTTCACTATTCAAAGAATGGTGATATAATACTATACCTTAGAATAATATAAAGCCATTAATAATGATGTTTTTAAAAATATATCATTAAAGAAACTTTTAACTAGGAGATGTGATTTTTTTGTTCATTATATTTTCTTTTTCAAATTTTATTTTTCAATTACAGTTTACATTCAATATTATTTTTTATTAGTTTCCAGTGTACAGCACAGTGGCTGGACAGTCATATACTTTATGAAGTGGTTCCCCCACAAATCATGAATCTTTAGGGACTGAAGCACAGACTTTTTTTCTACCTTTTACGAAGCTCTGTTTGTGTCTAAACCCCGCTCCTGTTGTCTTGGAATTAGTTTCAGTTTCTTCAAGGATCTGGTATTAGATTACCTATTAGTCTTATTTTCCATGTTGGGAACTTTATTCCCTCCCCCTAGGTCTTCATTAGTGTTTTTTTTAAGATTTTATTTATTTTTAGAGAGGGAAGGGAGGGAGAGAGAGACAGGGAGGGAGGGAGAGAGAGACAGGGAGGGAGGGAGGGAGGGAGAGAGAGAAATATCAATGTGTGGTTGCTGGGGGCCGTGGCCTGCAACTCAGGCATGTACCCTGGCTGGGAATTGAACCTCCGACACTTTGGTTCACAGCCCGAGCTCAATCCACTGAGCTATGCCAGCCAGGGCTTCCATTAGTGTTTTTTGTTAGATGTTTAGAGAGGCTTTCCTGGGGAATGTTAGCCTGATGCCACTTTGAATAACAACAACAGTAGCCGCTAACATTTACTGAGCATTTACCATGTGCCATCTATTTCCTCATTTAAGCACCATAACAACCCTTATTTGACGGCCCTGAGACTAATTTGCCCAAGGACACTCTGCTAAGGGCACAAGCTGCCATGTGCATGTATTTAAAGCCATTTGCAAACTCTTAGGCTGCCTGGGATTTAAAAATATATACAGTATGCCATCTTTTTATGCTTTTCTAAAATTTTTTGTCTTTCTGACCCTGACTTAACCACTCAGATGCCAGTATTTCATTCTCCTTCCCTTGCATGTTGATATGATACACAACCTCATCAGTTAACTCTGGATTAATCTTTTACATGATATACATCTCATGCCATTCATACCTAATTAATGGACATTAAGTAATCAAAGATCCTTTTAAAATCTTTTAGTCATAGATATTATATTTTTCAGGTACCTGAGTGAATATTTTACTGTTCTGTGTCATTTTTAAACTTAATGGGAGGTCTTTTTAAAACAATACATGGATTGAATACACTTTCAGATAGGTACAGGATATAAAATGTTAATTGTAGAGAAGTACTTTACACAAGCACCAGATTTGTCACAGGTGAGCACAGGTAACCAGGTTCTTGGTGATTGGGACCAAGAATTAAACCGAACACCCAGAGTTTATAGCAGAGAACATGGGAGCAGGCCAACTCCAAGCAGAGATTGACCTCATGGGCTTAAGGGACTCTATTCTTATAGGGCAGATCCTTCCTGGCTAGTTTTGGTGGGCTTTTACTACGCATGTACAAGTAATTGTATTACTTTAAAGCTACTGCAAATGTGGTCTCCCATGATTTTCCCAGATTGACCACCAGGGAAGAGGGTCCCACAATGCTACTGAATTGACCCCCATTTCTCCTGGGGTCCCCCTGTACTAGGTTCACCTTTCCCTTCGCCAGAAAATTATAGCTCTCCATGTTACAGATTGGTGAAAAGCAAAGGAATTATTTATTCAAGTTATACAGACTTAAGAGTAATGACTAAATGTCTTCATCAAAGTCCCAAAGTACCTTAAAACACCCACAAACACACACAGGCCTTCCTTCCCCTATTTGCCCAGTCTGGGGTACCGTATCTCAGGAAACGAAATAGAAGTCCATGGCTCAGGCAGCCTCCGGTTCTTCCCAGTAATCCATGCTCGGCTGGTAGGCCTTCCTCGGTTCCCAGCACCATCAGCTGTGTTGCTGGGATCTCCAGCTAAAGTCACGTGGTGGTTCTCTGCTGAAGCTGCATGGTGGTTCTCTGCTAAAGCCGCCTGGTGGTTCTCTGCTAAAGCCGCCTGGTGGTTCTCTGCTAAAGCCGCCTGGTGGTTCTCTGCTAAAGCCGCCTGGTGATTCTCTGCTAAAGCTGAATGGTGATTCTTCTCATGGCTGCGGTGTGGGGGTGTCCCCCACTCTGGCCAAAAGCGCTTGGTTCTCCTCACTGCCATAGCCGCACGGTCCTCTCCTTACATGGCTGCAGCTGCATACTTCTCTCTCCACTGCAACAGCCGCGTGGCTCCCTCCTCAATGGCTGCCGAGTCTGGGTTTAAATATCCTTCCAGCTTTACTGGGCTGCCATCATGACTCTGCACAGGAATGGCCCCATGTCGTGGAGCCAATCATCTCCAAGCTCTCACGCAGGCGCTGCATCTAGGGGGAGTTGCCTCCCAGTTATATCTTGGGGGGAAGTTCCTTCCATCCTCCTGGCTCAGAGCATGACCACGGGTATTTAACATATCTATGCAAACAGTTAAAGGTTATAGATGTGTTAAATGACCATGCCAGAGGTTAGCTGCAAAGCTGTTGCTATGCAAAACAGCTCTCAATGGCCCTGCTCCATGTGTCCCTTCCCCCAACTCACACCTGTGCTGGAGGGTGAGGACATCCTATGTATCTTTCTAATATTTCCTGCACACCTTGAGTTCTGGACCCCATTACAAGTCATTCTTTTGGGGGGCCCCTGGCTGCACCCTCCTACAGATTCACTAAATAGATGGTCACAGGAATATTAAGAAGGCAAAAAAAAAAATACACTCAATTGTTAGAGGTTGGATTTTCTAGAAACCAGACTGACATGGTGTTAAACATGCACAATGCTAGTTAGGGAGTGAGATTGGGGTCAACACCTGTGGAAAGAAGAATGAAGCAGGATTGAATAGGAGGGCAATTGAGTTGTAACTCAGAATCAACAACAGAGCTTCAGATAACCCCCTAGAGGAGGTCAGAGCCTTCAAAGTTCTCCCCTGTTGCACCAACTAGTCAAATTGCTACAGTGGCTCATCAATCAGCAATTGAAGTGGGACACCTGGAAAGGGAGTGGCCTTGGTAAGGTTGCCCTCTGCAGCCTGAGAAAATCTCCAAAGGTGCTGACATTGAAGGCTGACTGTTGGCAGTAACCTTTTCTTCACTGATGGGGATCTAAGCTGAGAAGTATCATAGGATCCACCACAATGATCCTCTCTGACAAGTCAGTCATTTCAGAGATGGCCAAACTGCTTCAGTGCATTTCCAATTACTTTAAAGCTTGCTGTAATTTTTATTACTTTTTAAACTCCTAATAAAATAAAGACACTAAATAAATGACTAATTTCAATGAGACTTACCTAGTAATCACAAAATATAAGAGCATTCAGGAAGGAAAGAAAACGGATGTTTAATGAGGACACTTTGGCTCAGGCTCTTAGCATACAAAATTTCATTTTACTAGCCCAAACGTGCTTTAAGCTTATAGACGAGAAAATGGAGAGAAATTTTACCCACAGCTGGTCAATTGTACACTTAGAAGTGGATTACCACAAAACTTTTGATACACCATGATGGCTCATCCTGACAAAATGACAGTGATGTAAAAGACATCTCACTTCTGGACTTTGGAGTGTTTTTGTCAAATGGTGGCAGAGCCTATGGCCAGGGAGCCTGAGCCAGAGCAGATGGTGTGGATCATGCCCAGCACTACCCAGGAGAGAACAAATGGCTGCCCTGCTGTCCCCGTACAAATATATTAGGCATAGTCTTCTTGGAAATCTTTAATGAAAAGGGGTCTATTAAATGTGTCCCCTCACAAGGGTCTACAATGATCCCAGCATGTTGATGGGTCTTTCCTGCCTTGAGGAACCTTAAGTGACAGAATCCATCAATCAACTAACACATTCTGAGAGCACCTGCCACATTCTTGGGCAGCAAAGGAGACACAAAGATATTTAAGAATAGAGTGTTATAGTAAATGAGGCACTGACTTCCCACTTCACTTAGAATAAAATCCAAATTCTTTAGAATGGGTTATAATTCTCACCCTTATTTCCCTTCTATTTCTCGGATACCATTCTCTCCATTGTTCACTTTGCTCTAGTCACACTGTTTTTTTCACTAGCTATTTTATTTGCCTGGAATAATCTTCCCCAAATCTGTGTAATAGATTTATTCTCTTCCCCCAGATTTCAGCTCAAATTTTCTGTTTCACAGAGTTTTTTTCTGATTTCCATAGCTAAAATCATCCTATATTTAATAGTGCTTTATATCATTCATTGCACTTTTCACTTTTTTAAATTACCTTTTGTGCACATTTACTTGTTCAACATCTGTCTCCCCCAAATTTGTAAGCCACATGGGAATTGGGACCCTGTCTGTCCCCAATACTTAGAATAGTACTTGACATGTAATAGGAACTCAAATGTTTATTAAGTGAATAAAACAAGCAGGAGACCAAAGTGCCCTTGGGAAGATCATCTAACCGCCTTGAATGGAAGCTTATTCATCTAGAATAAGAGTTGGCACACTATGGCTCACAGACTAAATATAGGTGGTTGCCTAATTTTATAGAGTTTTATTGGAACACAGGCATGCTCATTCATTTATGTATTGTCTACAGCTTTCATGTGGTAAGAGCTGAGCTGAGTAGTTAAGACAGACACTGTATGGCTCAGAAAGCTTAAAATATATACAATCTGATACTTTAAGGAGAAAATTTGCTGACCTTTGGTACTCATATATTTGCTCGATATTCCCTGCAGCATTTTTGTAAGGAACAAATTAAAAGATGCATGTGAAAGTTTTTATAAAGTGAAAAATGCTATTCACATAAGCATTAACTTTATTAGCTAGGAAGATGATTATCATGAAGCCACTGCAATCAATCAGCCAATGATTAAGGCACTGATTTATATGATTCACACTATTTCAACAGGGACTTCAGGGAAATATGAAATCATCCTTCAGGGCATAGGCTAGTCAGCCCTTCCCTGAATATTAGCTCAGACTTGAGGTGACACCCACCTCACGACAGTGGAGGAAAAGAGGAGACAGGTATACCTGGGATCAAATCTCCACTCTACCACTTATGAACTGTGTGCCTTCGGACTCTCACCAACACTACCTGTCAGGTTCCTCATTTGTAAAATGAAGATACTAAAAATACCTATTCCATAGCATTATTGTGGGGATCAAATAACATAATAAATGGAAACAGAGATAGCAGCCATCTCATTGTCAACATCAATGGTAATTGTCATCATTTTCATCTTTATTGTCATCATCTAGCTACCTCTCCCACATTCTGAACTAATTCTGTGGCTAAGGAAACAAGTTTTTGTACTTGTCCATTTATATCTTGGAGAGTTCTGCACAGGATACCAGGGGTCTCATTTTCCTCCCTGTTTCTTACGTATTCATTTACTCTCTCTAGGACTACACCATCCTCTTCTGAGAAGACATCTGAACCTTAGCTTCATCCTAGCTTCTTCTCTCCCTCATTCCCTACATTGAATAGACGGCCAATTTTTACCTCCTGGAACTAATCTCTAGTATCTGTGCTCTAGGATTCATCCTTACAGCAAAGTTGTTATTTCATAGACTAACCAGCTTTCGTCTCACCTCCTATGATAGCTTTCCATGTGGGCATCTGACTTCAGGGAACTCCAGTTCCAGCCCATCCTCCACACAGCATGAGTGTTATCCTCTCAAATAAAATCATGCCACTTTTTTTTTTAAAGTTCCGGGATTCTCCATTGTCTGCTTGTTGCACAAGGTCTTTTTAAACCTTGCCACCTGTCTACTGTGGAACCTCATCTTTCCACCTGTTTATTGCTGGTACCCTCCCCATGTCTGTGTTTTAATCACATGCACCTACTTGCTGCTACCATAGCCAACCTACAGAGATAAGAGTAAGAAAAAAATACCCTTTGTTGTAAACAACTGAAATTTGGGGGTTGTTTTTTATGTAGCATTATCTGAGCAGAAATCTGACTAATGTGACAGAAGTTATAGTTGAATAACCAGTTATTGAGCTGAAGCTATAGCATAATTTCACTCCAAAATAAAGCCATGGATTTTAAAAAAATTATATATGTAATTATACATATATAATTATAATTATATATGTATAATTATATAATTATACATTAATTATAATAATTATAATTAATTATTAATATAATTATAATTATAATTAATTATAATTACATATAATTATAGAGAGAGAGAGAGAGAGAAATCATATGTGCTGTCTTTGGGCAACATTTCCTAAGTGTGTGACTTATACACACATAACTTAATCTCCATTAAGTGGGGCAATTTTTAAAAATACCATAGTAAAAAAAATACCATAGTAAATTTCTAAATGATAAAAAGTATAACTGAAGAAAAAACAAACAGGCAGGAAAATGTGGAGAAAATGTCACTCAATAAAAAGCCTGAGAAGAGGTAACACAGAATGAGGACAATTTAGGTTGATTGAAGGATTCAGTACAAGAAAGCTCAGAGCAAGATAGACTTCAGCGTATGGATAAGAGGTCCCCAAAAGGGTAGAAAAAGTAAGAAGAGTGAAAAGTTGATCTGTGCCCTGGATGTGGATCTGAGCCAGATGAGTCACCTAAGGGAGGCTAACACTATGGCCGAGTAAAAAGGCCCAGGTCAAGGAAGAACAGTGTTCCCAAGTAGAGGTAGCCATTGAATAATTCCCTTGGGCATTTATCTGAGAGCTTTAATGGATATTGAAGATCATTTTGTCCACATTAGCTACTAAGGAGATTTGACCCTCAATATGAGGTATCATCAGGTACATTAATCACCCAGCTAATGGCCTAACCTCTTTGATAATGTCACATACACAGTTTTTCTCCCCCTGATTGGCTTTGAGGTGCCCCTGTTCCCACAATAATTGCACATTTTTTCTCTCACCTTGTTGCTGGAAAAAAAGAAAGGGAGGAAGGGAAGGAGAAAGGAGATGGGAGGTGCAAAGAACAAGTTCTAATTCAATCTTGTTACCTACTAGAACCCATGTATAAGGCAGTGTTGGTGTACTGGGAATTACCCAGCAAGATAGATGTCCCATTTAGTTCCAAGAGCCATTTGTGAATTACCTTGATCTTCACTGTGAATGAGGGGACTGAAATGATCCAGGAGTTAAAACCCATATCTAATTTGTAGCAAAACTGCTTGGATACTTGATAGAAAAACACCAGGAGCAGGGGTAAAACCCACCAGCTAGTATTAGTCATCAAAGGGGAATTAAAAACATTGTTTCATCTGTACTTTCTAGGTAATTAACATGATGTCATCTAAGAGCCTGTGGTGTGACATAGGTACTAAGTACCATAGAATGCTGATCTCAGCTCTTTAGGTGATTCATTTCAACATGAACTGTGATAAACAGAAGAAAATAAATCAAATAGGGTATCTTTTCTTATTTAGATATTTTTAAACATTCAATCTGAAAATTATTTATGATAGTAATAAGATACCAATGTCTGCTGAAAATATCTAACTTTGTTGATTTTCAAGTTTTCATGGACCATAAACTTCTAAATCCTTGGGCACAGGTTTGTATATTTGTTTTGAAAACCTCTTTGTATCTGGAACACATACTGAATCAATCAATCAATAAATCTTTTACATCAACAGGAAATGCCCTAGGTATTTTGGAAATGTGTGTTCTTTGGTGACAGCGTCATAGTCTAGCACACAGACTTTATATATAAGTTCAATTAGTACGTAGTAAAACACAGACTGCAGTGGCACATTTTAGAAAAGGGACTCTTTATTATTCATACTAGAAAAACTTTTAATAGTAAAAGTACAGCAATTAAAAACTTTAAATTGTAAAAATACCCTAACATTCCAACAATTCCTAACATAATAGAATAAGTACAGTGTTATGGAACCATTTCTGGCCATAGCATCTTAATTATCAATAAAACCACTCAGAATGTTTCAAGAAATGTGTTTGGCAGTCTACAACATTATCAGCATCAGAATGTTTTTGTGGTTTATTTAAAATGTATTATTTTAAAACATTCATGTCCATGTAAAAATTTTAAAACCTCAATCTAACCTCCCAGAGATAATAATTGTAAAAAAAAAGCATTGCATTTATTCTTACAGACATTTTTCCACAAATTGTGATAATTTTAAAGTACTTCCACAAAGCCTTTGATACCCCTTCCTTCAAAAGGTGGAGCCTAATTCTCTTCCCACTGAGAGTGGATCAGATTTAGTGACTAGCTTCTAGCTAATAAAATGTGGTCAATGTATTGGTTGCAATTTCTGAAACTAAGTCATGAAAAGCATTTAATGGAAACATGGAACAGACTGACAGTGGCCAGAGGAGAGTGGGGAAGGGGACAATGGTGGAAAGAAGGGGAAGGAACTAGTCAAGGGACATCAAAGAACATGTATGAATGACCCATGGACATGGACAACACTGGGTGAGTTAACTGTGGGAAGGGGACTGGGCTGAGCCGAGGGCAAAGGGGGAAAAATTCAGACAACTATAATAGAATAAAAATATTTAAAAAAAAATCACATCTCTATCTCTCTCTGTCTCTGTCTCCCCTTCTTTCTCTTTGTCTCATCAATCTCTCTGGGGGAGTGAGCTGACATGAGGACATTTAAGCAGCACAATGGAGTGGCACATATGGCAAAGAACTGAGGCCTCCTGCTAAGAGCCACATAAGTCAGCCATTTTAGAAGCAGATCCCCAGACCCAGTCAAATTTTCAAAGACTGCAGCCCTAGCCAACATTCAGATCCCAATGACATGAAAAGCCCTGAGCTGGAACCAATCAGCCAAACCATTCTCAAATTCCAGACACATAGAAACTATGAGATAATAGATGTGTATTGTTTTAAGCCATGATGTTTGAGGATAATTTGTTAAGCAGCAATGAATAACTAATACACACACATGCACACACTCACACTATCACACTACACACAAACATACCCATAATATGCACTATACATATTTCCAAAAAGTGGGAAAACACTTCATATACTTTTTGTAACCCTCTTAAATGTTAATTAATAATACTATATTATAAACATCTTCCCACATGTATTTTCAGTGATGATTTTTAAATAGTTGGGAATGCATACAACCCCTAACAAAAAAATTTTAAAACTACTCTACATGTCTTATAAAAAAGAAAAAAAGTTTTTCCTCTACCCTTTTACATTAAGTTTCTGGGCCTGTACAAATTAAACTATCTTAAAAAAGATTAACAAGAGAAAGGGCATAGAAATTTATTTGATGTTAATATTTTAATTTTTACACATACACGGGGTTCTCAAAAAAGAAAGTGAATATCCCAAAAAAGCAAGCCTGAGAGCTTATACACCATTTTAACAAAGAGTGATAAATTTGTTGATGTGACAAGGCTAAAAAATGAGTTTGGGTTTCTAGAGGTGGTAAATTGTGGATGATAAATATATAAAAGAAAACTAATGAAAGACAAATACCATATGATCTCACCTTTAACAGGAACCTAAACAACAAATCAAGCAAACAAGTAAAATATAACCAAAGACACTGAAATAAAGAACAGACTGAAAGAGTTCAGAGGGGAGAGGAGAGTGAATTTCAGTGGAATTTCAGGGGAAAAGGGGAAGGGTTTACAGGAACGAGTATAAAGGACACATGGATAACAACTAGGGGCAGGTGGAAATGGGCGGGAGGAGGGGAGGGCTAGGTGGGTGGGTTGGGATGGGAGTAAAAGATAGAAAATTGTACTGCAACAATTAAAATAAAATTTAAAAAAAAGAAAGCTAATGGAAGATAAGGGTTACATCAGTAAGGTTTGTTATGCAGATTGAATCTCACACATTGTGGTGATGAGTGTTTCAGGTTATTTCCCTCTTACCAGTATGGAAGAGAGGAGGAGGAACTCCTTCACAAAAGGAAATTTTTATCCCACATGTAGGCAAAAGGGGGGAGGACAGATAAATTTTTCTGACATCTACTGTTCCTCAATTGCCTTCAGCTCAAAATAATCTTTATGTAAAAGTGGCATATTTTGAGGTGGCATATTTTGATCTCCTTCAGGCTACTGGGGTATAAAATTCTCCTAACAAGGTACAAAATCTATATTCTACAATTTGAAATGAGACATAAAATGCAAACATTGCTACTACTGCTAGAAGGAGAAAACAAATTCTAACTGAGGTGTTAATGGCTGATGTCCATTCTCTCTGTAATGGTTTGTTTTGCTATGGGAGGTAGACTGTGATAGGAGTGAAGTAGAAATAAAGACAGAGAGTGGGATGTATCTACACATACTTTGAGGTATGGTGCAGGTGATTTTAATGAGGGACTTGTTAGACTAGAGAAATGGAGACCTTGAGTACTAATGAACACTCCTCGAAGAAGAAGAAAATTCCAAGGACCATAGGCTGAGCCTTTGATGAGTTCCATACATAGATGGAGGGAAGAGAAGAAGTCAAAAAAGGAAATATGAAAAGAGATAGGGAAAACCAGGAGCATATGAGGCCATGATAGCCAGGAGAATGAGTGTGTCAGGAAAATAGGCAAGACTCAGATGTTGTTAAAAGAAAAAAGAAGTACCATTGGAATTTATAAAAAGGCAATTTAATGGTATTTCAAAGTACCAATTGGGGAGAGCAAGAGGGACAAGAAACAAATTAGTGCTTGGTTTTGGTTTGCTTTGGTTTGATATTTTCCTGGCTCTCTTCCAGTTAGCCTGTAGGGATTAGTTCAGTGACCACGACCAGGAAGACTTCTCGGCCCCTTTAAGTTGGGGTAGGTGCCACATTCCTGTAAGTTCCCACAGCACTCTGTGATCTCCTGCTACATACATTAATCACACATTGTGTATAGTAATCCCATGTTTCTCCATATTTCCACGCCTAGAGTAGAAGCTACTGGACAGAAAGGAATGTTTCGTTTTCGGCTGTATCTCCAGAACCTAACACACTGCCTGCCATATTGTACAAGCTCAGAGAATCTTTCAAGAATGAATGAGAGTGAATAATATAGAAATAGAAGGAAAATGGAAAGACCTTTGTTGAAAGATACTGGCAAACCGCATCCAACAGTACATTAAAAAGATCATACACCATGACCAAGTGGGATTCATTCCAGGTATGCAAGGATAGTACAATATTCACAAATCAGTAAATGTAATACAACACATAAACAAAAGCAAAGACAAAAACCACATGATCATATCAATAGATACAGAAAAAGCATTTGATAAGGTACAGCACCCATTTATGATAAAAACACTCAGCAAAGTGGGAATAGAGGGAGCATTCCTCAACATACTAAAGGCCATATATGAGAAACCTACAACCAACATTATACTCAATGGGCAAAAATTAAAATCTTTTCCACTAAGAACAGGAACAAGACAAGGATGTCCACTTTCACCACTTCTATTCAATATAGTACTGGGAGTTTTAGCCACAGAAATCAGACAAGAAAAAGAAATAAAAGGCATCCAAATCGGAAAGGAGGAAACAAAACTGTCACTGTTTGCAGATGACATGATAGTATACATAGAAAATCCTATAGACTCCACCAAAAAACTGCTTGACCTAATAAATGAATTTGGCAAAACAGCGGGATACAAAGTCAATATCCAGAAATCAAAGGCATTTCTGTATACCAACAATGAAACAGCAGAAGCAGAAATTAAGAAAAAAATACCATTTAATATAGAAAAAAATAGAATACCTAGTAATAAACATAACCAAAGAGGTAAAAGACCTGTATTCAGAAAACTACATAGGAGAGAAATCAAGGAAGACACAAACAAATGGAAACATATACCGTGTTCATGGATTGGAAGAATTAATATCATCAAAATGTCCATACTACCCAAAACAATTTACACATTCAATGAAATACCTATTTGAGTACCAATGGCTTATTTCGCAGACATAGAACAAACACTTCAACAATTTATATGGAACGATAAATGACCCTGAATAGCTGCTGCAATTATGAGAAAGAAGAGTAAAGTAGGAGGGATCAAAATACCCAACACTAAACTATACTACAAGGCCACTGTAATCAAAACAGCCTGGTACTGGCATAAAAACAGTCACATAGACCAATGGAACAAAACCCAAGTCTCTACGCTCAATTAATATTTGACAAAGGAGGCAGCAACAGAAAATGGAGTAAAAACAATCTCTTCAACAAATGGTGTTGGGAGAACTGGACAGCTACGTGCAAAAAAATGAAACTCGAGCACCAACTTACACCTTATACAAAAATAAATTCAAGGTGGATAAAAGACTTAAATATAAACCACGACACCATTAAAGTCCTAGAAGAGAACGTAGGCAGGAAAATCTCAGATATTTCACACAGAAACTTTTTTACTGACATGTCTCCTAGAGCAAGGGACATAAAGGAAAGAATAAACAAATGGGACCTCATCAAAATAAAAATCTTTTGCACAACTAAAGAAAACAGTATCAAAATAAAAAGAGAACCAACTGTATGGGAAAACATATTTGCCAATGATACCTCAGACAAGGGTTTAATCTCCAAAATATATAAAGAATTTATATGACTCCACTCTAAGAAGACAAGTAACCCAATTAAAAAGTGGGCAAAGGACTTGAACAGACACTTCTCCAAGGAGGGCATACAGAAAATCCAAAGACACATGAAACGATGTTCAATATCTCTAGCTATCAGAGAGATGCAAATTAAAACCACAATGAGATACCACTTCACACCAGTCAGAATGGCCATCATAAACAAAGCAAGAAACAACAAGTGTTGGAGAGGTTGTGGAGAAAAGGGGACCCTAGTGCACTGTTGGTGGGACTGCAGGCTGGTACAACCACTATGGAAAGCAGTATGGAACTTCCTCAGAAAACTAAAAATGGATCTGCCTTTTGACCCTGCAATTCCACTGCTGGGACTCTATCCTAAGAATACTAAAACACCAATTCAAAAGAACCTATGCATCCCAATGTTCATAGCAGCACAATTTACAATAGCTAGGTGCTGGAAGCAACCTAGATGCCCATCAGTAAATGAATGGATCAAAAAACTATGGTACATTTACACAATGGAATTCTATGCAGCAGAAAGAAAGAAGAAGCTCCTACCCTTTGCAACAGCATGGATGGAGCTGGAAAGCATTATGCTAAGCGAAACAAGCCACACAGTGAAAGACAAATACCACATGATATCACCTTTAACAGGAACCTAAACAACAAAACAAAGAAACAAGCAAAATATAACCAAAGACACTGAAATAGAGGCCAGACTGACAGTGACCAGAGGGGAGAGAAGAGGGAATTTCAGGGGGGAATGGGTAGGGTTTACAGGAACAAACTTAAAGGACACATGGACAAAAACTAGGGGTGAGGGGTAATGGGAGGAAGAGGGGAGGGTTGGGTGGGTGGGCTGGAATAGGAGCAAGTGAGAGAAAACTGTACTTGAACAATGATTCAAATAAAATTTAAAAAAGACCTTTGTTGATATGTGTGATCAGAAAAGAAAGTAAGTAGTATAACTATAGTGAATGAGAACAATTAAAGTCAAGTGAAGGGATATCCTTTCATAGGAGGGCTGATTTGAGCCAGGTCCTAAAAGCATCTCAGCTGAAAACTAAGGATGTACCCCACATTAGGCTCTGGACTGAATATAAAGGCAAAATCTCCATCTCTCTTGGCTCTGGCAGGCCCCAAAACCAAAACACTTATTCCTGTTACCTTAGTTGTGCACAAAGATCATGTGATGATATATATCACTGTCATATATGGTCAACATACTTGTGAAATAAATAAAATATAATTCCAATTTATTATTTTTATCAGAATGTTCACATTCATATTCTAGATTTAATATGGAGGTATATATTCTAGATATAACTTGGTGTAAAAATATTCTAATGTGCCTTGTATATTAAAATTATTTAGGAATAAATTTAGGACTGAATAAAAGTAACTACTCCTTAACTGTTAAGGAGTTGAAATTACATTTGACCCTTTGAAGGTAACTGCAGGGCTTATGTGGCCCCTGGTGAAAATGAATTTGACACCCCTGTTTTAAACCATTGAAGTAGAAATGCATATTGATCTTCGCAAAAGTTAAACGCTACAATATCTATTTATGTGAGAGCAACTAATTTTATATTTGAAAACAATTGTTAACAATTTTGAAATAAGTAGAGACATAGTTTGATGGTTTATAATACTATATTAAGCGAGTATTAGTTAAGTTTTAGAAGAACATTAATTTCTTTCTAAACAAGTATTTTATAAAAATTTAAATTCAGAAATAATGCAAGACAAGATAATAGATATTAAATTATGTCATAAGCCTATCTCTGGAGGGATTGTTTTAAGTGTTATCATTTATATGATTAAACAAGATAACATATAAGACTGTTACTGAACATTTAAGAAGGCATCTTTCTTAAGAAATACACACAGTTTTGTTTTGGGAGGGGTGCTTCCATTAAACTGTAACATCATGACCAAAGTTCAAGTCCAAAAGATGAGGAAGAAATTTCCTTAGCCTTAGTTCATTACTAGTAGAGAGAATAATGTGGCTGCAGCCTTACCCCCTGCAGAATTCTATATTGACAAAACAAGCTTCAAAATATCTTAGTTATCCACCAACCTCATTTGAAAATGAGCATCCATTTGGTATCACAAATATTTATTACAATGATTACACAATCAATCAAGCAGCTGAAAGAACCTGATAAGATAGTATATCTGATCCATAAATGTCAATCTTATAGAGGTTGACTATTATATTTTTAATAATCAATATTTTATATGTTTTCAGATGTATCCTTTTGACCTAGAAGTTGAATTTATGATGGCAATATTCAGCTTTGAACAAATGATTTTTCACATTGATCTTTTAGCATTGGGCCAAAACATATATTTAGTGTACTGTAATTTAAAAAAAAAAACATGGGTCCTTATAGGGAATAGAAAATCACTGCAATGTTTGGAAGAGGTCTGTGGCTCCAATTTGAATGAAGAAAAATATTGAGAGGGATTTTTTTCTCCCAGAGGATGGCTAAGATTGATGGGAAGATGGCCCTACTTCCTTTACTCCAATTAAGGGAATAAGAGAAATGAGGAAAAGCCTCTTTGACAGATGACATGGGGTAGGGGGTGGGAAGGGGCACTATGATGGGGAGGCACATTTTGTATCTTCAAGCAGGTGATGGAAAGAAGCACAGGAAAGAACCTTCTGGTACTGCAGTGACAAAATAAAATCCCCTTCTTAGAGGGGGACTCCAAGTAGGCCCTCCTCATTCCAGATTTCTCTTTAGAGCAAATGTTATCAGCATAAAGATTGGAGATGCCTGAATATTTACTGACAGATGCAGGAATTAATTAAGCATAGTAGTGGAGGTGCTGGGGGACTGATAGAATCTGAATCCCTGGAGTCACCAAGTTCCCAGATAGAGCTGGCACTGAGTGCCCAGGTCCCACCCTCACAGCCATTTGCATCCTGCCTGTCACACTCAATATGGAGCCTAGTTGTCCAGACCCCCAATTGCTTACCAGCTGCTTAATTCTCCCTATTGTTCACAGAGATATTTGAAGCAAAATGAAATTTACCTTCCAATTACATAACAAGCCTAAATTGTTCCTCACAATATCTTAATTTATCTGGGCATTTTTTGAGCACCCAACAGGAAAAATATTAATATCCAAAAGAGTCCTTGGCATTACCATAGAACAAGGTGGTTAGGAGTATGAAATATGGATTCCAACAGGACTTGAAATACTGATTCTTTCAGCTCTTTGACTTTGGGCATTACTAAAAATTCCTGAGTCCTAGTTTTCCTCACCTGAAAAATGAGATTAAAACTCTGATAGGACCAATGAACTCAATCTACCCTTTTTTTTTTAAACCAGAGTTCGCAAGTCTCCTTAACCTCCTGGCTATTCATCTGGCCTCACTCATTTTGCTAAGGTTTGAATTTTTCTCCTGGCAAAATAAAATTCAAGTTTGAAGAAAGACATCAATTTGGGCTGAAGCTCTACTCACCCTGGATTCAGCAAATTAGAAAGTTCACTGATGTCTGTTTAAGGGCAGGCCAAGGAACTAACAGGAAGACAACCTCCCAAGAGAAAGCAAAATCCAACCAGTTTGACCAGTAAATTTATCACCAAAAATCTGGCCACAAATATTTTGGTTACATTTTAGTGTATTCAATGATGAAAAGTGTACACTATCATAGTATTTGCAAATGTGGAGATTTTGTGACGGTTTAGAGAGGTATCCCCCTCAAATGTCAAAGGCTTAATATATTATATTATAGGTCCTCTCTATCCCTTTAAACAATATTTAAGATGGTGTCCAAACTCTATGATAGCAACAGGCTTGTGTAAGCT
This sequence comes from Phyllostomus hastatus, assembly GCF_019186645.2. Classification (NCBI taxonomy): domain Eukaryota; kingdom Metazoa; phylum Chordata; class Mammalia; order Chiroptera; family Phyllostomidae; genus Phyllostomus; species Phyllostomus hastatus. The sequence goes on along the minus strand of NW_025334016.1, from coordinate 6,934,543 downwards.
ACTAAAAACAACTGAAATCCATAGCAAACAATGAGTTATTTGCTTAGATTTTCTGGGTGGGGGATGTTTCCATCAGGTTATATTAGAACACCATATACCTGAGCAGGGAAATTTCTCTATGTATTTACTGAAGGCTACCTATAAGTACTAAACAAATAGTGTGCTTGGACAAAGGGTCACAAAGGCAGTAAGATATGAGCCCTACTTTCATGTTATTTGTATTTTGGTTTGACTAGAAATAACAATAATAATTTATATCTTAGAGACATTTGATAATTTTCAATAAGTGTTTTTAAAGATTTTATTTATTTATTTTTAGAGAGAGGAGAAGGGAAGGAGAAAGAGAGGGGGGTGAAACATCAATGTGTGGTTGCCTCTCATGTGCCTCCTACTGGGGACCTGGCAACCCAGGCATGGGCCCTGACTTGGAATCAAACCAGGAACCCCTTGGTTCGAAGGCCAGCACTGAACCCACTGAGCCACACCAGCCAGGGCTAATTTTCAAGAAGTTTTAATACTTATTCTCATTTCATCCTCAAAGATCCCTATAAGACAGGTATGATTGACTCCATTTTAAAGATGAAGAACGTGGAGTTCCAAGAAGTGAAGACATTTTTCTGAAGCCATGAAGTTGGTACATAATCACAAAACAAAGGTTTCTGACTCTAGGTTTAATGTTCACATTTACTATTGCTACATTATGAAAAAACTCTATGCCTTTACTAAATCAAGGTGGAAAGGAAGAAGCAAAAAAATTGTTTTGACTGACCCAATCAGAGCCCTATGGTGCCCAAACTTTTTTCCTTTTTTGCATTTTTGTTGTTGTTTAAGTACAGTTCTCTCCATTTTCCTGCCACCACTGTCCCCCACCCCACCCACCACTACCTTACACCCTCAATCCTTCCCCACTTTGGCTTTGTCCATGGATCCTTTATACACATTCCTTAACAACCCTTACCCTTATTCTCCACCCCTTATCCTCCTCCCTCTACCCTCTGGTTACTGTCAGTTTGTTCTTTATTTCTGTCTCTGCTTCTATTTTGCTTGCTTGCTTGTTTTGTTGATTAAGTTCCACTTATAGGTGAGATCATATGGTTTTTGTCCTTCACTGCCTGGCTTATTTCACTTAGCATAATGCTCTACGGACCCATCCATGGTGTCATGAAAGGTAGAAGCTCCTTCTTTCTTTCTGCTGCATAGTATTCCATTGTATAAATGTACCATAGTGTTTTGATCCACTCATTTTCTGATGGGCACTTAGGTTGTTGTCAGCACTTGGCTATTGTCAATTGTGCTGCTATGAACATTGGGGCACAGAGGTTCCTTGACTTGCTGTTTCAGGCTTCTTAGGGTATAATCCCAGCAGTGGAATTGCCAGGTTAAAATGCTGTTCTGTTTTTAGTTTTTTTAAAGCAAATTCCATACTGTTTTTCACAGTGGCTGCACCAGTATGCATTCCCACCAACAGTTCACTAGGGTTCCCTTTACACCACAACCTCGCTAGCACTTACTGTGTGTTGATTTGTTTATGATGGCCATTCTCACCAGCGTGAAGTGGTATCTCATTGTGGTTCTAATTTGCATGTCTCTGATGACTAGTGATGCTGAGCATCCTTTCATATGTCTCTGGGCCTTCTGTATGTCCTCCTTGGAGAAGTGTCTGTTCAGGTCCTTTGCCCATTCTTCAATTGGATTGTTTGTCTTTCTGGAGTGAAGGATCTCTTAAGCATCTTTTTTTTTTCGGTATTAGCATTGTCACAGACACAAGACAAACTGAGTCTTAACAGAAGTTCATTACTTCATTGCTAGTGAGAAGCAAAAAAAAAAACTGCAAAAAGAAAACTAAATTCCCATCAATAGGGAAATAGTTAATAAAATATAGGCTATATCAATACTGTAAAATGTGAAAAATAATGAGATAAATCTATAGGTACTTACATGAGATCTCTAACACTAATTTTTTTTCACTTAACATAATGCTCTCCAATTCCATCCATGCTGTCACAAAGGGTTTTGGCATCTCTGGGCCACATCGGAAGTGTTGTTTTGGGCCACACATCAAATACACAAACACTAATGAAAACTGATGAGCAAAAAAAAAGTTTTTAAGTGCATTTACAATTTTGTATTGAGCCACATTCATAGCCATCCTGTGCCTCATGTGGCCTGCGGCCCATGGGTTGGACACCCCTGTGTCCATCTAGCTTGGACAAAAATGCCATGGAAGAATGAGTGAAAAAAAAGAGAACTTATTTCCTACTAATCAAAGACCTTCAAATTAACTGGACATTAAGATGCAAGTGGGAAAAAAATTAGTGAGTGATAAGACAAACTAGAATCAATGGGGTGGTAATTCCCTCTTGCAATAATGTTGTTCCTATCCTTATGAAGTTTACACTGTCTGTTTTGTTCAGCTTCATTTATCCCTGTGCCTGTGATAGGGTCTAGGATATAGTAAATAGAGATACCACCCAAAATGTGTTGTGTAAATAAAAGACCAATGGGATCAAATAAATGGCCATGAAACACACCTTAGTATATAGTGTTAGTGTAATTTCAAGTGTGATTTTAAGAAGGAATCACAGAGCAATAGGAATTAGATGTTTATTTAACACAAAGGTTTGGAAATTATTTAGAGAAATGTCCTATTTTGTAAGATAATCTCATAATGTCAAATAAATTTCAGATAAATCAAGGAGTTAATTAAACACACTTTTTAAAAGGCAGAAGCTATATATTACGATTTTATTAATTTCTGACTGGCATATGAATATAAGAAATCATATTGTAAACAGCTAATAACATGATTACATAAAACAATTTTGATATTGGCTTAAAAGGTTTAAATTCTATTAAGTCCAAGGACACTATGAATATCATATGATGAATTAGGAACTATGTTTACAGTAAATAATAAAAACAAAGATTAATCAATCACAACATATTTAAAATATATATAAAAACCATCACTTAACATATAAAAATCTAACAACCTAATAAGAAAAACATAAACACACTAATAAAATTATCAAAGGACATAAAAATCTAATTTATAGAAGAAATAAGAATGGAGCTCTGACCAGGTGGCTCAGTTGGATGGGGCATTGTCCCATATACCAAAATGTTGCATGTTCAATCCCAAGCCAGGGCAAGATCAGGGCACATACTTAGGTTACAGGTTTGATTCCACCTTTTCTTTCCCCAACTTGGTTGGGGAGGGTGCAGGAGGAAACTGATAAATGTTTCTCTCTCACATCAATGTTTCTCTCTCTTCTCAAATCAATAAATATATTCTCAGGTGAGGATTAAACAAATAAATAAGTAAAAATAAATAAAAATAGAAAACAGTTGAAAAACATTCAACCTCACTGTGTAATCAAAAAGCAAAAAAATACTGAAAGACTTTTTACTTATTGCCCTTTAAAATTATAATGCTCAATATTGCCAAAAACATGATGAAATGGCCCTCCCATAAACTGATGTTAAAAATTAAAATGCTATAAACTGTTTAGAAGTCAATTTGGCAGCCATTATCAAATTTTTGTTAATGTGCATAGACTTTCCATCAGTAATTCTGTTTCTATAAAATCATTGTAAAGAAATGATCAAAGATGAAAAAGTATTTACAATGAATCTCTTCTTAAGCTTCTTGATAATACTGGCAAAATGTAAGCTAAGTACTGAACACTAGGGAATTGTTTCACAAGATAGAATGCAATGCAGTCATTATGACTGAGTTTTAGATGAATATTTACTGAAATATTGAAAATTTGATATGTCTTTAAAAGGTTAAAATACTATAAAAGGGTATTAAGATACTATCTTGAGGGAGAAAAAGGAAAGAAAAAAAGAAAGAGAGAGAGGGGAAGGAAGGAAGGAAGGAAGGAAGGAAAGAAGGAAGGAAGGAAGGAAAGAAGGGAGGGAGGGAGGGAGGGAGGGAGGGAAGGAGGAAGGAAGGGGACAGAAGGGAACAATGGAAAAATAATGGAATAGCAAACTCTGTTGATATTTTAATGTATATCTCGGGATGATGACATCACAAGGGATGTCTTAATTACTGTTTTGCTTTTCTATGTTTTAAAAAACTATTCACAGTTTTGTAATTAAAATATTTATTTATTTAAAGTTGCAAAGAAAACCCAGAAATATCTGGGTAAAAGGATTACAAATATTCTTCCTTTTCTTCTTGATAGTTCTCTGTATTTTTTCAATATTTTTACAAAAAGCATGAATTATTTTTGACAAAAGGAAAAAGGTTTTTTACACAAAATATGGATATTTCTTGTGTGTGACATTTTATTTCAACATAGTACTTGTACAAGACTATGAAATATATTTTAAATAATAAATATTTGATCTAAATGGCCTAAAATAGACGAAGAGTTCAGAATGGATACAAATTTGTCAGTCAGTCCCAAGTATCAAATATCTTCTCAAGTCTTTCTATATGGAAACTGTGACAGAAATAAAGATTTATTCCTCTTATTTTTCTGTTCAGTTTCCATGGTAGCCTGTGGGATGGAGAAGGCTTAGCTACAGACATGTCCTTGTGTGCTCGGAATTTGAGGGAGTAAGGAAAAATAGGACATAGCTGAGTGAAGTGGTCTTATGAATAGAATTCATAGGGTTGACACACACACAAAAAAAAGTTGCCATAAATAATCTGTTTATTTCACCTCTGAGGTTTAACTATTGTTGAGCAACTTTTCAATAAATAATGTTAATAAATAACAATGCCTGACATTTATCAAGTGCTTGCTCTGCGCCATGTACTATATTAAAGTTTGGAAATACATTATTTCTTTTAATCTAAACAGCAACCCTATGAGGTAGGAACTATTTGAATCCCCATTTGACAGATTTTAAAAAGCAAGCTCAAAATGTTAAGTAAGTTGTACAAGTTTACAGTACACAGTAGAGCTGAAATTTAAAATCAGGTTTATCTGAATTTAAGCTCTGTGTGCTTTATAATAATGTATGTACTAAAAGGAAATAACACCCAACAAAAAAATGCATTCACACGGTCACCAAAAGACACATACTAACTACAAAGTCAAGAGTAGCAGTGTTCTTTTTTATTGAATTTATTGCAGTGATACTGGATAATAAATTTATATAGGTTTCAAGTATATAATTCTATAGTTCATTATCTATATATTGTATTGTGTATTCACCAAGCACTGTCATTAAAAGCCAAAATCCAGAAACTACCCAAATGCACATCAGCAGCTGAACAGACAAATTGTGGTCTATTTACACAATGGAATGCTATACAGTAATAAGAATTAATTATTTACAACTGCATGCAACAAATGGATGCATATCACAAACATAAAGTTGAGCAAAAGAAGTCAGACCCAAAAGGACACATAATGTATGATTCAATATTTTTACTTGAAATATGCCAAAAACAATCCAAATTAATCCATGGTTTCAAAGTCAGGATGGGTAAATCCTGGATGATGGCACAACAGGGGTTTCTGAAATGCTGATAATGTTCTGTTTCTTCATCTAGGTCCTGCTTATAAGGATGTGTTTACACATTAGCCATATGTGTACCTTTCTCTTGTGGCTAGTGACTTCAGGGGAAGAAAATAGCTGATGACAGACATCTAGTTTGGTTTCTTTGATGGGGAAACCTAAAACAAATATACTCCACACACAGGAAAGTAATACAAAATGTTAAAGAAAGATCATAGAAATACTGATCTGATAATGATAAGCTTTATGAGATATGAACAATTAGCCCTGGGGAGTGACAAATAATATGCTACAACAAGCTCACTTGGTTACCTTTCTATCAGAATCCAGCAATGTATCTGTTTGGACAGCAGGAAAGTGTTTGCTTTTTATCACCACCTGCACAATGAAATTGACCAATTAAGTTGGGAAATTGCCTTTTGCAGATAATTATTATTTAGCTGGTTTCTAACTTCATAGTTCTGCAGCCATCTGAGGACAAGGTCTCAAAACTGCCACAGGGTGTGGTGTTGGAGTTGGTCTATTTTAACTTAATGATCCAGTAGAGGAAATAATCAGCCTGGTAATGGCATTGCAAATGATACTAAACTGAGTTGCAAATGCTAGTAAAGGCAAAGGAACAAAATGAGAAGACTTTGCTGATAGAATCTGGGCTTTAGTGAATGATACCAGTGTTGAATTCCCAATTCTCTGCCTAGCAATAGATGGCCTGCACATACTACTTTTTGCTTATAAATAAAGTATTCACATCTAAAAACCCCAAATACTCTATTTCAGCATTGCAGTTTTAAAGATTTTATTTGTATTTATACTTAGAGAGAGGGGGAGGGAAGGAAAGAGGGGGAGAAACATCAATGTGTGGTTGCCTGTCACGTGGCCCCTACTGGGGACCTGGCCTGCAACCCAAGCATGTGCCCTGACCGGGAATTGAACTGGTGACCCTTTGGTTTGCAGGCCAGCACTCAAACCACTGAGTCACACCAGCCAAGGCTTAGTATTGCAATTTTAAATAAAAATTTTATTTTATAACAGTATTAAATATGTAGAAAAGTTGCAAAAATAGCAGAGTCCCCATATACTGTATGCCCAGTTTTCCCTATTATTAACATATTATATTTGTGTGGTACATTTCTCACAATTAATGAACCAATCTTGATGTATTATTATTTATTAAAGTCCATACTTTTGGCCAATTTCTTTAGTTTTTACCTAATGTCCTTTTTCTGTTCCAATATTCCAACCAGGTTAGAACATTTCAATTACTCATTTCAATTACTCATGTCTCCTTAGGCTCCCTTTGGCTCTGACAATTTCTCAGGCTTTCTTTGGAGGATCTTGACAGTTTTGAGAAGTACTGGTCAGATATTCTGTAGAATATCCCTGAATTGGGATTTCTCTGGTGTCTTTCTCATTATTCGACTGGAACTATGGGTTTGGGCAAGAAGACTACAGAGATAAAGTACCATTCTCATCATATTATATCTAGGGTACATACTTCAACATGACTTATCACTGTTAATGTTGACTCTCATCACCTGGCTGAACTAGTATCTGTCAGGTTCTTCCAGTGTACTTCCTGTCTTTTTACCCCCTTTTCATCACTACACTCACTTAGAGAATGGAAAATTGTGTCCATATCCTTGAAGGTGGAATATCTACACAAATTATTTGGGATTCTGGTTGGGATATTTGTCTATTCTCCCCCATTTATTTATTTATTTATTCAATAATTTATTTGTGTCAGTATGGACTCATGGATATTTATTTTACTTTTTGGTTTGTAATTGAACACTGCTTTGTTCCTCAAATCATTACAGCTTTAGCGATTCACAGAGCTCTGTCAATTGGCTCCTTGTGTCTGTTTGACATATCACCATCACTGTGAATCTTCTTGAACACTTCAAACATTTTCTTATTTTCTATCAGAAAAAGATGTTTCCGGATCATCTGTGTATTTCTTTACCTCAGTCTTAGAATCAGCCATTTCTCTAAGGAGTCCTGGTTCCTTTTATTGGAGAATGGTACTAGAAAACAAGACCCAGGTTCTGGGTGTGATCAGTGCTACTGGGGTATTTTTGTTTCTAGGCCTTCTCAGCTGACAATACAAAGAAATATATGTGTATATACTAACTGATGTGTAAACACATATCTAAATAATTATATATGTATCCATCTGTATTTATATTGAGCCAGTTACTTAAATACCCAAAGAAAGTGAAGGAGTGACCACTTAGGCTATCTGAAAGAGAAGTATTAGGGAACATGAAGAAGGCCAGTAATAGTCACAGAAAGAGTCACAGGAGAATAAGCAGAGGGAAGTCTCGTCATGTGGAGCCTCGTTAACGGATTGGAGCTTTCACTCTGAGTAAGATTGAAAACTACCGGAGAATTTTCAAACAGAATAATGACATGAGTTAAAATATTTTAAAAGAGTTGCTCTGGCTACTGCATTGAAAAGAGACTGTTGGGGGTGTGGAAGACAAGGTGGAAGCTACAGTTTCCTCATCCCCAAGGGATATTTTCCAGGAACCACAGTGGGAGCCAGAATAGTGGATAGTACCAAACTCTTTATATACTGTTTTCTTTCCTGTACACTCATACCTTTTCACTTAAAGGAAGCACTTTATGGCTTCTCTCTGTCATTTCCAAATAGCCAGAATTACTAGTCTTATTCTTTGGGTCCATTACTAAGTAAAATAAAGGTTCCTTGAATGCAAGCAGTGCAATACTGAGACAGTTGACCTGATAACCTAGACAACTACTAAGTGATTAGCAGGAGCGTATACAGCGTGGATGCTCTAGGTAAAAACTGATTCACATCCCAGGTGGGATGGAGCAAGACGGCTTGAAATTTCATCGTGCTACTAAGAACAGTGTACCGTTTAAAAGTTATGAATTATTTATATCTAAAATTTTCCATTTAATATTTTTGGACCAAGGTTGACTTCAAGTAACTGAAATCACAGAAAGCAAAACTGTGGATAAGGGGGGACTAGTATGTTTAGGATGCCTCTGCAATAACTCAGGCAAGAGATGATGGTAGCTTTGAGAAAATGAGACATCATCAGATTATGGAATTATTTTGAAGGCAGAGCCAACAATATTACTGATGGATTCATTGTATTATTTAAACTTTATTACAACCCTTAATAAAATAAGGGTAATAAATTTTATGAAAAGTGAGGTAACTGATCCTCAAGGAAATCTTACCTAGGTCTCTGAGCTAATGCGTGACAAATCAAAATTCAAAGCTACATCTGTCATGTTCTAAACCCCTAACTCTGACCCTCCCACTAACAGCCTGTTAGAGTTATGAGGGATCTTTGAGTTCAGCCCAACACTTCATTTCACAGAATTAAAAAAATGAAGAGGTTAAAAGGCATTCTCTAGGTTTTACAGTTAGTTAGGGGAAGAACTGAAATAAAAGGCTCTATCTGATGACACATCAGTGGGTCAGTTTCTACTGTACCATACTGCCCTTTCATCTAGAAGGTGGGAATAAACAACCAAATGTTGCAGGTAATTGTCAATTAAACCTAAGTCCACAATAAGATAGCTATATTACAAAATTCACTGCATATGGGTCATCTTTGAGGAGGCATCACAAGACAGGGGTGATATGTATCACACTGCACCCTGAACACTGCTTATATTTTCAATCATTAACACAATGATTCCATGTCTATGGGAAGTCTTTAAAAACAAAGGAAAAAATAAAAGAAACAAATGAGCAAACAAAATACATAGAATCAACCAGTCCTAGTTGCCAAAAAATCATGCCAGGACTGGCAAAATGGTTGATTTCCATGAGTTTTTGTGGAATTTCTCAGGGACTTCTGTGACAAGGGTATTAGCACTTATACTGCGGCACTGCCTAGTATAAAAAGTAACATTATTCTGTTCATCATAATTGGCTATTTTTTCCTACAAAAGATATTGACAGGAAAAAATGAAAATGGTAATTCCTGGAAACAAATTGGGGGCTTTCGCATTTGTAAAATACATTTTTTAACCTAATAATGCCTAGTAGTCCTTCAAATTCAACTAAATCTATTATTTATTAAACCCTTACTATGTGCCAGAAAATGGGATAAGGGATTTACAAAATGTTTATTTAAATCTGCAAAACAACCTTATGATGTAAGTATTATCTCCATTTTACAGATAAAGTGATTATATTTACTGAGTTGTATGCCTTCTTTTGGCTCACAGAAAATCTTGGTTTTCCCTCTACATCTTCACTTCCACAAGTAAATCAAGGACTGCAGTGCTATATGATGTCCCTCTCCCACTATGTTTTGAATGCCTTGAGGGAGGACACTTCTTTCTCTCCTCTTTACTACTTCAACATACCTTGAAAAGTAACACGGACTTTTTTCCTAAGTGTTTTACTGAATTCCATTTATTCTTTTTCAATTTTTTCCTTTTACTGATTTTAGAGAGAGGTGGTGGGAGGGAGAAAGAGAGGAAGAGAAACATTGATAGGTTGCCTCTTGCATGCATCCTGATAAGGGACCAAAGCCACAACCCAGGCATGTGCCCAGACTGGGAATTGAACCTTTTGGTTTGTGGGATGACAGCCAACTAACTGAACAGCACCAGCCAGGGCTAATTCCACTTATTCTTCACAATAGTTCTATGAGGTATTCCTTTAATTGCCTCCTACTCACCTCATTGAAGAGGATATGATTTTTACTCTAGTATAATGAGTATGGCTGCAGACATGACATCCAACACTAGACAGATGAGATTGACAACAGTTTACTGGTCACATATACTTTTAGCCCAGAAGACACAATGCCATGCAGGGCTACATGGAAATTGTACTTGGGAATAAAGTGAACCATCAGATGCTATAGCAATCAGGCTGTGTAATATCATGAGGATTAAATGCCCCTGGGTTCCCACAGGAGAATGTGACTGGCTTATTTGTATAGTTATAGTTGTAGGCAGGGAACTGAAACACCTACTCAGGAATCAGCAGGAATCTGCTTGGTCCCTATGATGAGGGTTGTTTGCCTAGTGGACCTTACCCACAAGAGCAGAGTAGGAAGGGATTTGTGGTTAGATCATCAAAGGTCCTCCTGATTTTACCAGATGTGAAGGCAGCACATTATATAGAGCCTTAGTTTCAGGCCTTATGCCACAGATATGCATCATTCTCTCCATTTTACAAATGAGGAAAAGGAGTTCAGTATGCTCATATCAGGACAAAGTCACACAGCCAATGAGAGGTTGAGATTAAACCCTGGTCTCTCTGACCTCAAAGTCCTATTTAGTTTACAAATGGTTAATGGAACATCTTCAGTTTTTATTCAACATTTCAATGTGACTTCTGAGAAGTATGAGAATGGAAAGGAAAGAATATTCCATTTTTTGGTTGAAATCAATGCACAACAGAATATATTTTTCTCAGATGCCCTAGTTACCAGAATTTGGTTGGAGTTACCACAACTGCTTTGCATCAGGGGGTGGAGACAGCCATTGTTGGCTTGTGCCAAGGCCCTCTCACCTGCCAGGTTGCCCATTTAGCCCATTTAGCTGTGATTTGGCCAAGTCTAGGCAAGTCTCAGAGAAGGTATAGGTACAGCATAGATAAATTAACATAGAGATTTTAATATGCACATTTGTGTTCTTGAATGTGTTTGAATTATCACTTATCCATAATAACTTGTTCCATTTTTGAGTGTTGTAATAGTTGTTGATCTTCTTCTTATTCTTATTTTCTTACATCTCAAGTTGTCCCAACCTCTGCTTTAATCTTGAAAGTGTTTTTCTCTAAGTAGTGAATCTAATTTCTAAAATATACAATAGAGTACCTTCTTTTTCCCCTAAATTTGCTAAATCATTCAGTTACAATGAGGAACTTTGAAGTAGAATAACCGTTGTTCTTGCAAATTTCCTGGGAACAATTATCTTAATTGTGATACATTGGAGTGAGGGTGTTGGTAAATAGGGGTTCCACAGGGCTGTTGTTTTTGGATTTTGCAATATAAACACCAATTTTTAGGCATGAAATATTTACAAAGTTTCTAACTAATTGGATAATATGTAATTTAATAATGTCAATACACTGCATTAAAAGTGAGTTGGTACAGTCTTCAGAACCTGGTGACCATGAAGAACAAAGACCTGAAAATTTCAAAGCTAGTCATTCATCCCAGTGCAAGAAAGTGATGGGGGAAAAAAAACTCAAGACAAGCAAAGCAGCAAGTTAGCAACTGACAATATTCCCCATAAAATAGCACAAAAGTTGAGATCAAGGAAAAATATATTATCAAAGTATTAGAATATTCTGGTGATAGAGCAAAATTAAATATGCAGTAATTGACCCAGAAATCCTACCTGTAGTGATTTATACCAAGAATGCACTGGTAAAAATATACTATTTAAGAACACAAGTATTCATCATCAAGAGAAAGATTTAATAAAATATGGTACATCTCCCCAATGGAGTTCTATGCAGCTATAAAAATAGAAATATCTCAATATACTTCTAAGTGGAGAAAAGTGTATAAAGTGTGCTAAAAAGGGAGGAAGAACTATCAGAGAAGAGACTTCAGAAACATGTCAACTAAATGCAATGTATGAACCTTGTTTGGCTTCTGATTTTCATGCACTATCTACAAAATATTTTTTGAAACAACAAGGGAAAGGTAAACCCATACTAACATCAGATAACAAAGAACTGCTATTAACTTTGTGGGTGTGATCATGACAATTCGGTCATGTTTTCCTAAAGCATAAGATAAATACTGACTTTTTTGTAATAAATGATCTAAAGTTTGGTTTTGCTTTAAAAATACCCCAGTAAACAAAAAAAAGTGTGGGTAGAGAAGAGTTGAAACTAAAACAATAGTGTTAATAAATGTTTAAGTTAAATGGAAAATACTATTTTTCTACTTTGTATAAGTTTGAAAAATTTCATAATAAAAAATTAAATATTTCATAATAAAAAATAAAATAAAATGTATCCTTGTATATATGTGTGTGTGTGTGTATATATATATATATATATACACACACACACAATGAAGGTCTCCCGTGTGTGTGTGTGTGTGTGTGTGTGTGTGTGTGTGTGTGTATATGTATGTATATACATATATATACACATTGTGTATACATATATATACAATGAAGGTCCCCCTTCATATATATATATTTATACATATATAAATGAAGGGGGACCAAAAAAAACAAGAATTATCCATGGCTGGTGCGGTTCAGTGGTTGAGTACCGGCCTGTGAATCAAAGGATCACTGGTTCGATTCCCAGTCAGATCACATGCCTGGGTGGCAGGCCAGGTCCCCAGTAGGGGGAACGTAAAAGGCAACCACACATTGATGTTTCTCTCCCTTTCTTTCTCCCTCATTTCCCCTCTCCAAAAAATAAATAAAATCTTTTTTGAAAAAAATGAAATTATCTTCTGGAGGGTGGGCCTCTTGTAGTATAGGCTTCCTCCAATAGGAGGAATGTTCTAGGAGCCCATCTGCATCAGTGTACTAGGTGGCATTGTTGTGAGAGGCTGCATTCAGATTCAGTTAATTTTTCTGAAGACCCAATGCTTACTCATTTCATGATGGGTGATATGAGTGCACTTGTCCATACCTCACTGACTCTTCACTTTTTAACCAAAAATGGCATGACCCTTTTGCCCCACCCTCCCTATTCACTTGATCTCAACCAGAGTGACATTTTTTATTTCCCCAGATGAAAAAAAGTCCACAAATAGAAGCATTTTGCCAATGTGGAGGAGGTGAAACAAAAAAAAACCCAGCAGAAGCACTAAAACACATGATTTGATTCTGACTGGTGTGAATCAAAATCAATGAGTTCAAAAACCGTTTTGAGCAGTGGAAGAAAATTATCAATAGGTTTATTGCATCAAATGGAGAGTACTTTGAAGGTGACTGAATTTGAAACATGTAAGAATAAAGACACAATTTTTAATAAACAAATTCTGTTTTGGGGAGACCATATATATATATACACACACACGAGAGTATATGTGTGTGTATGTGTATATGTATATATACATGTATATGTGTGTGTGTGTGTGTGTGTGTGTGTATACATACACACAGAGAAGCCTTGGTCCCACCCAAGAGATCCTAACTCAGTGGGTATGGGGCAGGGCTAGGGTATCTGAATTTTTTAAAAGGTCCAAAGTTCTTTGGTATTTGCATTAATGAAGCAATAAGATATAGCATTTGGAGGTTAAAAATTCTCAAAGATTTTGATTATTATAAATCCATACTGACTATTAAAGCCATGATAAATACAACAAAGTTTTTCTCAGATTAATTTTTAAATCCTTCATGGTTCTAAAGTGGCTTAGGTTTATATAAACAACATGAATTTTTAAAGATCTCAGCCTAGCTTGATGTTTAGATTTGCTGATTAATAGAGTCCTAATTGACAGAGTGCCAGATACAAACATAATACATTTAAGTCAACTTGAGGCCAGGGCTGGCATTGGCTCTTTTATACATGTCAAGTCGCTGCCACTTCAAAGGATTATAGAGAGGAAAACACGTATACCTGTATCAGTGATTCAGAATCCTAAAAGGAAGTCTTTCAACAAAATTCAAGATATTAGTTGTGGTAATAAGGAAAGCCACTCACTCAGTGGGTTCACCTTTGTCATTGGCTGAAGAAGAGCCCAGATTGGTTGAGTGCCATCATCTCTGCCCAACAGAAGGGAGAGAATGAAAGGTGCAGAGGCAATGCAGGGAATGAGAGAAAGGCTTGCTGGATCAGAAAAAATGCTGTCATTTTCTCCATATTTGAAAGTAGAAAGACATAGAGCCCAGCAATATCCCATGCTGTTGCTTGATTTTAGATACGAAAGGTAGGATCTGAATCCAGAGTTTGATCCTCTCAACAAACATAAAGATGTCCTTTAGGCTAACCCCTGAAGGAAAGAAGTACCTACATTTTTATTTGCATTTGCATTCTAAAATCCATTTTAAATTAATGTTTAAGTAGTGCTGAGCCAGCAGCAAAATTTCTCTAAAACATTTTATTAAATTGCTTATTTTAATTATTTTTAAAACAAAACTGTAGAAGTAAGAAATCTTTTCTTGAGGGAAACTATCTTCAGTAAAATTCAGAGCATTGTTAGTGCTCACAAAGCACTTTAGTGATGTCACCACTAGTCAGGGGTGTTCCTCAGCAAGCTCAGCCTTCTTTCAGTCTTCAAGATGATCAAGTGCTGGATGCTGCCTCCAACCAACAAAGTTCATTAGAGATCAATGTGCAAATTCAGTGGGCAAATTTATTAATTTGCACCAAGCAATAAAACTTCCAGACAGATTGAAAAGTCATATTGATAGACTCAATATGCATTCAACAAATATTTATTAAGGACTGTAATAGGCTGAATAATGGCACCCAAAGCTAACAGGTCTTAATCCCTGGAACCTGTATATATTTCTTAATTTGGGAAAACGGTCTTTTTAGATGTAGTTAAAGTAAGGATCTTCAGATGTGGAGATTATTCTGGATTTATCCAGATGGGCTCTAAATGCAACTACATGTCCTTATAAGAGAGAGTCAGAGGGAGATTTGACAAAACAGCCACAGAAGTGAAGGTCATATGAAAATGAAACAGAGAAGGATTTGAACATGGTGGCCTCTGACATGGGAGTCATGCAGGCACTGATAAAGAAATGCAGGTAGCCACTAGAAGCTGTAAGAGTCAAGGAATTGATTCTCTCCTGAGGGAATGCAGTCCTGATTATATGCACATCTTGATTTCTCCCCAGTGATGCCAATTTCAGACTTCTGTCTTCCAGAACTATGAGAGAATAAATTTCTATTGTTTTAAGAATCCAAGTTTGTGACAACGTGTTACAGCAGGTATAAGAAACAATTTCAAGCACAAACTATGTCAACTGGGTGCATATAAGGAATATGATGCAACATAAACTATGTGCTCTCCATCTCCATGAAGCATCAAAGAAGGTGGTGTATTGAAAACATGTATAAATAGTACACATGTATGCATATATACATATAAATATAATTGTGCTTGTTTAACGCTCACAGAGCACCCTGTTTTATACCTTCTTACCAAGTTAAGATACCATCTCATGTAGCTAGATCTTTCATATATTTTTAACATTATAATTTTTTATTTTAATTGTTTTTGCAGTACAATTTTCTATCTTTTACTCCCATCCCAACCCACCCACCCAGCCTTTCCCTCCTACCTCCCATTTCCACCGGCCCTTAGTTTTTATCCCTTTGTACTTTATATTGTTCCTGTAAACCCTTCCCACTGTCCCCATAAATTCCCTCTCCTCTCCCTTCTGAACACTGTCAGTCTGTTCTCTATTTCAGTGTCTTTAGTTATATTTTGCTTGTTTCTTTGTTTTGTTGTTTAGGTTCCTGTTAAAGATGAGATCATAAGGAATTTGTCTTTCACCACCTGGCTTATTTCGCTTAGCATAATGCTTTCCAGTTCTATACATGCTGTTGCAAAGGGTAGGAGCTCCTTCTTTCTTTCTGCTGCATAGAATTCCATCGTGTAAATGTACCATAGTTTTTTGATCCATTCATTTACTGATGGGTACCTACGTGCATTCCAGCACTTGGTTATTGTAAATTGCCCTGCTATGAACATTGGACTGCATAGGTTATTTTGGATTGGTGTTTCAGGGTTCTTAGAATATAATCCTAGCAGTGGAATTTCTGGTTCAAAAGGCAGGTCCATTTTTAGTTTTCTGAAAAAAATTCCATACTGTTTTCCATAGTGCTTTTTTACCACTGGGATTGTACCAATCTGCAATACCACCAACAGTGCACTAGGGTCCCTTTTTCTCCACAACCTCTCCAACACTTGTTGTTTGTTGCATTGTTTATGATGGCCATTCTGACTGGTGTGAAGTGGTATCTCATTGTGGTTTTAATTTGCATCTCTCTGATAGCTAGTGATATTGAGAATCTTTTCATGTGTCTCTGGATCCTCTGTATGCCCTCCTTGGAGAAGTGTCTGTCCAAGTCCTTTGCCCATTTTTTAATTGGGTTTCTTGTCTTCTTAGAGTCATGTAAGTTCTTTATATATTCTAGAGATTAAACCCTTATCTAAGGTATCATTGGCAAATACGTTTTCCCATACAGTTGGTTCTCTTTTTATTTTAATACTGTTTTCTTTAGCTGTGCAGAAGCTTTTTATTTTGATGAGATCCCATTTGTTTATTCTTTCCTTTATGTCCCTTGCTCTGGGGGACATGTCAGTAAAAATGTTGCTGCATGATATATCTGAGATTTTTCTGCCTATGTTCTCCTCTAGGACTTTAATGGTGACATGGCTTATATTTAAGTATTTTATCCACCTTGAATTTACTTTTGTGTATGATGTAAGTTGGCCCTAGAGTTTCATGTTTTTTCACGTAGCTATCCAGTTCTCACAACACCATTTGTTGAAGAGATTGTTTTTACTCCATTTTCTGTTGTTGCCCCCTTTGACAAATATTAATTGACTGTAGTAACTTGGGCTTATTTCTGGGCTCTCTGTTCTGCTCCATTGGTCCATGTGCCTGTTTTAATGCCAGTACCAGGCTTTTTTGATTACAGTGGCCTTGTAATACAGTTTGGTATCAGGTATTGTGATCCCTCCTACTTTGCTCTTCTTTCTCAAAATTACAGCAGCTATTCAAACTTGTTTATGGTTCCATATAAATTTTTGAAATGTTTGTTCTATGTCTATGAAATATGCCAATGGTACTTTAATAGGTATTGCATTGAATCTGTAAATTGCTTTGGGTACTATGGAGATTTTGATGATGTTAATTCTTCCAATCAATGAACATGGTATATGTTTCCATTTGATTGTGTCGTCCTTAATTTCTTTCTTCAGTGTTATGTAGTTTTTTGTATACAGGTCTTTTACTTCCTTGGTTAGATTTATTCCTAGGTATTTTATTTTTCTTTTTGCTATATCAAATGGATTTTTTTTCTTGATTTTTGCTTCTGCTGTTTCATTGTTGGTATACAAAAATGCCTTTGATTTCTGGATATTGACTTTGTATCCCACTGTTTTTGCAAAATTCATTTATTAAGTCAAGCAGTTTTTTGGCCAAGTATATAGGATATTCTACATACATGATCATGTCATCTACAAACAGTGACAGTTGTGTTTCCTCCTTTCCAATTTGGATGCTATTTATTTCCTTTTCTTACGGGATCACTGTGGCTAAAAATTCCATTACTACATTGAATAAAAGTGGTGAAAGTGGACAACTTTATCTTGTTCCTGAAATAATGGAAAAGATTTTAGTTTTTGCCCATTGAGTATGATGTTGGCTGTAGGTCTTTCATATATGCCCATTATTATGTTGAGGAATACTCCCTCTATTCCCACTTTGCTGAGTGTTTTTATCATAAATGAGTGCTGTACCTTATCAAAAGCTTTTTCCACATCTATTGATATGATCATGTGATTTTTGTCTTTGCTTTTGTTTATGTGATGTATTACATTTACTGATTTGTGATTGTTGAAACATCCTTGCATCCCTGGAATGAATCCCACTTGGTCATGGTGTATAATCTTTTTAATGTATTGTTGGATGCAGTTTGCCAATATTTTGTTGAGGATTTTAGCATCTATGTTCATCAGTGATATTGGCCTGAAGTCTTTTTTTTCTTTGTTCTGTCTTTATCTGGTTTTGGGATTAGGATGATGCTGGCTTCATAAAAAGAGTTTGGGAGTCTTCCATCATTTTGGATTTTTTGGAATAGTCTGTGAAGAATAGGGGTTAGCTCTTCCTTAAATGCTTTGTAGAACTCTCCTGTGAAACCATCCAGACTCGGACGTTTGGTGTCGGGAGTTTTTTGATTACTGCTTCAATTTCATCTGCTGTTATTGATCTATTCAGGCTTTCTGCTTCTTTTGTATTGAGCTTTGGAAGATTATATTTTTTCCAGAAATTTGTGCATATCACTTAGGTTTTCAAATTTCTTGGCATACAGTTCTTTGTAGTAATTTTTTACAATCCTTTGTATTTCTGTGGTGTCAGCTGTAAAATATCCTCTTTCATTTCTGATTTGTTTATTTGGATCCTTGCTCTTTTTTTCTTGATGAGCTTGCTTAAAGGATTGTCAATTTTGTTTATCTTTTCAAAGAAACAGCTCCTGGATTCATTGGTCCTTACAATTGTGCTTTTATTCCCTGTGTCATTTAATTCTGCTCTGATCTTGGTTATTTCCTTCCTCTGCTTGCTCTGGGCTGTCTTTGTTGTTGTTCCTCGAGTTCTTGTAGGTGTAGGGTTAGGTTGTCTGTTTGAAATGTTTCTACCTTTTTTAGGGAGGCCTGTATCGCTATGAACTTCCCTCTCAGGGCTGCCTTAGCTGTGCTGTGTCCCATAAGTTTTGGGTTGTTGTGAGTTCATTTTCATTTGTTTCCAGAAACTTTTTGATTTCTTCCTTAATTTCATTCTTGACCCATTCATTGTTTAATAGCATGCTATTCAATCTCCATGATTTTGAGTGTTTCGTGTTTCTTCCCTTGGGGTTGATATCTAGTTTCAGTCCTTTGTGGTCAGAGAAAATGGTTCGTGTAATTTCAGTTTTCTTAAATTTCTTGAGGCTTGCTTTGTGTCCTCTCATGTGGCCTATCTTTGAAAATGTGCCATGTGCATTTGAAAAGAATGTGTATTTTGCTTCTTTGGGATGAATGGCTGTATATATATCAGTTAAATCCATTTCATCTAGGGCATTGTTCAATGCCACAATATTTTGTTGATATTTTGTTTGGAATATCTGTCCATTTTTGACAGTGGGGTGTTGAAATCCCCTACTATAATTGTGTTGCTGTCAATATCTTTCTTGAAGTCCTCTAAGATTTTATTTATTTATTTGGGTGCTCCTATGTTGGGTGTATATATATTTACAATGTTTAAGTCTTCTTGGTGGATTCTTCCTTGAGTATTATGAAATGACCTTCTCGGTCTCTTTTTATGGCCCTTTTTTTGAAGTCTCTTTTGTGTGATATGAGTATTGCTACCCTGGATATCTTTTCTCCTCAGGTGGGTCTCTTGTATGCAACATATGTGTGGGTCATGCTTTCTTATCCATTCAGCTATTCTATGTCTTTTGATTGGAGCATTTAATCCATTCACATTTAAGGTTATTACTGATAGGTATTTATTTATTGCCATTTTTGTACCTGTGTTCCTCTCTCTCTCTCTCTCTCTCTCTCTCTCTTCCTTCTTTTCCTTAAAGCAGGCCCTTTAGCATCTCTTGCAGAGCTGGTTTGGTGGAGGTGTATTCTTTTACACTTCTTTAGTCTGAGAAGCTTCTTATTTGGCCTTCTATCTTGATTGAGAGCCTTGCTGGGTAAAGTAGCCTTGGTTGCAGACCTCTGGTTCTCATTACTTGGAATATTTCTTGCTATTCTCTTCTGGCTTGGAGTGTTTACATTGAAAAGTCAGCTGCTAGCCTTATTGGGGCTCCCTTGTATGTTACTTCCTGTTTCTCCCTTGATGCTTTTAAGATTCTCTCTTTGTCTTGAAATTTTGCCATTTTAATTATGATGTGTCTTGAGGTTGGCCTCTTTGGGTTCCTCTTGATTGGGACTCTCTGTGTTTGCTGGATTTGTGTGACTTTTTCTCTCATCAAATTAGGGAAGTTTTCCATCATTACTTTTTCAAACAGGTTTTCTATGCTTTGCTCTTCTTCTCCTTCTGGTATCCCTATTATACGGATATTATTACGTTTCATATTGTCTTGCATTTGTCTTAATCCCTCTTCATTCTGTTTGAGCCTGTTTTCCTTTTCTTGCTCTTTCTGGGTGTTTTTTTCTACTTTGTCCTCCAATTCACTGATCTATCTTCTGCCTCATCAATCCTGCTTTTCATTCCTTCTACTGTGTTCTTCAGTTCAGAAATCGTATTCTTCATTTCTTCTTGGCCCTTGTTGATACTTTCTATTTTCTTTTTCATGTTGATATAGTTTGCAGTGATATCGTTGTAGCTTCCATGTAGTTTCTGTTAGCTCATTGTGACATCATTGAGCTTCCTGATAAGCATTGCTTTGAACTCAATGTCTGATAGTTGAGTTGCCTCTATTTCATTTAACATTCTTTCTGAGGCTTCCTCCTTTCCTTTCATTTTGGGATTGTTTCTTTGTCTTCCCATTGTTTGTGAGATTCTTCTTGTTATCCCTAGCTTCTTAAATTGATCTGTTCTAGCTCCCTGGGTTTGTGGTGTGAACTTCTGTGGTAGAATACATGTGAGATTCAGTGGTGCAGTTTCCTTGATCTCCTGAGCTCACCAGACTTGGGCTGTCATTTAAGTTGGCTCTGTGTTTGTTTGGGGGTTTCAATTGTTGTTGGGTCTGTCTTTGGTGGGCCCTTCCCCCCAGCTGGTTAAATGAGGGTCACTCTGTCCACCACCTTTTGTATTTTTTCATTCTGGTGAGGGCAGGTTGTGTTGAAGCTGGTTCTTCTGTGTGTATAAGGTTAAAAGAGTTCTCTCTTGCTCTTGTTCAGTTGTTTGTATTGGGTACTGTCTCTACTGTTTAATTGTATTTCCAGATAGGTCCTGGATTGAGATTTGTGTGGTTACTACTCCCTCCTTCACCTTCTTCTGTTGTTATCTGTTAGTGGTTCCTTTGTTGTTAGGTTTCCTCTTCCAGTGGGTTTCCTGGTGTTCACCATTTCCACCTACTCTTTTTTTGTGGTCAGTTAAAGGGGGAAGTCAAAATGGATTAAGACAGCAAGAGAGTATTCTATGATATTTACAGTAGCAGCAAGTTGAGAAGAGATAGGAGATCCTTTGTCTGTGTATAGTGTTTACCGTGATCTTCCACCCAGCTAGCTGATTTTCAGAAAGGATAGAAGGAAGATAACACTCTTATTGCGTAAGGAAGGATTGTGAGCTGGATCTAGAAAGCAGTGAGATTGTGGGAAGTCAGATTCTGAGGTAAGGTGAGAGTAAAGGATAGTAAATAGGTGTAGTGTGTGAGAGAATAGAATTAACCACTACAGTAATAGAGTTCAGGGAACTTTGAAGTGGGCTAAAATCTGGGAGAGGTGTTGTGAAGTATTTACAATTGCATGGAACAGCAGTTATTTACAATAATATTAGAGCAACAATCATAAGACAGAATCTGTGAGATCTAGATAACAAGAATAGGGAGTATAGAACCTTGAGTAGTGTTCTAATGGGACACAGGTGAGTTAAAGGACAGTAAATTAGCAATACACTATGAAATAGATATCAGGGGAAACCTGTCAGGTGATTCAATATAACCAGCCTAGCAAAGCAGGTTATAGAGAAAAAAGAATACAAAAATACTATTTAAAAAATATAAGAATATTGGAAAAATAATAATAATACAAATATGCAATGACTTGCAGGTTCTCTGTAATAGCAGAGTGAAATTTATCTCACTGTCACAGCTGTTGTGATGCCCCTTCTTTGGATTCAACTCTTGTCTTTTCACAGATCCAGGTTTTTGTCTCATTTGTAGGCATTTAAAAAAATAAAAAAGGCAGACGAAGGAAGGAAGAAGAGATAAAATTGGAGGAAAGAATGGAGGAAGGAATAAAACAAGAAAGCAGGAAAGAGAGGAAAAAGAAATTAAAAGAGAATAAAAATAATAAAAATTAAAAAATTAAGAATTGTTTTAAAAAAGGAATAAAATTAAAAAGTCTCTTGGTTTCAAAGTGGCCAAACTAGTTTTTCTGGTCTTGCTGGCTGTGGCAAGCTGAGGGGTGATTAGTATGGATTTTCTTCCTTTGGGATCTGCACTGGGTCAGAGGCATGCACTGTCTGGGGAGCTATCATGGCTCCTCAGCCCTGCGCCCTGGGTGTGGGAATGAGGTCTTTCCACAGGGTTACTTCTGTGGACTGGGGCTCAGCGATGCACTTTGTCTTGCACGTGCGCGTGGGTCGAAGCTGGAGCGGTTACTTTAGGAGAACTCCCCAAACAGTGTCTGTCTTTTCACTCCTTCCTCTTGAGAAATTCGTCCTATTCAAGCCTTCCACTCCATATTGCAGCCTGGCTTCTCCCACATCCCAACTCTCCAGCCAGACCTGTGACCGTGGGGGTCAAGGCCCATTGCATGACCCAACCCGGCCAGTTTCCACAGACTCTGAGGGTGCTCACAGCCCTTGTGTGTTTGCTAGCAACTGGGTTCCTCCCGGTGCCACTCAGACTTTGTTTGGATTGGGAGGGAGCAGTTGTCCCGGCTTTCTCCCAAGGACTCTGTGGCAAACCCCGCAGCGGGCACTGGGCCTGAGGCTGCAGCCCCCCTGGACCCTGTGCTGGTCCCTGGGACCCTACCATGTTGCAGCACTCCTCTCATGGACTGGTTTTTCAGTTCCACCACAATCCTTGGTCCCCTATTTTCACATATGCTGAGGTATGTTGATTACTTGCTCCTCCACTCTATAGATAGGCCAGGATTTTCTCCCATATGCAGGGAAAAGCCGAATCTGCTCCCTCCTACTCCAATGCCATATTCTTTCTCTACATTATAATATTTTCGATGAGAAAAATCACAGATGTTGAGCATTTGAACAAAAATAGTTTTAACATTCTATGACAATTTTGGCTGAGACTTTCCATTTGGCAAAGGGACTGTTACTGGGACAAATGTTCTGGACATTCTGCATGTGATTGTCTCTTGTGTCCCTTTGATGATATGACAAACTATAAGTTATGGCATTGCTGCCTTGCCAATTACCATAAACTTCTGGACACTAATTTTAAAGATATCTTATGAGTTATCATACCTAAGATAGACTGTCTATATTACAGTTAATAAGTAGAATGTTTTACTTATGATATAGATCAATTGATAAAGTCTTGGTGCCCAAATCTAAGAAATGTCTCTGATCGGCTTCAGGAATATAGTTCAGATCAGGCCATCTCCACTAATGCAGGCATAAGGTTCTTTGTCATCCAGCCTCAAAAACAGAAAAAAAATCACCCAGGGTTTGTCCTCCTCTATCACTATCCAACTTTGGAGCTTTGGGAATGAAAGGGAATAGGCAGCTATTACAACAGTGCTTTCTCCAAGCCCACAGATGGCTAACTTCACTATAATTCTAGGAAAGGGAAAAATCCCATAAACTCATCTGGCTTCCTGCCTCCTACAGTTTCTATCTTCTACTACCAGTGCGCATTCGCTACTCAGAAACAAGGTTATTTCACTTATATCTTTAACCCCCTCTAAGATTTATGACCCTTTCCATGGGCTTCAGATACTTCTATTGGGGTCAGTAGGCCTGCAGAAAGAAAACTGACTTGAACACGAAGGCAACTAAAACAGTTTACCTGTTTGCTTTCACAAGCTTTGAAGAAGCATGGACTGAGGGTGGCAGAATCTTCTTTGGATATGATTTTTAATTTAAATATACTTTATGATTATATAGCAATAATATAATCATTGAATACAATTTTGAATATAATTTGAAGAAAGTATAATGAGGAAAATAAGGCCACCTGAAAAAACTACCACTCCAAAATAACCAGTATTAGCTTTGAACACGTTTCTCTGTGCAAGCACAGAATTTAGTATTTTGCTTTTTTTCGTTTTATACAAACATGTAAAGTCATCATAAACATGACTTTACAGGGCTGTAAATATCCTACTATAATATATTTGACCATTTTCTATCATTTCACATGTCTATAATTTTCAATTTCTCACTGTTAAAAATAACACTTTGAGTGAAAAACCATGCATATAAATTCTTTGTGGACATCTATAATTGTTTCACCAGGATAAAGCATTAGCTGTGAAATTACTAGATGAAAGAGTACGCAGACTTTAAAGAGTTTTTATTAAACTATAACCTACATCCAGAATATACACAAATCATAAAGGTATCACTTGATGAATTTTTATCAAGTAAATACATCCATGGAACCAGTACCCAGATCAAAAAATACTATCAGCACCTCAGAAGCACCCTTTAGGTTCCCAAACATCCCAAAGTTGATTATTATACTTATCTTTAACATAATGACTTTTACCAGTTTTTTTAACTTTATATAAATAGAATTATTAATATGGTATGTACTGCTTTTTTAAAAATTTGGCTCCTTTCATTGAATAGTATGTTGTTAGTGCAATTCATCCATGTGGTTTGGTATAGCAATCATTTGTTCATTTTTATTGCTGGATAGTATTCCATTGTATGTATATGCCACATTTATTATCCATTCTAATGCTTATGGGCATTTGAGTACTTTATAATTAGGGGCTACTATGAATAGTGCTGCTATGCACATCCTAGCACATGTCTTTTGATGAACCTATGTACACATTTCTGCTAGATACGTACCTAGGAGTGGAATTGTTGTATCTTAAAGATGGCATATGTTTAACTTCAGTAGATACTGTCAGTTTTTTCAAAGTATTTGTAGAATATGCACATTTTAAGTCTCTTAATGCAAACTGCCACCATTCACAAAGGTTCTCTCCCTTTGCAGTCTCCCAGAAGCATATGAGACACCATGTGAAACCCTTCTCAATAGTAGATATTACACATTTTTTAAAAAAACCTTTGCTATTAAGGTAAGCCAAAAAGTGTGGGTTTTTTGCTTCTATTTTAATTTGTATTTTCTTGATTGTTATTGATAGAAAATAAGCATTCAACAAAAGGAAAAACACAAATATCCAACAAATATGAAAAAAATTTCACATCATTTTCAAATTATCTATTGAAATGTTTATCTTTTTCTGGTTTTGAAAGGCTTTCCTTTATATTAAAAAACCATGGAAGATTTTAAAATAATAATTGCATATACACACAGAGTCAACACAAGAGTACATTTTGTGACTTTTTCATTCCTTGTATTTTAAACTTGTTATTCACTAGGTGAATTTATTGTGCATACATTATGCTCAAGGTTATGTGTCATATACCATAATGAACACAAAATTGCTTCTCAAGTGGCTTATAGTCATTGGCTGCATAAGACTCACAAGTGGATATCTACAGTGCAGAGCAGTAAACTATGCAAGTCACACTGGCAATAAGAAAATAAGGGACTGAAGGGTGTAAAGAAAGTACCAAGAACCTTTGGCTGGAGTAATAGACAGCACTGAAGGTGAAGCCTCAAAGCTGAAACTTGAAAAAATGGAGGACCATCTGCACTAGTTGAAGCTCAAGAGGAAGCATAGACCAAGTGAGCAGTATGGCAAGTGTAGGTTCAGGGGCACTTTTTAGCCCACAAGTATATATAAAGCAGGAGGAAAAATCAAGAAGCTCAGGCTGATTTTTATCTGGAATTTAGGCAGAAGAATGATGAGTTCAAAATAAGATAGAAAGGCTGTCTGATACCAAAGAGTTACTGTTTCAAAATATTTCACTGACACCACGCTGTTCCTCCATTTTAAGCACTGTGTCCACTCTGGCAGAAATATCTATGAATGCCAGGCTAATCTGTGTAGTAAACCACATGTACATAAAACTAAGAAACCTTTGCCATTGTGGCAGGTAAGAAAGAAAGATAGGAAGTACACTTATAATGCTAGAGGCAGATTAAGTCTCAAATGTTCTGTTTGAAATATAAAGAAAAATAAAAGCAAGTGCAAACCAAAGGGAATTGCAGCTCTAATTATAGAATACAATGAAAGTTTATTTTTAGTTGTTGTTTTTTTGTAACTGAAGAAAACAGCTGGGGATAGAGGTGGGAAGCAGACAGACAGTTCCTAAAGAGGGCCATGAGAACTTGCAAGTATATTGGCAAAAAAACACAAATGCAAAAAGAAAACCACCAAGATTCTGATTATACTTTATCTTAGGAGTATTGTGGAATGTTCAGGGCTTTCCTTGTACTTGTTATACAGGATTCAGCAGAAGTAATGCCTGCTTGAGTGTGGTTGGTAGGGTAATAATATGGGTGTGATAATGTATAGTTTTAATTTGAACATTTCACCTAAAATGTCTCATGGCATGCATGAGTGAGATATTGTTATGTTACAGAATTACATACTTATGATTTTGTAATAAAAGGTTTTGTAATAAAAAGGGGCATATTTGTGCTGGACACTGTATATGTACACCTTATGAACACTGTAGCCAAATTTAGCTGCCTGTGTTTTCCTCACACTGACACCTACCCTCCATCCTTTGACCCCCTCATCACACACACACACACACACACACACACACACACACACACACTTGAAATCCTCCCTTAGAGCCTAGAAAAGTGCATGAAATTGTTCCCTGGCTTAGAGCCCAGCAAAAGAAAATGAAGGGCTAACTGTGAGTGACAATCACTATATTGTTTCACAGGCTTATTTTCTTGATGCTATTCAAGGGCTCTAAACAAATTGTCAAAAGAGCTTGTGAAAGAGAGGGAGTAACTTTTCTTCCTGGAATTTGGTATACGACAGGTGGAGCAGTGGGAACAGCAGTCTCAGGTGCAGGCAATAAGAGGGTTATTGTTTGTAGATCATTTAAAAACATTAATAAGACCAGTGAGTAGGTCTGCTTTGTTTTCTCCATGCACTGTCAATTCTAAACAGATTAGTGATAAATCACTCCTCCTCTGAAAAATCTTTTCTTGATGCTGTTACTTTTTAATTTTAATACTAAAATATATATGTATACTTCAACATAGCATTTTTTCATGATTATCCTTCAATCAATATGATATTCCACAAGGAAATGATTTCAAAGAACTCCAAGTTCCAGAACCAGCTCCAAAACACAGACTTAGCTCTATGTGTTCATTTCTAGAGAAGATCCACATCTAAATCACTAGAGCTCACTTTGAAGGCAGCTGTTGTCTCTAGTCACCATGGTACTGCATATCCCCACAACTGAACAGTAGATTCAAAATAAACAATGAGAGCCAAATGATTGTAAAGACAAAAAAACTAAACAAACAAAATTTGAGTTACTTTAATTCTGTCAGTCCATGCATGAAATATCTTAACCTGGTGATAGTCACACTCAAAAGTATTTTTTTCATGTGTTTTTCCTTCTTTGTTGTTGGATTTTTGTTTGGTGTTTTTAAAAAATTGAAGTAATATAATTAAAAAACATCAGTCTGGTAGCTTTTATCAATTGTACTGTAATGTTTATTTTATTATTTGCATAACATATCCAAAGTTCAAGAAAAGAAAATGTTCACTGTCTACATCTATTTTCTAGCTAGTATTATTATTCACTGTATTTCATTATTATTCCTGAAGATAATTTTGCCAAGAAATGACCTGCTCTGGCTCTCAATACATCAGGCACAACACAGATGGAGACCAGCAGTTTCCTACCTGGAGTCCCAGTGGAGCTGGGGTTCTAAAAACCCAGGAAAAAGTTAAGCCACAACAGATCTCAGTAACCCGCCTGAGAAGATAAAGCTCAGAAAAAGAGAGCAGAGTCCAAAGCTCCCTTAGATATACTGAGAGTGTGATCCCAGCTCTCTGAACCAAGGAGGCTTATACACTGGACGAGGAAAGCAGCTTTTGGACTAGAAATGGGGCCAGAAGGAGACCAGTTTAGCATGCAAGATCAAAACTTTCAAGCTTTTTCAATAGTAGCCAACATTAAAATCTGTTAAATACATATGTCACATGCAACCAGAACACACATACAAATAATATACACATACATTTATTTAAATAACACTTAAACTTTATTATGGGTGATAAAATCTCTTTATTCTGCTTCAGTTTTAAAAAATATTGCTTGTCACTCAATAAATTGATTTCATGATCCACTATTGAGTAGTAGCCTGCAGTTAAAAATACCGACATAAGATAAAGGAATCTTGACCTCTCAGTGTTCCGATAATAATCTAAAGTTTGTTGATCTTTTACTTCAGAATGAGCTTTGAAGAACCAGGTGTTCCTTCTTATCCTGTGTCCTAGAGCAACCTGAGTTCAGACATCACTAAGAATGAGAAAAGTATGAGTCAGGGACAAAACAAAATTAAAACAGGACCAAAAAAACATATTAATGTAAAAAAAGAAGGCCTAAAATTTTTCTGATATTTTTAACTAATAATGTAAGCACTTTTCAACTAAGAACATTTCCATAAGTTGACAGCCTAATTTATTAGTGCAATGTAAAAACAATCAGAAATGTCAAGAACTAGTTTTTGAGAAAGAACATGTAATATAATACTATGTACTTTGCTGACAGTAAACAATAGTTACATAGTCATAACAATGTAAGCATTTTTTATTTTGACTTGCAGAATTAACATAGAAAAAGCAAAGATTTATTTCTTTAAATTGTATATTTTAGTTATCAAACTTCAAATTCAAAAGTAAGTGTAAAGAAGTGTATGATAGCAAATGTTAAGAGGTGCACATGCGGGAGAATAGTTGAGGAATGGTAGAGTCACTGAGATCTTCACTTTAATAAGGGTTGTCAAGGAACACATATAAAGGACTCATGGACAAAGCCAAAAAGGAGTAGGATTGAAGGTGGGAAGTGGGGGTGGGTAGGTCAGGGGAGAGTGCTGGAGAGAAAATGGAGACAACTGTACTTGAAAAACAATAAAAAATAAAGAGTTAAAGATACTGTACTTCATCTCTAGTTGATAAAATAAAGATTCAAATATATCACTTAAAGCTACTGAAGTAACTAATAGTAGAACCTAAAAAAGGATATGAATTTTTTGGTCAGCTTAAGAGAGAAGAAACACATCTGTGAGTAAAATTCTCATTTTCAATAGCAGGGAGTCAATATATAATGTATGGAACTG
The DNA here is from genome assembly GCF_019186645.2 of Phyllostomus hastatus. NCBI lineage: Eukaryota > Metazoa > Chordata > Mammalia > Chiroptera > Phyllostomidae > Phyllostomus > Phyllostomus hastatus. Next base: position 6,905,376 of record NW_025334016.1, on the reverse strand, counting down.
ATAAATCAAGAAATAAAATATATATTACATTTAGGGATGTAGAGATAACTACAAAAAATGGAAGTAAAGTTATTTAAAAGTAGATGCAACTTGGAAGGGGTGGTATCAGAGATGATTGCTTTTTTATTACATATTCTTCTGCACAAACTGACTTTTAAAATTATATTCATATATTACTCTGACTTAAAATAATACTAAAATTAATAATAACAATAATGATAATAATTAGTGTAACCAGGAAATCTATAGGTTTTATATTCTATTGACTTTTTTAAAAAAACACAAATGTTTTTTTAAGATTTTATTTTATTTATTTTTAGAGAGAGGAGAAGTGAGGGAGAAAGAGAGGGAAAGAAATATTAATGTGTGGTTGCCTCCCACACACCCCCTACTGGGGACCCAGCCCACAACCCAGGCATGTGCCCTGACTAGGAATCAAACCAGCAACCCTTTGGTTCACAGGCTGGCACTCAATCCCCTGAGCCATACCGGCTAGGGCTCTATTGACCTTCTAAAGTTGTGAATCAACGGTTGAGATTAAAATTATCATAGTGCTTTAGGGTTCTCTCTGTCTCTTACTCCTAGCCCAGTTTCCTGGCTTCTACAATGATTTTATAGACCATTCATTCACACATGACCTTTAAATATGAGTCAAATAAAAACATTCCTGAGAAATTAATGAACTTCCATGGGATAAAGAGGATTCACTAGTATTTTGATAAGATTTTATGTTACATATTTGGTGGATATGCTTCTTACTGCTAGTAATATTATCCTGTATAAGAGAGAAGCCATTTTCCTTTCTATTACATAACTTACCTGCACAGCCAGGACCTATAGAGAAAACTCGTGTTTACAAGCTGTATTAAGCAGTGTCACATGAGGTGTAGCTGGGATTCCTATCAGTTTGCTCAGGTGTAAGGTGGAATGTCAGAGCTGAAACATACATCAGAGATGCTCTATGTCTTTGATGCCTAAAGTGGGGTCCCAGGACGAGCAGCTGGAGCATCACCTGGGAGCTTGTTAGACATGCACAACCTCAGTCCCCAGAGTTACTGAATCAAACTTGCATTGTAACCAGATCTTCAGTTGATTCATGTTCACATTAAATTTGAGAAGCCCATGTCATTCTAATCTAACCTCCCTCCCAGTTCAGGAACTCCTCTCTCCAGCATCTCTGGCAGGTGATCTCCCATCATCACCTGTGTCTAGAGTGATGAATGTTATTTTGCAAAAGAGATATATCAGCATGGGCTTTAGGGATATTAACTTCATGATGTGCTAGAAATAACCTGGCAGACTAAGGCAAGAGGAGGGCGAGCAGTATTGTGTTGGTGGAAATGAGGGGAGCCAGTGTGAACTGTGGGGGGATGGAACAATGCACCAAAGACCAATCAGGGTGAAAGGGCTATGTCTGAGATGAAAGAGTTCAGCCAAGGAGCAGAACTATTGTGAACAAAGGAAAGTGGCTGATAAAAGCTCAAAGACAGTCAAGGCTATAAAACTAGCATTAGTCAGTGGATGGTAGAGAGCCTTTTGTAAATATTGCCTTGAGCTGGTGAAATAACAGCATGTTTTTCCTTTGAGGATCTTCCAATTAGTCTTTATGAGCTTTTTTTTTCACAGCTTTATTGAGATATAACCTAAGTACCATACAATTCACCAATTTAAAGTACATAGCCAATGGTTTTTAGTATATTCACATAGTCATGATTCCACCACTACAGTTTTAGAACATTTTTGTTGCCCAAAAATTAAACCCTGCATTGCTTAGCAGGGTTTAATACACACATAGACCTCACTCCTCCCTACTCTATACCTGGAAACCACTTATCTCCTTTTTGTCTCTATGGATTTTCTTATTCTCAACATTTCATCTAAATGAAATCATACTGTGTGTGATCCTTGGTAACTGTTTTCTTTCACTTATGTTTTCAAGGTTCATCTGTATTGTAACAGGTATGAGATTTAAACACAAAATTATACTAACAATAATATCTCCCCATTCACCTAAGATGCCTTTCTGTCCCAAACAAATGATTAAACTCTCCATTCTATCAGAGTGTGTTGCTGTGTTGTGCAATGGTATGTATGTGCATAAAAAAAAGCCTCCTTCTCTCAATCCTCCATCCTCCTATTCCATATAGCAGGATAGCTCCCTAGGCCTTGGCTGATTGATCTGTAGTTCTCATCCTAGGATTTCTCTTTCCCACTCTCCTGGGGTATCATCATTTCCTGGATTCCATGTCTTCCTTTGTGTTGGTCACACTATTGCTTTGCCACAATATATTCTCCAGAAATACCCTAAACTTTCATCAAAGTGGGAACAGAGGGAACATACTTAAACATAATAAAGGCCATATATGACAAACCCACTGCCAGAATCATACTCAATGGGCAAAATCTACAATTATTCTTTTTAAGATCAAGAATAAGACAGGGATGTCTGCTTTCACCTCTCTTATTCAACCTAGTACTGGAAGTGCTAGCCACAATGACCAGACAAGAAGAAGAAATTAAAGGCATCCAAATTAGAAAGGAAGAGGTAAAACTGTCTTTATTTGCAGAAACATGATACTGTACATAAAGAAACCAAAAAAAAAAAAAAATCAACCAAGAAACTTCTAGAACTGACCATTGAATTCAGCAAAGTAGCAGGATACAAAATTAATATCCTATCCTATTGTTTTATATGCCTATAACAAACTAACAGAAAGGAAAATAAAGGAAACAACTGCATTCACATTTGCCTCAAAAATAATAAAATATCTAGAAGTAAACCTAACCAAGGATGTAAAAGACCTGTACTTGGGAAATTATAAGACAATGAGGAAAGAAACTGAAGAAGATACAAATAAGTGGTAATACATAGCATGTTCAAGAATAAGAAGAATTAATATCATTAAAACATCCATACTACCCAAAGCAATCTATAGATTCAGTGTAATCTGTATTAAGATTCCAATGATGTATTTCACAGAAATAGAACAAATGTTTCAAAATTTTATATGGAACCACAGAAGGCCCCACATGGCAACAGCAATCCTGAGAAAGAAGAACAAAGTTGGAAGAATCATAGTATCTAATATCAAACTGTATTACAAGGCCACAGTAATCAAAACAGCCTGGTACTGGTATAAAAACAGACATATAGATCAATAGAACAGAACAAAGAGCATAGAAATAAAACCACACCTTTATAAGCACTTAGTATTCAACGGAGGAAGCAAACACATACAATGGGCTAAAGATAGTTTGTTTAATAAATGGCATTGGGAAAATTGCACAGATATGTGCAGAAAAATGAAAGTAGACCATCTTCTTATACCACACACAAGAATAAATTCAAAGTGGATCAAAGACTTAAATGTTAGACCTAACACCACAAAAATACTAGAAGAAAACACAGGGAGCAAAATCTTGGACATTGCCCATAGAAATTTTTTATTGGATGTTTCTCCCCAAGCAAGGAAAACAAAAGAAAAAGTAAACAAACTGGACTACATAAAATTAAAAAGTTTTTGCACAGCAAAGAAAATCATCAACAAAATAAAAAGTCAACCTGCAGAATGGGAGATCATATTCATCAATTTATTGGATAAGGGGTTAATATACAAAATTTATAAGGTACTTATAAAAATCAACACCAAAAAAACAAACAACCCAATTAAAAAATGGGCAAAGGACCTGCATAGACACTTCTCCAAGGAGCACATACAGATGGCCAATAGGCATATGAAAAGTTGCTTGAAGTTGCTAATTATCAGAGAAATACAAATAAAAACTGCAATGAGATATTATCTCACATCTGTCAGAATGGCTATCATTAATAAATCAACAAACAATAAGTGCTCACAGGGATGTGGAGAAAGGGGAACCCTTTTGCACTGTTCATGGGAATGCAGATTGGTGCAGACACTGGAAAAGCAGTGGAAAGCAGCATGGAGATACCTCAAAAAATTAAAAATGGATCTACTTTTTGACATAATGATCCCACTTCTGATAATATAGCCAAAGGAACCCAAAACTCTAATTTCAAAGAACATAGCACCCCTATGTTCATTGCAGCATTATTTACAAACACCAAGATACAGAAGCAGCCTAAGTGTCCATCTGTAGATGAGTGAATAAAACAACTATGGGCATTTACAGAATGGAATACTACTTGGCTATAAAAAAGAAAAAAAGTTTAACTCCTAATCAGTCAGATGGTAGACATAGTGAACCTGGAGAACATTATGCTAAGTGAAATAAGCCAGTCAGAGAAAGACAAATACCATATGATTTCATTAATATGTGGAACCTAATGAACAAACAGAACTAACAAGCAAAACAGAGACAGACTCATAGATGGAGAGAAGAAGACAGCTAGTGGTGGGGGGTGTTTAGAGTTGTAGAGGGATTGAGCAAAAAGGAAACAGGACTCATGGACATGGACAACAGTGTGGTGATTGCTGGGGAGAGAGGTGTATAAGGCAAGTAAATAGTAATGGAAAAAAATAAAATAAAGATTAAATCAAAAAAGAAAAAAGATCCTAAGATAAGATGTAGAGAAGACAAGTCTCTTTCTACCCTCATATTTGGGGGCAGACTGGGTTAGAGGAAGAGAGAATTTACATGCTGAAAATTATTCTCTCATGCCTTAGAAGGCCATGCTCCATTATCCTTTGGTATCTAGTTTGACAATGAATTTTCTAGGAATCGAACTTTATCATTGGTGATTTTTCCAGAGGAGTGTTTTATTTGTTTATTTATTCTTTGTGCTGGACATGCATTGTACATTTTCTTTTTTTTTAATCATTGTTCAAATACAGTTTTCTCCTTTTTACTCCCAATCCAGTCCCCCCCTCCCACCCTCCCCACTTCCCTCCCATTACTACCCTCCCCTTAGTTTATGACCATGTGTCCTTTAAGTTTGTTCCTGTGAACCCTTCCCACTGTCCCCTTAAATTCCCTCTACTCCCTTCTCTGGGCACTGTCAGCCTGGCCTCTATTTCAGTGTCTTTGGTTATATTTTGCTTGTTTCTTTGTTTTGTTGTTTAGGTCCCTGTTAAAGGTGAGATCATATGGTATTTGTCTTTCACTGCCTGGCTTGTTTCGCTAAGCATAATGCTTTCCAGCTCCATCCATGCTGTTGCAAAGGGTAGGAGCTCCTTCTTTCTTTCTGCTGCATAGAATTCCATTGTGTAAATGTACCATAGTTTTCTGATCCATTCATTTACTGATGGGCATCTTGGTTGCTTCCAGCATCTGGCTATTGTAAATTGTGCTGCTACAAACATTGGGATGCATAGGTTCTTTTGAATTGGTGTTTTAGTACTCTTAGGATAGAGTCCCAGCAGTGGAATTGCAGGGTCAAAAGGCAGATCCATTTTTAGTTTTCTGAGGAAGTTCCATACTGCTTTCCATAGTGGTTGTACCAGTCTGCAGTCCCACCAACAGTGCACTAGGGATCCCTTTTCCCCACAACCTCTCCAACACTTGTTTTTTTTTACTTTGTTTATGATGGCCATTCTGTCTGGTGTGAAGTGGTATCTCATTGTGGTTTTAATTTGCATCTCTCTGATAGCTAGTGATATTGAGCATCGTTTTTTACTTTGATGAGGTCCCATTTGTTTATTATTTCCTTTATGTCCCTTGCTCTAGGGGACAAGTCAGTAAAAAAGTTTCTGCGTGGAATATCTGAGATTTTCCTACCTACATTCTCCTCTAGGACTTTAATGGTGTCATGGTTTATATTTAAGTCTTTTATCCACCTTGAATTTATTTTTGTATATGGTGTAAGTTGGTGCTCAAGTTTCATTTTTTTGCACGTGGCTGTCCAGTTCTCCCAACACCATTTGTTGAAGAGGCTATTTTTGCTCCATTTTATGTTGCTGCCTCCTTTGTCAAATATTAATTGACCATAGAGACTTGGGCTTATTTCTGGGCTCTCTGTTCTGTTCCATTGGTCTATGTGCCTGTTTTTATGCCAGTACCAGGCTGTTTTGATTACAGTGGCCTTGTAGTATAGTTTAGTGTCAGGTATTGTGATCCCTCCTACTTTACTCTTCTTTCTCAAAATTGCAGCAGCTATTTGGGGGCATTGTACATTTTCAATGTGGGTACTTATACTCCTGATCTTCAGTACTGGAGTTGGTTTTCCTTTCCATATTGTTGCTTTGATAAATTATTCCTCTCATATGTCCTCTTTTTCTGGAACTCCTAATCAGTCAGATGGTGACATAGTGAATGGATCTGGTTTTTTTTCTTGTTGTTTTCATCTGTGAGGGCCAAGTTTATGTATCAACTTGGCTAAGTTACAGTGCCCAGTTATTCAATCAAATGCTACTCTAGATGTTGGTGTAAAGGTATTTTATAGATGTGGTTCATATTTACATATAGTTTAGTTTAAGTAAAGAGAGCATCTTCCATAATTTCGGTGGGCCTGACCCAACCACCTGAAAGACCTTAAAAGCAGAATCGGGGTTTTCCTGAAGAAGAAGAAATTCCACCTGTAGATGGAGGCATTATTTTCTGTATAAGAGTTCCAGCCTAACCATTCTAGTGATTTTGGACTTTCCCAGACAGCCCCCACAGATCACATAAATATAATAATACAATAATATTTTTAATTTCTAAGTGTTCACTCTTCACAGATTTTTCTTTTTTATATTATCATATATTGTTTTATTAATATTTAATTTATTAATCCCATTTACAAAATCCCTTTATTTTCCTAAATTATCTTTCCTCTCTATTATTACTTTTATTCCTATTTGTTTACCTAAGTCTGTTTTTATATCAGAGTTTTTCCTTAAATGCCCATGAAAGGTGAGCAGATTAGATAAAGGATGGGAGGTCTGCATATTTAGATATTGCTGACTTGTAATTTCTGCCATTACATTGTGTATCCATTAAATGTCAGAATGTAGAATATTTTTTACCTGAAGACATTCAATTTATTCTGAGAAGAATTCTATCATTTTCTTCATTGCCATGAGTTTACACATTTTTATTTCATTTCTATCATTTGGGTATTGGGAGGAATATGAGGTAAATACATGTGGTCAATTAATCAAAATTAATAGAGAATTTTGATATTTTTTAATAAATTGAATGTTAAATGTTAATTGAAGGTGATGATGGTGATGGTGACAAGAATGGTAACTAGAAAACACACATCTTGTAAAATAGGATAAAGATACCTATATTTGTAAAATACCATTTTATGTTCTCTCTTTAAGGGTCCTGGATAGTTCTTCGCTGATCATCTAGTCAAAGCCATTTGGAACCCTAAAGTTTCCCCACTCACCTGTCCAACTGTAACAGCAGATTAATAGATTACCCACATCCAGCCTAGTCCTCTTTTCCACAGGACCAGAATGGAACAAAGAGGTCTCAGATCATAGCTAATAAGAAACTGAATAATCCACCCTACTTCCTGTAAATCAAGCCACAAGACCCTACCATTCTCAACCAGTCTGTGGAGGCTGCAAAGAAAGAAAAATCTTGCCTTAAAGACAAGATTTTGATGTCACAGGCTAAAATCCCCTGCAAACTATGTGTGTTAACTCCTCTCAAATTTGTATAATAGATCCATGGAGTTGGATAAACTGCCCCTACCTGCACAACATTTCATTACACTACATGATGTAATTCCAATAAATGTGCATAAGTTCACTACTCTTAACCCTTTAAATCTCACCTTAAAACCCCTATCATAGTGACAGGTTTGAATTTTGTCTCCTGTCTCCTTGCTGGTTGAGCTCACAAATAAAAGCTTTATCTTTTCTCAAAAATCCATACCATAGTATCGGCTTCTGTGTGCATTAAGCATTGAGCCCTTTCTGCTAACACTAACTCACCCTTTGACCCTTCTCTTTCCTTAGTCACCAACTCAGACCTGGTTTTCCTATAGGTCTTCTTTTTTACCCTCCAACTCCAGCCTCTCCCCCCACTTATACCCCATGGCTCCTTCTACCTAGAATATTGTTCTCAACCATTCTAATTTTTTCACTTCCACCTGTGCCTATCCCAAAGCCCATGATGCCTCCAGAAATCAACCCCAACTACATGTTCTTTTCTTCTTTTGCAGTCCTCATATTCTTACACTCAGTTATCTATTACCTCAGTGCATTTATTCATTCATGCTGTAAACCTATAGTGAATACCAGCTATGCACTAGTGATGGAGAGATGAATAAATCAGAGGTGGTCTCTACTTTTTCAATAGTATGTTTTCATTCCATGTCACACATGATCAACTTTTATCCTCAAACTCCATCATGTACTTTCTGATATTGGTCTTGAAGCAATGTTAACATAGTAAGTGTCTACATGCATTATTGACTTGGATTTCTCCTATATCCTCTTGCTCTTTAACATTTTTAGAAGCAGCTCTTTCCCTTAAATATTTCCTCCATTTCATTTAGAAATGCTTTCTCCTCTTTAATGAGCCAGAGGTTTAATCATCTTTTTTAATGCCATCTGCCAAAAACATCAGAATGCATGTGTAATGCTCAAAACTGACAAATACACCAGTTATAAAGGCACATGCAACATCCTTATAGCTATCAGGCTTTTGGAGTCTCTTTGCTTGCAAACAGCCACAGACACTACTCCAGCAAAGTGCTATATTTGTATCTATCCTTACCTCCATCTCTGTCTGCCAACTGTCATTACACTGCAGAGAGGAAGTCATTAGCAACGCTCAGCTACTGTTACAGTACACACAGGCTCACACATACTGATGTGTATAACACAGGCACTCACCAAGCACACACAGAAATAAAGAATACTTTGCTCACCCATCTCTGTGCCTATTTTGCTTTACATGGTCCCCAAGCCTTTTGTGTAAGATGTTCATGATAATTATAGTAGTTTCTTGTGTTCTTTTCCTACCTACTTCTGAGTTCTGGAGGGTATATGTCACAGTTGGGTTTCTGGAAAACAAAATTTCAAATAGAGATTAGCATGTCAAGAAATTCACTAGGGAGCATTTTAGGGGGATCATCCCTGTGAAAAGGAGGGAAAGGAAGCTATAATGGACAGGAGATGTTGGGTGGTGCTGCGGGCCCACCAAAGGTTTAGCAAACTCTACAGGTTTCTATAGAGTTGTGATGACCTTAGTGTTGTCTCAGGTTAATGTAAAATGGCCAAGCTTTCATATCTGTGCACTGATCAGTCAGTTATTGGATGCAGACTACCCCTGGGAGAAGGCAAAATCTTGGGTGAGGCACTTTTCTTCAGTGCAGGCAATCTCCAAAGAGACTAACAGCTGAAGACAGCACTTCTAGCAGCTGGGGTAGCAAGTACTTCATTACTGAAAAGGGATCAGCACATCATGGCATCCACCATTGTTGATTTTCCCAAAAGCTTTCCCTCTAGAGAATGGTCTATTACTGAAGTAGGTGTGGGCCCACCAAAATCAATTCAAATGCTTCCTGGGCTAAAGTGGTATTTTCTCATTCAGTTGCCCCCAGGTGTTAGGAAAATGTTATCAGCAAGGAGGTTCCCACCACTATCAAATCAGCACAAGTTCTAGCAGCTTCTTTGCCACACAAATAACAAGGTGATTAAGAGGGACATCATCAGCTGTCAAGTTACCTGTATATCCTTTCAGATAAATGAAGAAAAAAATCCACACAAGACAAAGGCAGGGCAAAATAAGAATCCATGCTCACCCCTTTATTGTTATGCCATTTGTCCCTTTTTGTACCTGTCCATGTGCTGCTGTCATTTACACAAGGTTTATGTAATCTTTTGTGCACAGTAGGTGCTCAACAACATTTATTTAAAGAATGAATAAAACAATCTCATAAAAATCACACCCCTGCTCAACCACAGTGAAGTAAATAATAGTGTCAGAGAGTTAGTGGGAAAAATGTGTTTATTACTTTGTTTCTTGTGGCCTATTATGTTAACTGTTCTGGGTGGCCACATTTTTGCTTGATCACTAAGAAGATAAATGTGGTTAAACTCACTAAGCAGTAATCACATGTACTCATAACTCTTGTGGTGTCAATTTCAGTTTATGTTTCAGAAACAATAAAATTCTGCTTTGGATTGAGCCTTTGCTCACTGTACTTGTCTGCTTCCTTGTGGGTTTCCAGGAGTCAGTAGTGAATTGAAGGTCAAGGCATATGTCTCTGACATCGATGATATTTTCAAAGCTTGTTATTTCTACAATGAAAAAAAAATAAAAGGCAGATAATAAAATGCCCATTGAATGCATAGTATCTATATATCATCAGTGTTATTTGCTAGAAAGTAGATGAGTCCTTTGAGAAACTTCTAAGCTGAACGGTTCCCCATGGAAAGCTCACAGAAGTTTGTTTGTATTTCTGTCTAAAATGTTTAATCAGCCTGCTCCTGATATCCAGTTGACTATCATAAAGCAATGGAGGTATATCCTCCCTCACACTCTAGACCTTATTTTCAATCACCTGGAAGAAATTACCCTCCCATGACTGCACTGATGCTCTGGGCTTGACATTAACAAACACTTAGTAACAACTGGCCAAATTCAAAAGAAAGACAGATTGCACCTTGAAATCTGTGTCATTTCTCTTGAGATTGTTCCAAGGACTCTCCAAAGGTCCTCACCAGCACACAAATCTCAAAATCACCAAGGATTCTACCCAATGGTATTGCCCATTTGCTCATACACCTGTAAAGAGATGGGTTCTGCCTTCAAGGCATTGCTGAGTATTCAGTGAATCATTTAAGCATTCTTCCTTCCCTGCTGCTGCTGCCACTGTTTTCACTAATGAGAAATCCTCATTTTATTCTTGTGCCCAGGCTGTACTCATAGTGCCAACTTCTAAGAACAAACTATAACCAGACTATGAATGGGTTACAACATCCTGAACTAGGGACATAACTATAATCCAAAATGGTAGCCATGACACAGGGTATCAATAACTACCTAGACATCCCCTCAATCTGATCTCTGGAAGAGCTAAAAAAAATCCAAGAACCTAACTGGACTTTTTGTGAAATAGAAGGGTATTCACAATCCATGCTAAATGCCCAAATTTATGACTGTAAAATTTGACTTTATTTTTTAAACATTTTATTTATTTATTTTTAGAGAGTGAGGGAGGGAGGGAGAAAGAGAGGGAAAGAAGAATCAACGTGTGGTTACCTCTCATGAGCTCCCTACTGGGAACCTGGCCCACAACCCAGGCATGTGCCCTGACTGGGAATTGAATTGGTGACCCTTTGGTTCACAGGCCAGTGCTTAATCCACTGAGCCACACAAGCCAGAGCTCACTTTAAATTACCAGGAACCATCAATATCTAGAATCTTTCATTCCAGAAATTTCCAAGATTCTGATGTTTTGTTATTTAAGATCTAATTTATAAGGTGAATTCAGTTAATGTTGTAGTATGAAAAAATTCCTAAAAGGGTAAAAAGGGGAACAGGCATGATACCAGATCAGAGTACAGAGATAAGAACTCTACCTGACCCATGCACTTAGGCAGTTAAGCTACAGCAACAGAAACACTGTTTCACTTCCTGAGATGGAGAGCATGATTTAGTATTCTAAATTATGGGGGTTGAAAAGGAGAAAAAGGGAAAGAAGATTCAAAAATCCTGCAGTGGGCGCTAATACACTGGGTACAGCAAATGGAATGGCTATGGTAATGCAGAATTGATTTAAGTGTTCAGTTTCTCTCTGTTCAGCTAAATAATTTTGCACAAGAGATCAAAGTAGCAGCCTCTTGTAAAGAAAACAGTTCTTCACACTCTAAATGTAGTGCTGATTCATGCTCTCTTACATGTTGGGTAAGAAAACAAGAAGAAAGGATAATAATGATGATAACCACTATAATGGTAGCAACTAACATTCAATAAGTCTTTATTGAGTTGCTGTGAGCATTTCACTTCAACTCAACCTTCACAACAGCCCCAGTGAGGTAGAAACTATTATGAGCTCTACTTTACACATAAAAAGAAAACCCTCAAAATGGTTAAGTAAATTTCCAGAGATGCACAACCAGCAATTGTGAAATTGAGGCAGGAGATGAAATAGGAAGTCCCGAGACACTGAAGCTATCAGTCAGCATCCTGATCTCTGAGAATTGCCTTGTGACACCTGATAATAATTAGTGTTGTGGTTTCCTCCAAGAGTGGGCAATCAAGGAGGGTTGTGAGAAATCACATGTGTAGACGCTTAAGTAAAACCCTATAAAGCCTGTAGCCATTTAATAGAAGAGAGACATTCCCTGGCTAGAGATGGCCTGCTCTCATATCTTGGGATGATAAAGCCAAAAGAACAAAGTTTCCTGGGAAAAAATGAGGGTTTTGTGAGTCAGGATGATTTTGACTTCATAATTTGTAAGATTTGTGTTATTTGGAATTAAATATTTTAGAGTAACTTTTGTTATGACTGCATAACTGCACAAAATTCTTAATTGGTAAAATGCAATTCTTGACACTTTCTGGATGATTAGAGTCCCTATTGCTTTTTTTTTTTTCTCTTATCTCCCGATGATTAGGCCAAGGGCTGGGAATACAGAAGGAATTAGCTACTAGGAGCGAAGAAGAATTGACTTGGAACTTTTGAGATGATCCCTAACATACTGTAAGGATGTGCTTTCTCCTCTTTAACTGGATTGGGGTTTTCCTATCTTTTTGCCTGACCACTTCAGCTGCAAGAAGGTATGGGGCTGTTTCAGGATTCAGTCTCTCTCTAATTAAGTGATCCTGATTGTCAACTTTTCCAGTTATTTCCCTGGATATTTTGCTGGTCAGTGTTGGCTCTGTTTCTCAGAGAACTTATCAGTTATGATGCCAGAAACTTTCTCTCACTTGCTTTGCTTATCTTTGTGTGGTCCGTTCAATTCTTTGTTAACAACCACCAAGAGCCTGGACCCTGTCTCCATCTGCAGCAGAATTTGTATTTACACCCCAGCAATCTTACTCCAGAGTTGGAGCCTTAGCTTCTAGATTATGCCTCAACAATGGACAAATGGAAGAATAGACCATTTGAAGTTAAATAATAGGTGTTGAAACCTCTTTATCCAAATGACTCCCTAATCTGTTTCACTGGACTTCTAATTCATACATCTTCCTCCACTCCTGTGAGGGTCAGGATCCTGGCAAGAATTAGAAGTTACTCTTAAAGGGCATGATTCAACAAGTTTAATTGAGGGACTATTTCCAAGATGTGGCAGCACTAAAAGAAAGAAAGAAAAAATAGCAAAACAGCCCAGGATTAGCAAAAGCAGTAAGCTCCTACCATCCCCAGAACTGAATGGACAAAAGAGGGAGAGATTACCAGAACCTTGCTATAGGAAATTACTGGGTAGGAGCTATGGCCATTAGTAGAGGAATGTAGTCCTTACTGAACGTTGACCTAACAGGGAGGGAATTATAAGTATAAATGTTCTAACCTCTCTCTTTCACTTTCTGCCCTCTGTTCTTTTGCTAGTGCCTACTGTTGGTCAAACTCAACCAGAACAGAGGCAAAGGGGCCTGTTGTTGCAGCCCATATAGCTCAGGGCCTGGGGCAAAGAGAGCAGAACTTGGTGGACCATGGTCTGAAGAGGCAAGTGCAGAATATTCACCACATTTCCTTTCCAGGGTCTCCAAAACAGAAAAAGAAATACATTTTAATATTAAAAAATGAAATCATAACACAAAAAAAGAAATCAAGAGAGAAAACTTGAAGTGAACTAAAAACTGTGAAACACTAGAAGATGGAAAGCTGATGGGATTGTTTATGGAGAAAGAGCTAGGGACTAGAAGCTTAAAGTATCAGAGTAATCTCCAAGGGTTCAAATTTAGAGCCAACTAATTTAAACAGTGGAAAAGGCTCCAAGTACTTCATTAAAGACTTGTCTTAGGTACACATTGTCAATGGGCCTTCATCCCCCATTGCCATATAGAGCATATATGATGTGTATAGTGTGTGGCTAAATATTAACTGATATCCAAGACTCAGCAGAAATTTGAGGAAAACAATGTCAAACCCAGAGATGAACAAGTAGAGACTGACTAAAAGAAAATGGAGATAATTCAGGGAAGAGAAAGAACCTTTTTTAAAAAAAATAGTATTCAAATTCTCTCTCCATGCAGACGTCTGAGATTCATACTCATTTTCTAATGTCACTGGACACATAGCAAAGCAAGTTCCCTCTAGCACCTCTAATTTACCATGTCTATTTTAAATATTACTATTCCTGAGTTCTTTTTTTTTAAAGATTTTATTTATTTGTTTTTAGAGAGGGTAGGGAGGAGGGGAGAGAGAGAGAGAAACATCAATGTGCGGTTGCTGGGGTCTGTGGCCTGCAACCCAGGCATGTGCCCTGACTGGGAATCGAACCTGCGATACTTTGGTTCACAGCCCACGCTCTATCCACTGAGCTACACCAGCTAAGTTTATTCCTGAGTTCTTAATCTCCATCCAGATAACCATCCAGGCAGTATCGAGGGCTATACATTTCACCTTAATTTTTTTCTATATCTCACCCTTACCTTAAGCCTCACCTCTGACTCCCACCAATTCCAACTCAGCAATGTCTCTCAAAAGCAGTTCCCATCTCAGCTACCACCATCCAGATAAATTTTCATCATTTTAATCTGAATTTTGTCAGTGGTCCTTGTGTCAGTCAAGGTCTGTCAGAGAAACAGAACCAATGGGAGATAATTGGTTGATAGATGAAAGGTAGGTAGGTAGGTAAATAAGTAGGTAGACAGACAGACACAGACAGATTTATTCCAAATAATTGAATATGTAGGTCAGGCCAGTAGACTAGAAACCCTCAGTTGACTACAGTTGTTGCCATCCATGGCATAATTTCTTCTTCTTTAGGGAAACCTCAGTTCTGCTCTTAAGACCTTTTATTTATATTATGAACTTTTATTATTTTATTATTTATTTATTTTTTAAAATTATTTTATTGTTGTTTGCTTACACTTGTCTGCACTTCCCCTCACCACTCTCCCCACCCCAGCTAAACCCACCTCCTTCCCTTGCTTACACCCTCCCCCTTGGTTTTGTCCATGTGTCCTTTACAGTAGTTCCTGAAAACCCTTCTCCCCATTTTTCCCTCCCCTTCCCCTCTGGTTACTGTCAAATTGTTCTTAATTTCATTGTCTCTGGTTTGTTTGCTTTTTTCTTTTGTTGATTATGTTCCAGTTAAAGGTGAGATTATATGGTATTTGTCCCTCACTGCCTGGATTATTTCACTTAGCACAATGCTCTCCAGTTCTATCCATGCTGTTGCAAAGGGTAGGAGCTCCTTCTTTTAACTAATTGGGTCAGTCCCCCCACAAATTAATTGGGATAATCTCCTTTATGTAAAGTTAACTGATTGTAGATGTTAATCATGACCACAAAATATCTTCACAGCAACAATTACATAGTGTTTGACTGAATAACTAGGGATTATGGCCTAGTCAAAATGACACATAAAATTGATCACCATAGTGCCTCACTGATATCTCCCTCTCAATGGATTCCCCTCTCATTCATCCTGTGTGTCAATGGATCTCAAGCCAGGAGCCTTACAAGAATCACCCAGAGGGCTTTAAACACTACTACTACTGTTGCTGCTGCTGCTGCTATTTCTACCATATTGCTCTAGTGTTATCTACTCCCAATGCCCATCTGGACATAATACTTAAAAAATATGTACTTCATCATTAAATATATGGTACAGCCCAAATTTCTTAATAAGGTTTTGAAATCCTCATGGTTTGCCCCCTGTATCCTATGCTAGTTTCAACTTCTATCACTCTTACCCAGCGATTACTCCTGGCTCTCCCAAACCTTATCCATCATCAGCTTTGTCCACTCTCTTATTATTTTAGGGATCACAAAGGAAATGTTTGCAGAGGTCAAACAGGTCATTTAAACATGTTAGTTGAAACATGGATTTGGGTGGTGTGACACAATAAGAAATGTGGCTGGATAGAGCTGAGCTAACTGGAATGAGATTTGCTAGGCAAGGTGAGTGGGCTTGATTCTGGGGTAGGGGTTGAGACTGAGCAGAGATAAAGGAAGTATAATTTAGGTGTTATAGCCACCGTTGGTTCCCAATCCATATTCCCTTGACCCACCCTGGAAGTGACCTGCAGCTTCAGTGGACAGTTTCCTTATTGCTGCTGCAAACCTATAATAGTGCTACAACAAGCACCTGTGGTACTGCCTGGGGGCTTTTTCTGGCTGCAAGTGAGTGCATAGTCCACCTGAAGGACAGCATGAAAGTGTCAGGAAAGTAATACTTCTGGGAGAAGCCATCAACCAAATAGAGATGGGAAGTGACAGATAAATACCCCCATTTCTTGCCTCTTGATTCTAAAGTACATTCCACACAATCTCAGGCTCCTCAGTAGAAATGTACCCAGTTTCCCATAGAAATAACCCACTCATTTATGGCCCCTTTATTGGCAACCTCCCTTCCCTGTGTCATTTCTTCTCACCCACAGTGTTTCCTTGAGTCACCTCCCAAAAACTGCCCCCAAATTCCCATCATAGGGTCTTCTTCTCGGAGTAGTAGAGGATGACCCAAACCAAAACAGTACATTACACATACATAATAGTGACAAGAGGGAGAAGTATAAAATAGGAAGTATCCAAAAGAATAAAGAGGTTGTAGATTCCACACAGCCCCATGTTCAAGACTCAGAGAGACAGGGCAGAAGGCCTACCTACCTTCCTCTGGGCATGTTCAGCCCAGCTGGACCCAAAACCTCAATAGAAGGCACAATATAGATGATTTTACTGAAATGTTTACATTGCTCAACTTTCACTTAATTTATATTTCTACCTTAGAAAAGTTCAATTGAATTGAGGTTTAACTCTGACAAATTTATGTTAAATAGACTCAAAACCTAGTTTGATAAAGCTGAGTCATAAAAATTTTGTTCCTGTAAATAAATGGAAACTTTTCCTCTCCCACTTGAACTCAGATGGAGAAGAAATAAATTAGAAGGTAGCTAGTGTTCTGCATCCCAACCATTGTTTACAGCTCTCTTTACTTAGCTATTCTAAATCATGCATTGCCTCTAAGGGTCATAAAGATATCACTTTCTCCACTCAGCAAGAGAAATGAGAGGTAGGGAATGAGAACGTTACTTTGCAAGAACAGAAACAGCTCCAGAGATTTATCTGGGCCTGCATAAGAGCAACTGGCTGACCATGGAGTTTGCATTCAGAGCATCGGAATTTCAGCCATTTGCTTAATCTAGAAGGCTAGAAATGGATAAGATGCCAAGTCTTCTGAAAACACAGTCACAGCCGGATCACTTGTATCTTCCAGTTTAAGTGATATTATCCAGCTCTTCCCTACTGGGACATTTTCATATATATGTAATTGCTAGTAATTTGCATCCAAGAGTTCTCTGAGAGACTAGAATTAATACGAATTCAGTTAAAGCTATGGGCACATTTCAACCACATCTACTATATGTAGGTTCTTTAGTAGTATAAAGTATGGGGCATCTATGTGTGTCCAAGTGGATAACTAAGGCAACCAGCTTTCTCTGAGGGATTGCTTATCTCTCTGCCCACTCAGTACACCAAGATCTTGGCAGAAATTGCCATCTGAAACTTCCTGTATGAATTATCTATATTTAATGAGATCTTGAAAAATTCATTAACACAGGACTTCATGAAGAAAAAAAGTGTATTGAAAATACTGTAATTGGCCCTGGCTGGTGTAGCTCAGTGGATTGAGCATGGGCTGTGAACCAAAGGGTCTCTGGTTCAATTCCCAGTCAGGACACATGTCTGTGTTGCAGGCCTGGTTCCCAGTGGGGGCCACATGAGAGACAACCACACATTGATGTTTCTCTCCCTTTTTCCCCCTCCCTTCCCTTCTCTCTAAAATTAAATAAATAAACCTTTAAAAAAGAAATAAAATAACTGAATCAAACTTCAGTAGCAAGTAAAATACATGTTCCTCTATATATTCATGTGATAATATCATAAAACCCTAGTAATGCACTTGCTGAATATATTCACAATACATACATCTAAAACTCTGAAAACCACCATACTTTAATCACTTTGAATAGGAAAGTTACTGTGCTAAGTATTTTTTATCTATAAACTCATTTAATACTAACAAAACCTTATGCAATAGTTATTATTGCTATCATTTTGAAAATAAGAACAATGGGGCTCAGAGAGATATATCAACTTGCCCAGGGACACACAACTAAGAAATGGTGGAGATGGAATTTGAATCTATGACCAGTGATTCAAAAACACGTGGTTCTAATTGCTTCATTGTTTAAAAAAACACACACAAAACACCTTAATTTCCCAGTTCTCCTCATTTTATTTAACTAGATGCACAGACTTGGGAATAGAGATTAACTAATCTCTGAAATGAGATTATAAGGCCCCCAAGCAAAGATATCCATTCATTCTTTTCTAATTAATTAACACACATTATTGAAATTTTGTTAGATATAGAAAACACTATACCACGTACCTGGAAAACAAATGTAAAGAGGACAGAAAGTCTTCTTTTCAGTGAATTTTATTTATATCTATATTTGTATCCCCATCTACACCTACACCTTTACCTATGTTTTTAACAGGAAGAATTGTTATAAATCATAGAGACTGGGCATGAAATTGTCAAGCAACCAAACCAGGCTCCCAGGGCCAAAAAGGTTGTTTAATGTTTCCTCAGTATATCATAAAGAGGACAATCTATATGTAATAAGGAGACATTTTGATATTGTATTGTAGGGGAAAAGGAGAGTATATTTATTCAATATTGTGGCCCTGGAATGAGGCAGGCCTTGTTTCAAGCCATGGTTTCAACAACGTGATCTTTCCTAACAGTATGATTTTAGACAAGCAACTTTAACACCACTGTATTAGTTTAATAAGGCTGCCATAACAATCACCACAAACTGGGTGGCTTAAAATGACAGAAATGTACTCTCTCATAGTTCAAGCAGTAACCATACTACCTTGCCTGAGATACCTCCCTAAGCAGAATAGGCTCCATGGACACTCTGAACAGAACAGAGGCCTAAAGCCGACAGAAAAATCTGGGATAACAGGTAGCTGTAGTGTAATTTAAAATTTACTTCTCTGTTTCTTAGGAAGTTTCTGCATTGCATGAGCTAAGGGATAAACCATTTAGAAACAGTAATAACAAAGCAATGTAAGTGAAGCATTGGTCAACTGTATACCAAGTGTGGAAAGTGAAAACAGCAGATAAACCAGCCACATTCTCTGCAATTATATAATGTCTCTTCCATGAGCAAGGGGCCAGTGTAGACTGGCATGGGTTACAGAATAGAATAGGACCATGAGAAGATAATGTAGATGACTCAGTGTTTTGGTTATCCATTGTTACATAATCCACCCTAAAGTTTAGTGGCTTATAACAACCATAATCATTTATTCTTTGGAAGAGATTGTGTGAAACTAGTGTTAATTCTTCTTTAAATATTTGCTAGACTTCTACAATAAAATCATATAGGCCTGGAGATGGCTTTTGGTGTCAGGGGGGAGCTTTCAATTACAAATATGGTTTCTTTAATGGTTTATAAATATATTCATGTTGTCTATTTCATCTTGATGAGTTTTAGTAGTTTGTGCTTTTTAAGGAGTTGGTTCATTTCATATAAGCTATTGATTTTATGCATGTAAAATTCTTCATAGTATTCCTTTATTATTATTTTTTCTTTCTTGCATTTTTATTGTTGTTCAAGTACAGTTGTCTGCATTTTCCCCCATCGCTCCCCACCACCCCATCCATCCCACTTTCCCCCCTTGATCCTACCCCTCTTTGGTTTTGTCCATGTGTCCTTTACACATGTTCTTTATTATTATTTTAAGGGTTGTAGGATCTGCAGTGATATCCTGTTTTATTTGTGATATTGGTGATTTGTGCATCCTCACTCTTTATCTTGTCAATCTTGTAGAGGCTTTTCTATTTTATTGATTTATTTTTAAGAACTTACTATTTTGATTCATTGATTTTTCTCTGTTCTTTTCCTATTTTCAATTTCATGTAATTCTTCTCTGACTTTTATTATGTACTTCCTTCTGCTTCATTTGAATTTTTGTACTCTTATTTTTCTAGTTTCTTATGGTAGGAGATTAGATTATTGACTTGAGTGAGACTGTTCCTCTTTTTTGATGTAACAATTTAGTTCTATAATTTTTTCTCTTGGAACTTCTTTGGCTGTATCCCACATATTTTGATATCTTGCATTTTCATTCTTATTATATTTTATCTATTCTTTATTGAAATAATTTCATTTGAGACTCCTTCTTTGGCTCATGGATGTTTAAAAGTGTGCTGCTTAATTTCCAAATGTTTTGAGATTTTTCAATTGTCTTTTTCTCATTGATTTATAGTTTGATTCTATTACAATAAAACCATACTGTATGTGATTTAAAGTCTTTTAAATTTGCTGAAGATTAATTAATGGTCTAAGACATGGTTTATCTTGGACACTTGAAATGTTCTGTGGGCACTTGAAAATGTGTATTCTGTTTTGGGGTAAAGTGCTCTCTATATGTGACAATTAAATCTTGGTTGATTATGTTGTTCAGTTCTATATGCTTGCTCATTTTCTGTCTATTCTATCAGTTTGGAAGAGTGAAGTGTTGAAGTCTCCAATTATAATAATTGTGGATTTACCTAAATTTCCCTTCAGCTCTGTCAGGTTTACTTCATATATTTTGAATCTCTGTTGTTTTGTACATACATATTTAGAATCATCATGTCCTTTCAGTAGATTGGTTATTGTTCATTATGTAATGTGCTTTTCAGTCTCTGGTAATTTTCTTTGCTCTGAAGTTTACTTTATTTCATATTAATATAACTACTTCCACTTTTTATATTAATATTCAAATGGTACACCTTTTTCTATTCTTTTACTTCCCACCTATATAAGCTGTTGTACTCAAAGTGGGTCTCCTATAGACAGTTTATATTTGGATCATATTTCTGTTCACTCTGCTAGTCTCTTCATTGGTGTCTTTATGCCATTTACATGTAAGTTTATAATTAATAGGTTGACTTAAGTATGCCACCTTATCACTTTTTTAAAATTTATTTTATTTTAATTATTGTTCAAGTACAGTTTTCTGTCTTTTATTCCCATCCCAGCCCACCGCCCCCCCAAGCCCTCCCCACCTCCTTCCTATTTCCATCTCCCCTAGTTTTTGTCCATGTGTCCTTTATACTTGCTCCTGTAAACCCTTCCCCCTTTCCCCTGAAATTCCCTCCCCTCTCCCCTCTGGTCACTGTCAACCTGTTCTCTATTTCAGTGTCTTTGGTTATATTTTGCTTGTTTGTTTTGTTGTTTAGGTTCCTGTTAAAGGTGAGATCATATGGTATTTGTCTTATCAATTTTTGTTGGTTTCCTTCATTTCTTGTTCTTGTGTTTATATTTTCTTGCCATTCTATGGATTATTTAAACATATTTTTAAGAATTTCCCTGCTAGCCCTGGCTGGCATAGCTCAGTGGTTTGAGCGCGGACTGGGAACCAAAGTGTCCCAGGTTCGATTCCCAGCCAGGGTACATTCCTGGGTTGCAGGCCATAAGCCCCAGCAACCGCACATTGATGTTTCTCTCTCTCTCTCTCTCTCTCTCTCTCTCTCTCTCTCTCTCTCTCTCTCCCTCCCTCCCTTCCCCCTCTAAAAATAAATAAATAAAAAAAAATTTAAAAAAAAAAGAATTTCCCTGCTCTCTTTTTCTAAAACATTATTTTTGCCTTCTATTCTGCATACCTTGACTTATCCCAATGTCCTCATGGACTTATCCTCACTGCTTTCTCCAGTCTTCTCAAGTCAATTCATTAAGTCCTTTCTTCCCCATGAAGGCTGCTCAATCCACTGCAGGTTACAGCCATCACCCTTTGTCTGTGTAGGCAATATTGTATTAAAAGTATCTTGTAATTATTTTTTATTTACTGTGAAATTCATGCATCTGCCTCTTGTACTGTATTCTCAAACTATAGAACATATATAATGAGATTACATGTTGACTTTCTATACATTTTTATTTTTTCAGCAAATATCTCTCAAGAGTCCAAAGTGTGCAGTGTGTAAGTTACACTGGGTATTGGCCACAGAAAGGTGTCTGGGTGGAGTTCACAGTCTAGCAGGGGTATGGACACTCTCATTGACAGTTACAATGTGATCTGATATGTGTCATGATAGACAAAGTACAGAATGCTAAGAATATTAACCTAAGCTAGGATGGTAATGAAAGATTCCTAGATGAAGAGATAAGAAAGCTAGGACCTACAAAATAGTAGATGTTATCCTGTGAATGAGACAGCAGGCAGGGAAGCATATTCCAGCGGAGGTTGGCCAAAAGTAGGGCAGGAAAGAATGTACATGAGGAACAGACTAGAGTTAAGGGAGTGGGAATAGGAGATGGGTAATGATAATGAGAAAGAAAAGCAAAGCCATGTCATACAAGGTCTTGTAAGTCATGCCAAAGGGGATTACAGGTTAGATGTAGGGGATCACATACATTACTATTCACAATGGGAAGCTTTTTGTTTTTACTGTGGTAAAAACAGTTAACATGAGATCTACCCTCTTAATAGATTTTTAACTGTACAAATACAGTATTGTTATCTATGGGCACAATGTTGTATAGCAGATCTCTTGAACTTACTCATCTTCCCTAACTGAAACTTTATGCCTGTTGGTTAGCAACTTCATATCTCCCCCTGCCACCCCACCTGTCCAACCCCTGGTAACCACTATTCTATTCTTTGCTTCTATGAGTTTGACTATTTTAAACACTTCATATGAGTGGAATCATGCAGTATTTGTCCTTCATAACTTGCTTATTTCATTTAGCAAAATGTCATCCAGGTTTATCCATGTTGTTACATACCAAAGGACTTCCTTCTTTTTAAAGGTTGAACAATCTTCCATTGTACATGCATACTACATTTTTTTATCCATTCATTGGTCAATAGACATTTAGGTTGTTTACAAATCTTCACTATTGTGAATAGTGCTGCAATGAACATGGGGATACTAACATCCCTTCAAAATCCTGATTTCAACTCTTTTGAATAAACAGTGAGATTTGGGATTGCTAGATCATATGGTAGTTCTAGTTTTACTAAGTTTTTTGAGGAATCTCCATGCTGTTTTTCATAGCAGTTGTACCATTTTGCATTCCCACCAACAGTGAACAAGTGTTTCAACTTCTTCACATTCTCACCATCACTTATTGTCTGTTGTGTTTTATAATAGTCATCCTAACAGATATGAGATGATATCTCATTGTGGTTTTAATTTGCACTTCTCTGGTGGACACTTTTTTAAAGTCTGGTTTATTCCAGTACAATTTATATTTAGTAATATTTACTTTTTGACTTATAGTTTTGAGTTTTAACAAGTGAATATATTTGTGTAACAATCACCACAACAAAGACATAAAATATATTTAGAAGAATGATATAGAATATTTCTATCCCTCCCCAAATTTTCCTTTTTAGTGAATGCCTTCCTCAATCCCAGCCCCTGACTACCACTGAACTGCTTTTAGTCCTTATGGATTTACCTTTTTCAGAATGTCATATAAATGGAATTGTACAATATGTAACCTTTGTGGCTTCTTTCACTTAGAATAATAATAAAATTTGAGATGTTTCCATGTATTTGAAATATCAGAAATTCATTCCTTTTTATTACTGAGCAGTATTCTGTTACACAGATATACCACAGTTTGTGATATTCACCAGTTGAAGGGCAATTGGAGTTTGGGGGGAACATATGGTTAAGTGCCTGTTTATCTTTTTAAGAAACTGCTAAACTGTATTCTATACCCATTAGCAATCTATGAGAGATCTAGCTGCTCCCCATCCTCACCAAGATCTGGTATTAAGTTTTTTTGTTTGCTTGTTTGTTGTGTCTTATCCATTCTTTTTTTAAAGAATAAAAGCAAACATAAGATCAAACACACTTACTAATAATTTTTCTGATAGAAAAAACTGAGTACCATTTAAAAGACGATGATATAATTCAGATATCCTGAAATGTATTTTCTGTAATAAATGCTGTATAATTAATCATCCTTTTTTTCTTCTTTTTTTATTGTTGTTTAAGTACAGTTTTCTCCATTTTCACCCCACCCCAGCCATCCCCACCTCCCAACCTCCATCCTACCCACCTTTAGCTTTGTCCATGTGTCTTAGCCATTCTGATAGGTATGTAGTAGCATCTCATTGTGGTTTTACTTTGCATCTCCTTAATGACTAATAATGCTAAGCTTACTTATTCATATATCTTCTTTGGTGAAGTTTTTTGTTACATCATCTTCCCATGTTTAATTGGATTGTTTATTTTTTACTTCTGAGTTTTGAGAGTATTGATATACTTTGGATACATATGTTTTTATCCCATCGGGACACTTGAGAGTGAAAGAGCGTTTAAAGGTGGATCCGGGCTTATTTACCTAAAGTTTATGTACCTTTGGAGAGCCCTCTTTGGAAAAAAAAAGAATACAAAATTACAAATTTAGTTAAATGACCTTGGAAAGGTCTCATGCAAGTGTGTTTCATTAACTTTATGCTAAAACCTTTAAGAAGATGCTATTAGTAATTTACCAGATCAATAGGTATAAACTGAGAATGTTCTGTATAAACTGAGACACGTGTTCATATCTAACTAAAGGGAACAAAACTGAAAGCAAAACAATTTGTTGGTAATTGAAGATGCCAATTAATCACAACCTTTTTCCCAACTCTGGGTTCTTGACCAGAAGCCAATGTGAACTGAAATATGTTATTATTATCAACTCCGTTGTTGTTAAGGCTGGATTGGACAACTGGTACCCACATTCTAATGGCTTTTCCTACTCCCTCCCTTTGAATTGCATTTATGCAGTTGGATGAATTTGAAATATACCAACTCCATTTCAAAGTGTGGAAGGCCTTATCTGGTTAGCTTACCACATGGATGCAGGAGTGAAAGCTTGTTACTGTCTTAACTGCAAATGGATGAAGCACATTGGCTAGTTGAGAAGAAAGAATACCATGCTGAACATGACCTTTACCCCAACATCCCCCTAGATATGTTTAGTATTCTTTGTGGAGCATTAAAATTGAGGGTATGTGGAATGAAGAAAATATTAGGGCCTCCTCTACTAAATTTTCCAGTAAGGATAGCAGTTTTGAAGTTAACCAGAATTTCCCTGAAAGAGAGAAAGGCTATAAGAAGTTCTCATCATGTGAGCTGAGACAAGAATGTAAAGAGAAAAAGAGAACACCACACACTTAAAATAAAACTAAACAAAAAACAGTAAAGGGGTTGCTGTGGAATGTCTGGGTAAGAGATAATGGTGGCTTGGACTGAGAGGAGCTCAACTCATAGATTGCCTTAAGACCATCTGTGGACATCCATAAAAGAAATTGTCATGTGAGGAAGGAAACTGGTCTAGTGCAGAACACTTGAAAGCCAGGAGAATGTGATATCACAGGAAACAATACCAAAAGTTTTGAAGAATGCGTCACTGATCTACACTATCAAATTTAGCAAAATAAATAAGCAAGGACTGATAAATTACCACTGGATTAATTACCACTGGATAAACTGAGACACGTGAGGTAAAGCATGTAAGGTGTTGTACCCCTTGAATGAAAGCTTCTGTGTCCTTTTAGATTTTTCTTCTATGTCATGCATCATCTCTGGTCCAGGCTGTTTCTGCCCCCACACCAGCCTGTAATTGAAGGACCACTTCTTCATATCAAGACCAGCACACTTAGAGAGTTCTGACACTTACTCTTTCTAATCTTTCAAGGATGGCACTTTGCTTTGGATATGGATTATTCTAGAGTTGTAGATTCTTGATACACAGATTTGTGCAATGCTGTGACTTCCAATTTTTGTCCTACAAAATGGCTGAATGTCATTACCTCACTGCCCCATCTAACTGTCAAATTTAGCCAAACCACCAAAGCATGTGCCAGCTTAAAAACAAGCTTCAAACAACACTAATTATCCTAAGCAATTGCCCCAAGTTTCTCCCCTTTTTATCAACCCATTCTTTCTCCCATCATTCTTTTTTAAAAGTATTTATTTATTTATTTTTAGAAAAGGGGGCAGGGAGGGATAAAGAGAAGATGGAGGACCACATGCACAATGCAGGCATGTGCCCTGACTGGGAATGGAACCAGTGACCTTTTGTTTTGCAGGACAATGCCCATCCTACTGAGCCACACCAGTCAGAGCTCTCCCACCTTTAATGCTTTCTGGATTTGTGGCTCTGCACTTCATACTTACTTTGCCCTTCTAGCCCCTTTGATTTGGCAAACCTTTGGATCCCTCTTCTTGGTTTCCTGGTCATCAGCCTACTGGTTAGCTTTAAGCCTAGTTAGTGTCTCTTTGCTCCACAGCCTTAGGCAAGAAAAGCCCTGCTCTACACAAGCTCCCCTGCCCCCGATCCCTGCATCTAGAGGAACTCCTGGTGGTGCATGGAGTTCCACAGCTTCCTTGCTCCACTGAGCTCTTTGTCTTCCACACAACTTGTGTGACATATGTTAGTGCATGCTGCAAGGAGGAGGCAGGGTACCTCTCAGTGTTTCTCTGGTTTGGAGCAGGAAGATAATAGCTTCCAGGCTGTGTAAGTCCTAAGCAAATCCACCTGCCACACAGACACACCTTTCCCAAAGAACAAATAACACTAGCACTTGCACATACATGCACCACAAAGAGAATAATTGATCCAAAGGATACTCCATTCTCCTCCCCTCACCTTCAGCATCAAAGTGAGAACAGTCCAGAGCTTGTTCTTTAGGCATTTGAATTTCAAGCCTGCTCTTTGGGGGCTACATTTGCACTGGTTGTAAATATTCATTAATGTATTTAATTCCCATCCTGAATTATCTGTTTCATTATTTCTGTCTAGTGGGTTGAGACTGAGTCTGACTTTTTCTATATATCTTCCCAGTCCAGCATCACATATAAATGGGTACTTAATAAGTGATTTTGGTCATGATGGCATAATTAAATCTTTTTTGTATTGGAAATTACACATGACTTGACTCAGGGGCTGGTCTGGTCTAATTGCGTTTGTGTTCATTTTTTTGTTTTTCCCTTTATCTTGCTTAATCCTGTCTCAGAAAAGTGGGCTTTAAATTCCAAAAAGGTTCACATGAGCTTTCAGTCCCATTTCCCTTTTGTTGGTTGACCAAAGACAAGGAATTAAATATATGCATATATGTGATCTGCCTGGTGTGGGTATAGAGTGATCTGGCCTTTAATGTATTCAAACCACTAATGCTGTCATTCCTAGGGAGAGTTGAAAGAAGAACTGCCATTATTTCTACTTAAGAGGCCTCCAGTTGTTTCCACGGCCACTGTTTAGAGAATATCTTGTCTTCAAGGAAAGACTCCAGCTTCTTGCTCTTACTGAAAAAACCTCATTAAGCATTTGGGGGGCAATGCTTAATTGTCTGGCGGAGAAAGCAGACCTATGTGTTAGTCTGACCTGGAGACCAAAAATGAGGACAAGAGGACCCTACCTTTAACAAAAATTCACATATCTTCTAAAGAAACATTGAGTAACATCATGGTCACTCAAGTCACAGATAGACATGGCTGATAGGAAAAATTACTTAAATGTGTAGTTCCAGGGTTCCAGGCTTCTCTTCAATATAAAAAATAAATGTTGCTAATTATTCCATTTTCACATTTTCCAAGGATTACTTCTTTTGTCTGTATAACATAGTAGCCACTAGCTACATGTGGCTACAAAAATTCAAATTAACTGAAATTAGATAAAATTTAAAATTGGCTTTCCTAATCATACTAGCCACACCTGATGTACTCAATAACATGCGGCTAGTGGCTGTGTATTGGAGAGTATAAATGTAGCACATTTCCATCATCACAGAAGGTTCTATCTTAAAAAAAGGTGCTGATCTACCTTAAAGCACATTAAAATAAATCTGTTCATTATAGACTTGACTTTGGTATTTTTGTACCTATCCTGGTACCTTGTAGTATAAATTATGAGTTAAGTGATCACATGAAAAGGTGCCATAGGCACAGAGATAATCCATTGTATCCTGAAAAATGCTGACAAGAGTCCAGATGTGACTGAATCCCTTCCAGGTCAAGTCTTTTGTTGATGTTCAACTCAGACATCACAAAATCATAAAATTGGCAGCTTCTGAAGATGCCTTCATCCAAGCATGGGCTGGTTGGGGTGAGGGTATTTGTAAGCTCACATATCTCTGCCCTTAAGTCTTGGAATTTGCCTTTATTTATTTATAATTTTCTGTAATATTTTATATTCCACATATTTAAGCAATATAATAAACAATTCAACAAAATTCAGAGATTTTATAAAAAATTTCCAATGAATGGACCTGTGACAAGAATGTGGGGACAAAACTTGGCTTTTACTTAATTGAGTTCACTACTCTCCCATGATAAATTATTTCTTTGAGTTTGAATACCCTTTTAAATACAAATATACTTACTACCTATTTAGAGAAACACAATGAGTGTCCAATAATCAATAACATCAGCATAGCTTAATTCATCAGATGCCTTCAGAGAGCAGCAAGGACTAGAGGAAGTTAGGCAGTGAACCAATAAAGCTTAATGATGAAATGACAGAGAAAGGTCTGTGTTCTTTATAAGTAACTCTTCTAGAAGACTTGTGGTTCTAGCCTTTCTTTCCCATTTGGTTGTCTTAACTTGAATAATAGCTGCAGTGTAAAAGCTCAAATTATTCTTAAAGACACTGAATTAATAGTTTCCCTTCTATTCACTTTTATCCTCCTCAACTGCATTTTTTCAGCTTTCCCTATTAGCTTTGCCTGCTGCAGTTGGCAAAGAGTACAATCATCTCCTTTTTCTCAGGCTGGTCACTTTCCAGTACCAGCCAAAGCCCAAAGTTTGATGTGGTTTCTTAACTGTAATAGCAATATCAATGAAACATATTAAAATTTATTTTTAAAAGAATACTTAGTTATCTTTAATTACCCTCACCATTTCCATCCCTTCCATTTCCTGGCACCTTTCCTTCACTCCTCCCTGTACAGCAGGTAGAACCCTCATTTTCTTTAAATAAATAGATGTGCTCTTTAAATAACGACTTCAGAAATCAAACTCTTTCTGTGAAATCAGCAGGCTGTTTTCCAGGGTTCCTGTGTGCCAGGATTCCCATTCCACAGAATTGTCAAATCAAGATATCTATTATTCTCCTTACAGAAAAACAACTTTTTATTGTTACTCAGAAGAAAAAAGTTCTCAATGAACTGATGTGCTATGGGTGTTGGATACTAAATGTGTTTCACTGCACATGGATAAAGGGTGCATGACTGCAGAGGAAGTCTTTCCAGTGAGGAGAACAGAATCAATTTCTTGAATCTTGGCAAGCATTTAATTAGAAGCTCAAACCCAGCCTTTTTCCTTGAGACTCCTCCCTGCCTGGTAGAACTCTGGGACAACAGTTTCCTCCATCTGAAAGGGAAGGAAATGAAGTACCAGTTCACAGTGGATAAATTGACTGACAGCCATGTCCCTGAGAGCAAGATTTTGAGCCCAATTTGCTCCAGAGGCTATTTGTGCCACCTATCTTCCCTTGTTTCCCTAGGTAGAAAAGAGGTCCTTTATGCCGAAGAGGCTGGGGAGGGAGAAAAGGGATGGAAAGGCAAATTCCCATCCTGCTTCTGTTTCTGCTCTGCAGTGTGTTTTTTCCACACAAGGTAAATAGCAGATGAACAAAAGGGGGACAGTAATTTGAGCCAGTGTGTTCCAAACAAAATGGCTTTCCATCACATTGTTTAAGTAATATTTTTCTGAACTCTGGTTAAAGATAAACAGTATAACTCGCTATGCACTAAACTACTCAACAGACACAACCACTGATGCTAACAAAACCAGGATTTGAAAGAAAGTCTAATGGATTTTAGGAAATGCATCCACACCCACAAAATTGCAGCTGTTACATTGTAATAAATAACTTGGTGGCTGGTGGCTCATCACTATTAACACAAGGAAGCCACTGTGTCAGCAACTTCCTGGAAAATGATTTTTATCTCAGTCCCAACTCAGTTACTGTTTACTCTTTTGCTTTTAGCTTTAAAAGCTAACAAAGCGTTCTACATATCACATTATCACAAGTGTTTCTTGCAAATGTGACTCACATTTTGCCTCTCCTTGCTTCCCAGCAAAACCCTCTATTCACACACCTTAGTTAGATTCTTCAGTGCACATCAAAAATATCTCCAACCTACTCAACACAAAGGACAGAGGCACCATGTTCATGGCTGGATTCATCATTGCATTTCTCTTCTTTCAATAAAGCAGTGAAACTCCTTACTGTACTGTAAAGAGCAAAATAGGTACTTACATACAATATTTTGTAAGTATATAAGTATACAAGTATATAAGTATTTACAAGTATATAAGTATATAAGTATACAATACTTATATACCTATTTTGCTCTTTCATGATAGAGGGCCCTGAATTTCACACAGAAAATTAAATAGAAAGATTGTAACTTGAAGCAAATTGTACTTCCTATAATACTATTCACACATGTCAATATGCCTTCCTCAATAGACTGGGACTTAGCTTTGGTTCCCCAGAGTACCTTGAGATAAGGATCAGAGTGTACAAGTAGTTTATTTGGAAGATGATCTCTGCAAACACTTATCAAGGACTGGAGAAGTGAGAATGGATAAACAAGGCAGCCAATAAAATGTCCATTATCAAGCTGGCTACATTGAACTTAATCCAGCAGGGACCTACCAGAGTCAATGTATAGGGGATAGATGTGGGCTATTTGTACATCCACTACTGTCAGCCATGACTGAGGGCTTATCCTAAGGAAACATTAATTCTCAGCACTTCTGGGATGTCCAACACATAGGCAAGTGGGCTCTGACAGCCAGAGAAAGGCTCCAGGCAATGAAATACATGTGCTAACAATTTTAAGGACCTGCATGCACTGAAGTAGTAAAGACAAGGTACAGGAGCAGGGCATGAACAGCATCTGCTACTGACCCTTGCTCTCCTGCATATCCTTAGTGCACTGTATGCTAGCAGTAGGCATTCAACAAATATTTGTTCTCTGGCTGACTTTGCATCCTGCATTACCATATCCCACACTCCACTGTAACTAGTACTTTTCTCCCTCTTTGAAAAGGCCATGCACTTTTCCAACCTGTTCTTAATTCTCAATACCTCTGTACAAAAGAAAATAAGAAATCCCTAGTGAGGTTGAGGTGGGGGAGGGGAACAATGTTGAAACCCTTCATTTGAACACCATTATTTAATGCCACCATTTCCTATTCATTACATACAGATAAAGTCTCTGAAATTTTCTTTGTTCTACTTTACTATAAATGTTTTCCAAGATTAATCACCTACACTACCATCAGAACTGAAACAGTGGTAGGCGCAATAACAGTGTCTTGCCTTCCTCCTCAGGCCTTTACTAACAAGCAGCCCTGGCAAGGGACATGCTTTTCAATAGCTTGAAAAAATTTAAGTTCCAAATAGAAGCAAGTTAATATAAAGGTGAAACAGCAATTAAATTAAAAAATAATAAAAATTTTAAAAAAGGTCAAACAAGGTATAAACTAATGCCAGCTCTATGTTTAATAAACAACCCCAGAAGACACTGGGCACAGTGAAATCCTATGATGATGTACAAAAATGACCACACCTCTCTTGTTCCAAAAGAGGCCCAGTTGCCAGTGTACACCCCACTGTTCCCAGGTCATTACTGCCATATGATACCAGCTGTTGTGATTATCATCTGAGCCAGACACAGACCTCCCTCCCCCAGGACCTACTATGTCCTTCTGGTAATCCTTTCTCACATAAGTGCCTGTGTTCAGCTAATCCTCCATGTCCGTGAAAAACAACACTAAAAGATCAATTCCCCTGTGGCTCTGGCTTACATTCTCTTCTGTTACAAGAAAATGTACACTGAACAGAAGAGACTGATAAATCAAGCCTGGGAGAGTGGAGAGATGGTTTACAGGAAGAGAGAGAAAGAGAAAAGCACCTGTAGGTTGTATTGGAGAAAACACACATAGACACACAGACACACACATATATTTCCAAATTTCCTCCACAGTAGAAAGATGATATCACAGGCAATAAGTAAACCACTAGAATTCTGTTGCCATGAAAATTCAAATACCTCTCTCACCTGATATTTTGATTGGTCAGGTTCTCTTTTTAACAAAACTGTATATCTACCACATTTCAGTAAATTACATTCAAAATGATGATGCTCAAAGAATCAGGTGGTAGATATTCTGATATGACACCCAAATTCCCCTTCAGTAGGAAGGAGGAATTGTTCCCCAAGATGTTAAAAGTGTTGTTCAAAGGTGTCCCTCAGCTGTCAGCCCTCTTTGAGGATTGCCTCTGTTAAAGTAAGTGCCTTGTCCAATGCCATGCTTCCTTTCAGAGATAGCCTACATCAGATGTTTGGTCAATGCACAGATATATAGGCTGGAACTCCTGACTCCAATTTAAGAAAACTCTTAAGAGGCCATACAAGACTCAGGGCTCTCCCATGAAATGAGTTGAGGCTTCTTCATTCACTAGAGGTGGCATTACAACTTGCCTCCTTCCCCTGCACATTGTTGTGTCTTTCACCTATTTTCCACAGGTGTCGATCCTAAAAGGTCTCTCTTGTAAACTTCTTACCTGTTAATTTCCATCTCACAATCTGTTTCCTGAGAAACCCAATTGTAACAGGTGCTTAAATCCTCCCTAATTCATCACGGTAGATAACATACAATGAAAAAAATCACACTTCTGCATATTTTATGGTGCAGTGCTACTTTGGAAATTGCAAATCAATATATGGCCATGATATCTTAATCAGAATATTTGATTAATTAAAGAATGTATTTCTCAACCATGTTGGTATAACACGAAAACCTGAGATCAGATCCAGTGAGCAAATGGAAATAGGTAGTACAATTAAATAATACTTTTTTCATACTCTTCCTTTTTCATATTAACACAGATAATAATAATAACAAATGGCAATTAAGATGCATTGAGAGCTTACAGTGCATTGGACATTGTTATAAACACTTTGGATTATTTCATTTAAATTTCACAGCAACTCTATGAAATAAATGCTATTATCACCTCCACCATACAGATAAGAAAACTGAGACATAGAGAAATCACAAGTGATGCAGCCTGGATTTATATTATGGTAGTTATATTTGAGAACCCAATTCTTTACTAATTATAGTATAGTTACATCCTTAATTTTTAAAAATGAGTTGATTGAATGCCTAGTCATACCTAATATGGTGAAAGTCAATGACTGTAGTTGGGAATTTTAATTCACTCAAGAAATGCCAGGTGGGTTGAAGACTGTGATACCCCAAACCACAATTAGCCTCTGTGACTGTTTAGTCCTGTTGGAGAAATCATCTAGGCAGTATTGACTAATTTCTTACATCAGCTAAGCTCTCATTGCCCACCAGAAACAACTGTGCCTGAGCCTGACCAGCTGTCTCTACCATTCCTCCTATATGTAGTGTTGAACCTTCACCATTAATCTAACATCTCCAACCCTACAGCTTTCACTTTCACTCTCAGTAATGGCCTTGTCTTCACATCACAGCAAAAGTTGAGGCCAACAATTAAGAACCATGTCACTGCTCCCTGTCCCACATACAACTTGTCTTTGAACATGTCCTTATCTTCTCTTCAAACTTAGAAGCATGGATAACCATTCTTCTGTTCCAAGCCTGACCTCATTATGTGTTTGAATCCCATCTCCATCCCTACTCCATTTAAGAATTTATTCCATCAACATATTACAGCCACTATTCACAAATAGCATTAACTTTGGTATACTGTATATTCTTTCAGTTTATATATACATTGGCACCATATTAATTTTTAAAACCAAAAAAATAGTACATTTACCACTGTTTTGTAAACTTTTCAAGTATACATATTTTTAAATATTGTATAATGGCCACATAGTTGTGTTGGGTATAGGAGACATTCATTCCACTCTCTGTCTTTTGTATCTTGCTTAAGTCAGCTTAAGTCAGCAGGGGGCTCAGAGGCAAGGTCTCTCCCTCACTTTGGCCTTTCAAGTCTCAAGTGAGTACATTTGATTAGCGGAGCTATAATAATACCCCAAAATCCTAGCTGCAAGAAAGTCTAGGAAATGTAGTTTTTAGATTTTGAATTGCTGACTCATTCTATAGTATTTTGTTATAGCAGCCCAAATGGATGTAATTATTTACGTCAACTTAAAATGTCCTAGGGATTTCATAGCTATTGAAATTATTTTTATTTTAGGATCTATACAAAAATAAGTAAGTTTGAAGAATACTTTACAGGTACAAAGGTCTAGGATGGGACAGGAAATGGGCATATCAGCTTCATGGAGCTAATGCCCAGCCTGCTGCATTTTTCAGGTTCAAAAAAATAGACTGCCTTTGTAGTACCTCTCCTTCGAAAGAGGATCCGAAAAAGGTTCTGTTTTGAAGGGATTCTTCTAGAAGCTAAAATTCTGGTTTTGAGTCAATAGACAAAGATGGATGATCAGTTTTACTCTAGGCAGGAAGGTAAATGCCATCAGACAACTCAGGAATTAATGTAGAAATTCAGCTCATGTTCTATGCCACAAGTCTTGTGTTTGGCACAGAGCTACTTCCACTTAGAGGAAAGATAATCTTTCTATTTTGGACAAAGGCCCTAATTGGGCTAGCAAGAGCTATGATTAAGTTCCTATCTATGTCAGGAGTGTAACAAACAGAAAGTTCCCAAAACATACAGATATCTGGTTGAATTTCCAAAGACACTGATTTGGCATGCTTTTGAAAACAAAGGGAACTGGCAAAATGCTGTAATGCTTCTCAAGAGGTATATAAAATGTTAGAAATTATTCCTATTTTTGTACCAAATACAATGTGTCCACACCTGGGACATTGTGTGCAGCTTTGTTCATAACACTGAAGAAGCACATAAAGGAACAGCAGGAGTTCAAGAAAACAAAATGCTCTGGGTGATGTGGTGAAAGAGGATCCTGAATGAACAACTCCACAGGGAAGATGTGTTTGACAAGCAATCCTTAGGTTGCTCAATTTTAGCCATAACAGTGATGCAATATTGTATTTGTTATTCTGTCATTCAGAACTGGCAAGAGTTTGGATATTAGATATAATAGCAGGGCATAAATGTTGGGTCAAATTCTCAACCCTCTGACACATGGGTGACTTATACATCTACCCCCAAATATATGATTCTTACTTAGATTTAACACAGAACACTGAGTACATTTGTATATTGCTGTGTACACATTTAAACTACTGCAGTTTATAGCAGTTTCAAATAAGTTCTGACTACTCAAGCATCCCATGATAGGGATCCTGAGGCTGAGAGTTTCACAGCAATTTAGTAAAATGACTCTAAGCATTTTTTCTTAGTGGTGAACCAAGTGTTGGACAGGCTGGGCAAGCCAGCCATAGGATTTCACTGAGTCCACTGGAAGTGCCATTTCTCTATAATGACTGAGGTTCTTCTGCTGGGTCATTTAGAGAAACAAGGAAAACTATAACAAAAAGTGCTGAGAGGTTTTGTTTTTGTTTGTTTTTTTTGTTGTTTTTACTAAAACCCGAGAAACAGCCTCAGGAGCTCTGCTGTAGAATTATTCAATAGTTTTCATCTCAATGGTGAGAGATACCCCTCTGCCTCTAGCCCATAGTGTACTGGAGCTGACATACTAACTTAACTGGTTGAAATCATATTGGTAGCTTGAAATTGGCCATAGTGAAAGTACTTATACCATGAAAATTAGCAAATGTTACAAATCAGAACTTTAAAAAAAACAAATCGGTTTTTAAACATTTGTCAACACCTTAAAAGGAACCACCATGCACTGGACAGCAGGGCCAAATGTTCTAGTCAACCTATAGTGGATGCAGATGCCTCATCAACAGCTGAGCAGAAACAACAGACACTGTGATGACCAGAGAAGCAGAAGTGGCAGCCAAGGCACCAAGGAGAGTAAAGCTGACATTAGGCAAAAAGATCATCTGTTCTCTTCCTGGTGAGTCCCCGAAATTTCTATTGGCAGGCGGGAAAGTGAATATTTTACAGGGGCTATAGGCCATAAATCAAACAGAGGCAGGGAAGGAGCAAATAAAATCTTGTTAATGTAATATGAGGTGTTAGGAACAAATAGCTAAACCTTGTAAATAACTCTTTCAATGTCAAATTGGTACAGACTTACCAAGGATTGTTTACTCATCTACAGGGATATACCGTTGTTGATTTTGCTACTTACTATTAATTATATTAATTATTGGCTTGGATTTCTGTGAAGTTACCTATTAACTTATAGATCTTTTCCTATAATGATGTAAATAATTTCTACCAAGTTGAAAAGAAAATCCCAGAGGTTATAATTTTTATTGTCCTGTAGGAGGATATAAATCAGCAGTTGTATCATGCAGCAATTTATTTTAATATCCTTTCTAAATGCCTATAAATAGTCCCTCAAAAATACTCTTTTAACCAGCTTTTACCATGTGACCATTTCTCTCTTTAATAAGTTAATATATCTTTAACATGTGCTCATACTATATGCATATTAGCCATGTTTGTAACTTTTTGAAAATTATACTTTGACAGTGTAAATAGGCTTTGATATAGTACAAGAAGTTCATTTCAGCTGATTCTAGGGATAAATATAATTTGGAGCCTTGTCAGAGAGTTGCAGTGGGCACAGTCCAACAAATTGATCCAATTTCTGCTCTTATAACCCTACACTGGGGGCCCAGCTCTCCAAGCAATACAGAAGACATTGTCCAGGCTTGGTAGGATTATGGACTTGCCATAAATCATTAGTATTGTGGATAGAATATCTCTCACCAAACATAAGTATTGATGTCTTTAGTATCAGAAAACTTAAAACTGTAGGTGGGGGAGAGATTCATGGGTATTTGAATTGTTACACTATCATCTAGTTTGTATCCGGAAATGTCTTGAATGACAGTATCTCACATAATCTCTGAAATCAGTCACTCTTTAAAAGGATTTGCTTGACCACAGAGCCCTGATAAAAATCTCTACTGTGCTTTTTCTTTTTTATTTTAACCAACACTTCCTAGCAGCCACTTTAGATATATGAACTGCATCCATAATTCTACTGTAATGTTTGTGAGTCTCAGAAATGGCAAACAACAGAGAAGCAAAGCTGGTGACAACAGAACAGTGCTGTCTCCAACCCACCACTCTTTCTACAGGCTGTTGAAGAAGATGGATGACTTTCACTGTAATTTGCAAAAGCCTGCTCCAGTACAAAAATGTCTAACTCTTTTGCTCAGTGTTCTTCTTCTCTTTTTTTAATTTAATATTTTTATGTATTCCACACCCTGGTTCCAAGGATTACTATCACCTTACGGA
The DNA here is from genome assembly GCF_019186645.2 of Phyllostomus hastatus. Classification (NCBI taxonomy): domain Eukaryota; kingdom Metazoa; phylum Chordata; class Mammalia; order Chiroptera; family Phyllostomidae; genus Phyllostomus; species Phyllostomus hastatus. Next base: position 6,868,002 of record NW_025334016.1, on the reverse strand, counting down.
AATGAAGACAGTGTAGTTTTGGCACATAGGTCAGTGACATGGAATAGAGTCCAGAAAGAGACCTACATATTCATAGTCAACTGATTTTTGTTAATAGTGACATGGTAATTCAATGATGAAATGATACTATAATATTTTCAGTGAATGTTGCTGTAACAATTGAATATTTATATGCAAAAAAATGAACATCATCTTTTTCTTCACCCTGTGTACAAAAATTAGTTCAAAACAGATGTTAGATCCAAAAACTAAGAGCCAAGACTATAAAACTGAAAGAACACATAAGAAAAAACACTGCAACTTTGGGTTAAGGAGAAAGTTCTTAAGTAAGATACAAAAAGCATGAAACTCAATGAAAATTTTGAGATTTTATAAAAATTTAAAACTTTTCCTTTTCTAATGACACCATTAAGAAAATGAAAAGGCAAGCTACAGATTGGGAGAAAATATTTGCAAAACATATCCAAACAGAAAACTGTTCATTTGTTGCTGGTAACAATACAAAAGGGAACAACTATGTTGGAAGATAGTCTGGCAGTTTCTTATAAAGATAAACATAGCATTGCTACCATACAATCTAGCAGTTGTGCTCCTTGATATTTACCCAGGTCAGCTGACTGACTGTCAAAACTTAGAAGTAACCAAGGTGGTTTCAGTAAGATGCATGGATAAACACTGTGTGGTACATCAGACACTGGAATGGTGTTCAGCAATAAAAAATACATGAGCTATCAAGCCATGAAAAGACATGGAGGAATTCCTAAATTCATATTGCTAAGTGAAAGAAGACAGTCTGTAAAGGCTACATACTGTATGATTTCAACTATACGACATTCTAAAAAAAACAAAAACTATTGAGACAGTACAAAGAAAAGTACTTGCCAGGGTTTGGGAGAGTGCAAAGGAAGGATGAATAGGTGGAGCACAGAGCATTTTTAGGACAGTGAAACTATTCTGTATGATACTGCAAAGGTGGACAGATGACATTTAAGCATTTGTTAAAACCCATATAACACAAAGAACACTAATGTGAACCATATAGACTTTAGTTAATAATATTGTATCAATATTAACTTATTAACTACAACAAATATATCACAAATATTTCTACTGTTTCCTTTTTCTTCTCCTACTGGTATTCCCATTATGTGTATGTTACATCTCTTGTAATTGTCCTACATTATTAGATATTTTGTTCCATGTTCATTCCTTTTCTCTTTGATTTTTAGTATGGGAGGTTTCTATTGACATATCTTTTGCCTTACAGATTACTTTGCATGTGCTTATTGGCCATTTGTTTATCTTAAGAAAAATGTCTATTGAAATCCTTTGCCCATTTTTTCTTGTTGTTGAATATTAAGAGTTTTCTATATATTCTGGATATTGCTCCCCTATCGGATATATGATTTGCAAGTATTTCTCCCATTGGTTGGCTTTTTAGAATTGACATTTTTTTTTTGGTGCACAAATTTTTAAGTTTTCATGAAGTCCACTTTACCTATTTTTTCTCTTATGTTGACCATGCCTTTAGTTTCACGTCCAAGAAATCTGACACATCCAATGATGGGAAGTTTTTGTTTGTTTGTTTGTTTGTTTGTTTGTTTGTTTAAAGATTTTATTTTTATTTATTTTTAGGGAGGGAAGGGATGGGGGGGAGAGAGAGAGAGAGAAACATCAATGTGCGGTTGCTGGGGGTTATGGCCTGCAACCCAGGAGTGTACCCTAGCTGGGAATCGAACCTGGGACATTTTGTTTCCCAGCCCATGCTCAATCCACTGAGCTACGCCAGCCAGGGCTCAATGATGGGAAGTTTTTATTCTACATTCTCTTCTAAGAGTTTTAAAGTTTTAGGTCTTACATTTAGGTCTTTGATTCGTTTTGATTTAATTTTGTTACATAGTGTTAGGTAAGGGTCCTATTTCATTGTTTGGCATGTAGATATCCAGTTTTCCAGCATCACTTATTATTTTTTTGTTTTGTTTTTCTCTTTTTTAATATTTACTGTATTTTTTCCATTACCATTTAGTCCCTTTCCCCCAGCAATCACCACACTGTTATCCATGTCCATGAGTCCTTTTTACTTTTTGTTCAATCCCTCCACCCCCTAATCTCACCCCTTTAGCTGTCATCCTGCTGTCTATCTATGAATCTGTCTCTATTTTGCTTATTACTTCAGTTTGTTCATTTGATTCCACATATGAGTGAAATCATATGGTATTTTTCTTTGGCTGGCTTATTTCACTTAGCATAATGTTCTCCAGGTCCACCCATACTGTCCCAACAGGTAAAACTTTCTTCTTTTTTATGGCTGGGTGTGACAGACTCTGGCCCACAGAGTCTGAGTGTTGTGACTGAAGACAAAAACAAATGCACAAGCTACAGCATCCTGTTGAGAAAAGGGGACAGTATGGTACTCTCTTAAGAAGAGAGTCCTGTGGCCGCTTCTTTCAAGTGGAGAGTGCCTTGGCCACTTTCTCAAGGGGAGAGCACACCGACCCTTGCCTGGACAGGCTTTTGTCATTTTTCTTGGGTCTTACATCAAAGAAGGATTTGTTATCTATTACAAAGAATATTGTTGTCTACATTTTAGGCACAATCAAAGAAATGAAAATAACAAATGCAGAAGGGAAAGGTGGCAAGCTGATTAGCCCCATCCTTGGGAAAATTCACACAGGCTTTGGGAGTTACCTTGAAGATAGACAATAAACATCTACTGTTTCAGACCAGGGTGAGGGAGTTTTAGCAAGAGCAAGCCATAACAGTCAGAATGCATTTTCTAGGCCTGATTCCCATGGGAAAACCTGGTTTGAGGGTCTGGCTCCTGCCCACCACATGGCTTCTGTAGGTTTTCCATACAGAGCTGAGCCACATTTGCCAGACCAAAACAAACCGGTTCTCTATAGCTGGGTAGTATTCCATTGTGTAAATGTCCTATAGTTGTTTTATCTACTCATTTACTGATGGACACTTGGGCTGGTCCCATATCTTGGCAATTGTCAATAATGCTGCAATGATCGTAGGGGTGCTTATGTTCTTTGAAATTAGTGTTTTAGGTTCCTTCAGATATATTCTCAGAAGTGGGGTCACTGGGTCAAATGTCAGATCCATTTTTAATTTTTTGAAGTATCACCATACTGCTTCTCCACAGTAGCTGTACCAGCCTGCATTTCTATCAATAGTGCAAAAGGGTTCCCCTTTCTCTGCATCCTTGTAAGCATTTGTTTGTTGATTTATTGATGATAGCCATTCTGACAGAAGTGAGATGGTATCTCATTGTGATTTTAATTTGCATTTTTCTGATCGTTAGTGACATTGAGCATATTTTCATATATCTATTGGCCATCTGTATACCTCTTTGGAGAAGTATCTATTCAGGTCCTCTGCCCATTTTGTAATTGGGTTGTTTGTTTATTTGGTATTGAGTTTGTAAGTGCTTAATAAATTTTGTATATTGATCCCTTATCAGAAATATTGATAAATATGTCCTCCCATTCTGCAGGTGGACTTTTTATTTTATTGATGATTTTCTTTGCTATGCAAAACCTTTTAAGTTTTATGTATTCCCATTTGTTTACTTTTTCTTTTGTTTCCCTGCCTGAGGAGATACATCCAATAAAAAATTTCTATGGACAATTTCCAAGATTTTGCTGCCTACATTTTCTATCTTTAGTTCATTTTATGCACTCACTTCCTCTATCAAAGATTAATTGACCATATAGGTATGAGTTTATTTCAGGGATCTCTGCTCTGTTCCACTGATCTATGTGTCTGTTTTTATGCCAGCACCATGCTGTTTTGATTACTATTGTCTTATATTATAGTTTCATATTAGGTAGCATGATTCCTCTAAGTTTGTTCTTCTTTCTCAGGGTCATTATTGCTAACTAGGGCCTTCTGTGGTTCCATATAAATTTTTGAAATATTTGTTCTAGTTCTGTGAAATATGTTATTGACATCTTGATAAGGGTTGTGTTGAATCTACAGATTGCTTTGGGTAGTATGGATGTTAATTAACAATGTTAATTCTTCCTGTCCTTGAACCCAGTATGTGCTTCCACTTATTTGCACCTTCTTCCATTTCTTTCTCCAGTGTCTTATAATTTTCTGAGTACAGATCTTTTACATCCTTGGTTAGGTTTATTTCTAGATATTTTATTATTTTTGAAGCCATTGTAAATGGGATTTTTAAAAATTTCTTTCTGTTAGTTTGTTATTGACATATAAAAATACAACTAATTTCTGGATATTAATTTTGTATCCTGCTAATTTGCTGAATTCATTTAACAGTTCTAGTAGTTTCTTAGTGGGAGCTTCAGGATTCTCTATGTACAGTATCATGTCATCTGCAAATAAAGATGGTTTTCCTTCTCCTTTTACAATTTGGATTCCTTTTATTTTTTTCTTCTTATCTGATTGCTGTGGCTAGTACTTCCAGTACTATGTTGAAAAAGAGAGGTGAAAGCAGACATCCTATATTATTTCCAATCTTAAGGGGAACAATTGTAATTTTTACCCATTGAGTGTGATGCTGACAGTGGGTTTGTCATATATGGCCTTTATTATGTTTAGGTATATTCATGCTATACCCACTTTGCTGAGAGTTTTTATCATAAATGGATGCTGGATTTTATCAAATGCTTTTTCTTTTCTTTTTTGTTGGTTTAATATTTATTTTTCTTTTTAAAATAATGAGAGCATTTAATACCTCACATTTTATCTGAATACTATGCTACACCTCATATGTTTTTAAATAAAAATTATTTCTATTTTTTTGTTATTTTATTTTTTAAAATTGTTTCATTGTTGCTCAAGTACAGTTGTCTTCATTCCCTGCCCATTCCCCTCACCTCAGCCATCCCACCTCCCACTCTTGATCCTACCCCCTTTGGCTTTGTCCATGAATCCTTTATACATGTTCCTGAAAAACTTTCCTCTTCTTCCCCCCATTATTCCCTCCCACTTCCTGTCTGGTTACTGTCAGCTTTTCTTAATTTTGATGTCTCTGGTTATATTTTGCTTGCTTATTTGTTTTGCTGATTAGGTTCCACTTATAGGTAAGATCATATGGTACTTGCCTTTCACCACCTGGCTTATTTCACTCATCATAATGCTCTCCGATCCACCCACTAAGATCATGAACAAGACAAGGCTGTCTTTCACCACTTCCATTCAACACAGTATTGGAGGTCCTAGCCACATCAATCAGACAAGAAAAACAAATAAAAGACATCAAAATTGGAAAGGAGGAAGCATAACTGTCATTGTTTGCAGATGACATGATAGTGTACATAGAAAATCCTGTAGACTCCATCAAATCATTTTCCTGCATCTATTGATATGATCACATGGTTTCTATCATTCATTTTGTTTATGTGGTGAATCACATTTATTGACTTGCAAATGTTGTACCAAACTTGCATTCCCAGAATAAATTCCAGTCAATCATGGTATATGATCTTTTCGATGCATTCCTATATTCAGTTTGTTAATATTTTGTTGAGGATTTTAGTATTTGGGTTCATCAGGAATATTAGCCTATAATTTTCCTTTTTTGCAGTGTCTCTATCTGGTTTTGGAATTAGGATAATGCTGGCCATGTAAAATGAGTGTGGGAGCTTTTCCCTCCTCTTGAGTTTTTTGAAATAGTTTGAGTAGAAGAGATATTAATTCTTTTTCTAATGTTTGCAAAATTCACCTGTGAAGCCATCCAGACCAGGGATTTTGTTTATTGAGAATTTTTTTATTACTGCTTCAATTTCAGTAGGTGTAATCTATCTATTAATATCTTCTGATTCTTCCTGATTTAGTTTTGGAAGATTGTATGTTTCTAGGAATTTATCTATTTCATCCAGGTTGTCTAGTTTGTTGGCATATAGTTGTTCATACTATTTTCTTAGAATCCCTTGAGGGGTTTTTTCATGTCAGTTGTTATAGCTACTCTTTCATTTCTGATTTTATTTATATGGTTACTCTATCTTTTTTCTTTATAAGTCTGGTTAAAGTTTTGTTAATCTTGTTTATCTTTTCAAAGAACCTGCTCTTCAATTCATCGATCTTTTGAATCATTTTTTCAGATTCTATTTCTTTTATTTCTGCTGTGATCTTTATTATTTCCTTCTTTCTGCTCACTTCGGGCTTTGTTTGTTGGTCTTTTCCAATTTTCTTTTAGTGTAAAGTTAGATTGTTTATTTGAGCTTTTTCTTGTTTTTTTTTTGTTTTTTTGTTTGGTTTTTTTTTTTTTTGATAGGCCTGTAATGCTATGAATTTCCCACTTAGGACTGCTTTCCCTGTGCCCCACAGATTTTGGATTGTTGTATTCTCGTTTTCATTTCTTTCAAGGTATGTTTTGATTTCTTCCTTGAAATCATTGCTGACCCATTCATTGTTTAATAACATGGTATTTATCTACCACATGTTTGTGTATTTTCCAGTGTTCTTCTTGTGATTGCTTTCTAGTTTTATCACATTATGGACAGAAAAGTTGCTTGATGTGATTTCAATCTTCTTAAACTTATTGAGATTTGTTTTGTTTCCTAACATGTGGTCTGTTCTAGAAAATGTTCCTTGTGCACTTGAAATGTATATACTGCAGCTTTTAGGTGAAATGCTCTGAAGATATCAATTAAATCCATTTGATTACACATATCATTTAAGGCCATTCTCTCTTTGTTGATTTCTGCCTGGAAGATCTATCCATTGAAGTGAACGAGGGATTAAAATCCCCCACTATGACTATATTTCTGTCACTCTCTCCCTTTATGTCCATCAAGATTTGCTTCACATATTTAGGTGCTCTATGTTGGGCACATAAATATTTACTAAGTTTATATCCTTTGTTGAATTGTTCCCTTTATCATGTAGTGTTCTTCTTTTTCTCTCACTATAGCCTTGTTCTAAAGTCTATTTTGTCAGATATAAGTATTGCTATCCCAGCTCTTTTTCCCTTTCTATTTGCATGACATATATTTTTCCATCCCTAACTTTTATGCTGTGTGTATCTTTTGATTTGAGGTGGGTCACTTGGAGGCAGTATGTAGATGGGTTTTATTTATTATCCATTCAGCTACTCTGTCTTTTGGTTGGAATATTTAAGGCATTTGCATTTAAGGTGATTATTGATAGATACATATTTAGTGTAATTTACTGGTAGACTATTTTCCTCTCTTTTTTTCCTATCTCTTTCTCTTACTATCCTTCTCCTTCTTCTTAAAGCAAGCCCTTTAATATTTGTTACAGTACTGGCTTGGAGTTAACAAGCTTCTTTAGCTTTTTCTTGTCTAGGAAGCTCCTTATTTCTCCTTCAATTTTAAATTATAGCCTTGCTGGGTAAGTAGCCTTGGTTGTAGGTCTTTACTTTTTATCATCTTGAATATTTCATGCCACTCCCTTTTGGCCCAAAATGTTTCTATTGAGAAATCAGATGGCACTCTAATTGGTGCTCCCTTGTATGTAACTACCTGGTTTTCTCTTGTGATTTTTAGGATTCTCTCCTTGTCTTAAAGCCTTGATATTTTACTTATGATGTGTCTTGGTGTAGGCCTCCTTGTGTCTACCCTGTTGGGACTCTCTGAGCTTCCTGGAGTTGTGTGCCTTTCTCTTTCACCGGATTACAAAAGGCTTTGATCACTATTTCTTCAAATAGATTCTCAATACCTTGCTCCCTCTCTTCTCCTTCTGGTATTCCCATGACATAGATGTTACCTTTCATGTTGTCCAATATGTTTCCTAGGCTCTCCTCATTTTTAATTTTTTTTCACTTTTTAGGTATATATTTTTTGATTATGCTATTATCATAGTCCAAGTTTCCCCCCCCTTTGTCCCCCTCTGCCCTGCACCATCCCTCCCTGCAGCATCCACACCCCTTAGTTTATGTACATGGGTTGTACATATAAGTTCTTTGGTTTCTCCATTTCCTATACTATTCTTACCCACCCCCTGTCTATTTTGTACCTACCAATTATGCTTCTTATTCCCTGTACCTTGTCCCGCATTTTTCCTCTCCCACTCCCTACTGATAACTCTCCATGTGATCTCTATTTCTGTGATTTTGTTCCTGTTCTAGTTGTTTGCTTTGTTTTTGTTTTTTAGGTTCAGTTGTTGATAGTTCTGAGTTTGTTGTCATTTTACTGTTCATAGTTTTTGATCTTCTTCTTTTTCTTAGAAAAATCCCTTTAACATTTCATATAATAAGGGCTTGGTGATGATGAATTCCTTTAACTTGACCTCATCTGGGAAGCACTTTCTCTGCCCTTCCATTCTAAATGATAGTTTTACTGGATAGAGTCACCTTGGGTATAGGTCCTTGCCTTTCATTATTTTGAACACTTCTTTCCAGCCCCTGCTTGCCTGTAAGATTTATTTTGAGAAATCAGCTGATAGCCTAATGGGAACTCCTTTATAGGTAACTCTCTCCTTTCCTCTTGTCTTTTAAGATTCTCCCTTTGTCTTTAATCTCACACGATTTTTAAAAGATTTTATTTATTCATTTTTAGAGAGAGGAAAGCAGGGGGAGAGGGAGAGGAACATCAATGTCTGGTTGCCTTTCATGTGCCCCAAATAGGGACCTGGCCTGAAACCCAGGGATATGCCCTAGACTGAAAATCAACCTGGTGACCATTTGATTCACAGGCTGGCACTCAATCCACTAACCCACACCATCCAGGGTAATCTTGAGTGATTTAATTATGATGTGTCTTGGTGTGTCCCTCCTTGGGTCCAATTTCTTTGGGACTCTCTGAGCTTCCTGGGCTTCCTGGGTGTCTATTTCATTCACCAGTTTGGGGAAGTTTTCCTTCCTTATTTTTTCAAATAAGTTTTCAATTTCTTGTTCTTTCTCTTCTCCTTCTGGCATCCCCATGATTCAAATGCTGGAATGTTTAAAGTTGTCCCAGAGGTTCTTAAGCCTCTCCTCATTTTTCTGAGTTCTTGTTTCTTCATTCTGTTCAAATTGAATGTTTATTTCTTCCTTCTGTTCCAAATCATTGATTTGAGTCCCAGTTTCCTTCCCTTCACTGTTGGTTCCCTGTGTATTTTCCTTTATTTTATTTTGCACAGTCTTCATTTCTTCCTCTATTTTATGGCCATACTCAGTCATCTCTGTGAGCATACTGATTACCAATGTTTTGAACTGGTAGTTTGTCTATCTCCTCGTCACTTAGTTCTTTTTGGAGCTTTGATCTGTTCTTTCATTTGGGGCATATTTCTTTGTCTCAGCACACCTATTATGGTATAAGGGGCACAGACTTAGGTATTCCTGGGGGCAGGGAACCCACTTTGTTGTGATGTGTCACTGTATATGGGTAAGACATCAGAGAAGGAACAATGCCACTTGCTAGGCTTTCTCCCTGCTTTCAGTCAATTCCCCTGCTACCCAGAAGCAAATTGGGCCCTTCTGGTGATGATCAATGGGTGGGTGCTCACCTCTGCCTATCCTGCCAGTCTGGATGAATGTTTCTTCTTTAACTCTTTGGTTGTTGGACTTCCATACAGTTTGATTTTCTGGCAGCTCTGGTGGCTTTTACCTGCACCATTTGTTGTCATTCTTCTTTTGGTTGTGCAGGGAAGCAAAGCTCATCTACCTATGCATTCATTTTGGTTGGATGTTCCAGCCAGTTCCTCCTCATTTTTTAAATTCTTTCTGTCTTCTTTCCCCTTCCTTCCTTCCTTCCTTCCTTCCTTCCTTCCTTCCTCTCCTTCCCTTTCTTCCTCTTTCTTTATTGCTGCTCTGCCTGGGTGTTTTTACTACCTTGTCTTCCAAATTACTGATTCAATCCTCTGCTTCATATAACCTACTGTATATTCCTTCCAGTGTATTATTTATTTCAAATATTGCATTCTTTATTTCATATTGGTCCTTTTTATGGTTTCTATGTCTTTTTTAATGCTGTTGAGTATCCTTATAATCATTACTCTAAACTCTATCTGATAAATTGCTTGCCTACATTTCATCTAGTTCTTCATCTGGAAAATGCTCTTGTTCTTTTATTTGGGGTCTGTTTCTTTGTCTTCCAATTTTGGCTCCTTCTTTGCATTTGCTTCTATGTATTAGGCAGATTTGCAAGACTCTGGTGCATGCCTAAATCAAACCCTGCCTGTGACTGGCCTTGGGCAACTTGTTTGATAGCAAGCTATCAACAATCCACAGTGTGTGGCTCCCTCTGTTTGGCCTGGGTGTGTGCAGAAAGAACCAGGCTGTGCACCAAGGTGGCTTTCACGTGCACCAGGCCCAGGAGCAAGTTAGTTGAAGCCTCAGAGCTCCCAGCAATGTGCCTCTGCCTGCAGGCTTTCTGTAGGGTTAAGGGTGAAAGTACTCCAGCTGTACTCCTCACCTGCAGGGCTTAAAGACTACAGGGTAGGAGGGAGTAATTCCTGATGGCAGGGCTATTGCTTCCCCTGAGGTTGATGCCACTTAGAAGGGAGTGCTCTACCTGAGTAAGATGGCTCCTGCAGTATGGGGGATGACTCAGCACAGGAATCCTGGAGGTTGTTCCTTCAGTTCTCTCCCAGAGCCACCAAACCCAGACTCTGCTCAAGCATCTCTTCTCCACTCTGCCCTCCCTCTGCTGGAGCCCAGGGAAAGTGGATGCAAACATAATTTTGTGCATTGGCCCTTTAAGGGGCTCTCTGTGTCTCTAGCCTTCTCTTCCTAGCATACAAAAACTCAACTGCTTTTCACAGCTGGATGTTTGCTGGGTTCCTTTCCAAGTTCTAGTACTGTTTTCTGGGGAATCCATCTCAGGGTTTAGACCCCACACTTCTCAGGGGGACCCCCTGGGCCACTGAAATATCCCTCCAGAACTTCAGCAGCTACCACAGAAAGCCTTCTGTGGGAGCACAGAAAGCCTTCTCACGCTTCTTCTGCACTCCCTTTCAGTCTCATTGTGGTAAAGTAGTTTCTTTATGCTGTCCATGGTTATAAGGCTTCTCTCTAGCTAGTGTTCAGTTGGTTATTCAAGATGATTTTTCTATAATTTTGTTGTAATTCCAAATTTGGTCCTGGGAGGAATTTAGTGTGGCTTCCACTTACTCCTCTGCCATCTTGGGTCTCTGGATGTGTTTTTCTTCTTTCTGAACATCCTAAGGAGTGACAAACAGTGGCAGAGTCCCTGTAAACATCCCATTCAGACCTGGGTGACAGTGAGTCCCAGCTTATATGCTCTTGAGTTCTTACTTAATACAAAGCACAATATCTTGTGTTGAGGGATGACAAGAATCATTCCTCACACATGGCTTCAACAATAACCCAGTCCTATAGAAAAGCTTGATCTGTCAGTTTGGTTCCCTGAGGCATACACCTCACACAGAAAGGTGGTTCAGTCTCCTTTTGTCCAAGAAACTTTTAATTTCTTTTTAATTTTTTTTACAAAATCTTTGAAACCAAACTACTGTATGCAAGGATACATTGCTATGAGAGATCTATCACTGATCCCCTTTGTGCTGGTGAATAGGAAATGTAGCCCAGGAACCCTGAGTTTAGAGGTTGACTAGGGGAGAAACATGATTAGCATATAGTTTCTGCTGAGTTGATCCAGAGGAAGAATAGTAAATAATCCTGATATCTTTACTGCTAGGCTAGATGGTTAGAGACTTCATACCCTAAAACCTATAGTAAAGGCCTGAAAATCCACTTGACTGAGACCACAGAGCATCTTAATCAGCTTTCCCTTACCACTCTACCATGTCTCCCTGACATCAACCCTCACACACACACCAGCAGTGCAGTGCCTACTTAGAAAATGCAAATAGCCATCAAGATCTTCCTGAGTATATACAACTAGATTAGACAGATCTATGTAATAATATCATATGATGCATTGCAGGGTGGTCTATGAATTATCATGTTACCATTAATTGTAAGTCCTCATTATTTCAAAAGTTAATTGGGAAGAAGTGTTATATCCTTACACATAAAATAGCATCACAAATGCACAAGAAGCCATCCAAAACCATTAAAAATCACAGCAAAGTTATTGGGAGAAGCATACTAATAATAGATTAGTCTAGAAATTTTTAAAAAATCACAAGAAAGGGTTGCTTCTGCAGCAAAGAAACACCAATGTTTCCCTTTTTATTTGTGTGATATCTGGACAAATTGCCACATAAAGTAATAAAATGTCTAAAAATTATAATAAAGTACTTTGTGCTACTTTAAGTTCAGTTCATGACCTCAACTGAAAACTTATTTGCACTAGCATTTATGATAAAATCTATATGATGAGATTTTTTCCTCCCTCAAAGAATGACACAATAATGGAATCTTAAATTAGGTTTCATCCTTGGCTTAATTAGTTACTTAATTCCTGAATTTTGTACTTCAATGCAAAATACCTCAGTTTAATTTCTTTCTTATATGATATTTGTCCCCACACTTTGCACTTTCAACAATGTTTAAAATCTCATACAAATCCACATATCAGCAAATGGTCTCCTTTTGAAAAAAAAATACTTTGTTTCCTGATATGCAATAAGAGGGATAAGCATTCAGTTGGGATCATGAAGATGACGACGTTGTTGGAAGGAGCGTAGTCCCCTTCCTCTATGCATGGGAGAGAAACTCGTGGATCTACGGAGGAACAGAGCAAGGGGCCTATGATATTGCAACATTTATGAAAACAGGACATCAAAAATTGTAGCAGACATTGAAAGAGCAGACAGTAGGGAGACTGCTTCAGGATAATAGGGGCCTGGAGATCAGCATGGGGACCAGAGAGGTTGCAGCCCCCAGGCCAGGTGCTCCCTGGTCTGCCTCAGGGCACCTGGGAGAGCGGAGTCACCACTCCCTCCCCAGACAACAAGGATTGAGCAGCACCAGGGGAGGCCTTGTTGCCTGAAGGCATAGAGAGGGGAGTGAGACTGAGGGACAGTCACACAGGGGCTGTGAGCACCCACAGATAGCCCTAGGAAGAGTGAGTTCCCCAGCCTTTGCGACCAGGGAAGGCTTGGCCGTGTGCCCCAGCACCCAACCTGGTGAGAGTGTGGTTCTGTGAAAGACCTAGACCCCACAGCCCTGAGCAAGGAAAGAGCATGGGTGTTCACAGGTTTCTGGAGCCTGCAATGGTGAACTCGGGGGGAACGTGCCCCTTCGGGATTCCCGACACTCACACTGTAAACTCGGAAAAGACGCAGCGCTTCTCCAGTTCCTGGAGCCCGCAGCAGGGAAATTGGGGGAAGGGTGCAACATCTCGAGATCTCCGGAGCTTACACCGTGAATCCAGAAAAGATGTGGGTGCTTCTCGAGAACATAGAGCCCTCCACGGTGAAATTTGAGGGAAGGGCACGACCACTTGTGATCCCCAGAGCTTGCACCCTGAACCTGGGAAAGATATGGGCGCTCTGTGGGCCCCAGAGCCCAGGAGACTATGGTAGTAGCTCCAGAGAGCATGCTTTGGGGCACCCATACCCACACTCAGGGTCCTGCAGGAAGGCATCAGATTGGCTCTGGGGAGAGCACGCTGCTAGCCCTGGGGACAGTATGCGAGAGACTGACTGAGTACTGACTGGGAAGAATGAAAAGCGTTCCAATCACCCCTCAGGCTGCTGAAGCCAGCAAGACCAGAAAAACTGGTTTGGCCAGTTAGAAACCAACAGGAGGGTTTTTTTTGTTTTGTTTTTGGTTTTTTTGGCTGTTTTTGTTGTTTGATTGTTTGATTTTTATCTTGTTTTTTAAACTACTTTTTTACTTTTTAATTCTTACTATTTTTAAATCTCTCAATTCCTTATGTTTCTCTTCCTTTCATCCTAATGCTATTCCTTCCACTCCAAATTTATCCCTCCTGCACTCCATCTTCTACTTTTTTTCCTTTTTTTTTTGAGCCTGCAAGTTACTGCAAATTTGTATTATCTTTTTCTCACTTTTCTGACATTTTTTATTTTAATGGTATTTTTGTATTCTTTTTCTTTCTGTATAATCCTCTTCGCGAGGCTGGTAATACTGTCATTTGATAGCTTTCCCCTGTTATCTCATTCACAATGTGTTGATACTTTACTGTCCTTCATTTCTGTTCCATTAGTACACCACTCAAGGTTCTATATTCCTTATTCTTGTTATCTAGATCTCATATATTCTGCCACATGATTGTTGCTTTAATACTACTGTAAATGAGACCTAGTTCATGCAAATATAAATACTACACAACACAGCTCCCAGATCTCAGCCCACTTGGCAATTTCCTGAACTCTATTATTGTGGGTGTTGTCTCTATTCTTTTACACACTACTCATATTTACTAGTCTTTATTCCCACCCTACCTCAGAATCTGACCTCCCACAGCCTCACAGCTTTCTAGATCCAACTCAAAATCCTTTCCTCCCCAATAAGAGTCTTATCTTCTTTCGATCCTTTCTAAAAAGTGGCTAGTGGGGTGGAAGATCATGGTTAACACAATACATAGCCAAAGGATCTCCCATCTCTCCTCTACTGTCTACTACTGTAAATATCATAGAATACTGTCTTACTGTCTTAAACCATTTTGCCTTATTCCTCCAACTGATCACAAAAAAAAGTAGGCAGAAGCTGTGAACACCAGGATACCCGAAGGAGACTGCACCACTGAATTTCACAGGTATTCTACTACAGAAGTTCACACCATAAACAGAGGGAACCAGAAGAGATCAATTTAAGAAACAGAGGCTAACAAGAAGAGTCTCATAAACAATGAGAAGACAAAGAAACAATCCCCAAATGAAGGGAAAGGAGGAAGCCTCAGGAAGAATGCTAAATGAAATAGAGGCAACTAAACTATAAGATATTGAGTTCAAAACAATGATTATCAGGAAGCTCAATGAACTACAGGGAAGCTACAGTGAACTCACTGCAAACTATATAAACATGAAAAAGGAAATAGAAACTCTCAACAAGAGCCAAGAGGAAAAGAAGAATACAATTTCTGAACTGAAGAACAGAGTAGAAGGAATGAAAAGCAAGACCGATGAAGCAGAAGACTGGATTAGTGAATTGGAGAACAAAGTACAAAAAAAAAAAAACACCCAGAAAGAGCAAGAAAAGGAAAAGAAGCTCAGAAAGAATGAAGAGGGATTAAGCGAAATGCAAGACAATATGAAATGTAATAATATCCATATAATAGGGATACCAGAATGAGAAGAAGAAGAGCAAGGAAGAGAAAACCTATTTGAAAAAGTAATGATAGAAAAGTTCCCTAATCTGATGAGAGAAAAGGTCACACAAATCCAGGAAACACAGAGAGTCCCAATCAAGAGGAACCCAAAGAGACCCACCTCAAGACACATCATAATTAAAATGGCAAAATTTCAAGACAAAGAGAGAATCTTAAAGGCAGCAAGGGAGAAACAGGAAGTAACATACAAGAGAGCCCCAATAAGGCTAACAGCTGACTTCTCAATGGAAACACTCCAAGCCAGAAAAGAATGGCAAGAAATATTCCAAGTAATGAGAACCAGAGGTCTGCAACCAAGGCTACTTTACCCAGCAAGGCTCTCAATCAAGATAGAAGGCCAAACAAGAAGCTTCCCAGACAAAAGAAGGCTAAAAGAATACACCTCCACCAAACCAGCTCTGCAAGAGATGCTAAAGGGACTGCTTTAGGGAAAGGAAGGAAAAGAAGGGGGGTACGAAAAAGGCAATGAATAAGTACCTATCAATAATAACCTTAAACGTAAATAGATTAAATGCTCCAATCAAAAGTCATAGATTAGCTGAATGGATAAGAAAACATGGCCCACACATGTGCTGCCTACAGGAGACCCATCTCACAAAAAAAGACCTACACAGACTGAAAGTGAAGGGATAGAAACAAATATTCCAAATAAATGAACAGGGAAAAAGGCCGGGGTAGCAATACTCATATCAGACAAAACAGACATCCAAAAAAGATCCATAAAGAAAGACCCAGAAGGTCATTTCATAATACTCAAGGGAAGAATCCACCAAGAAGACATAAACATTGTAAATATATATGCACCCAACATAGGAGCACTCAAATACATAAAGAAAATCTTGGAGGACTTTAAGAAATATATTGACAGCAACACAATTATAGTGGGGGATTTTAACACCCCAATGTCAAAAATGGACACATCTTCCAAACAAAATATCAACAAAGGTATCATGGCATTGAACAATGCCCTAGATGAAATGGACTTAACCGATATATACAGCTCTCCATCCCAAAGAAGCTAAATACACATTCTTTTCAAATGTACATGGAACATTTTCAAAGATAGACCACAGCAGGACACAAAACAAGAATTTCAAAAAAATTAAAATCATATCAAGCATTTTCTCAGATCACAAGGGACTGAAGCTAGAAACCAACCCCAAGGGAAAAAACCCAAAACACTCAAACTCATGGAGATTCAATAGCATGCTATTGAACAATGAATGGGTCAAGAATGAAATTAGGGAAGATTACAAAAGGTTTCTGGAAACAAATGACAATGAACTCACAACAACCCAAAACCTATGGGACACAGGCAAGGCAGTCCTGAGAGGGCTGTTTATAGCAGTACAGGCATACCTAAAAAAGATAGAAATATTTCAAACAAACAACATAACCCTACACCTACAAGAACTCGAGGAACAACAACAAAGACAGCCCAGAGCAAGTAGAAGGAAGGAAATAACCAAGATCAGAGCAGAATTAAATGACATAGAGACTAAAAGCACAGTTCTAAAGATCAAGGAGTCCAGGAGCTGGTTCTTTGAAAAGCTAAACAAAATTGACAAGCCTTTAATCAGACTTATCAAGAAAAAAAGAGAGAAGACCCAAATGAACACAATCAGAAATGAAAGAAGAGAGATTACAACTCACATCGCAGAAATAAAAGGATTGTAAGAAATTACTATGAAGAACTATATGCCAAGAAATTTGAAAATCTAGGAGAAATAGAAAAATTTCTAGAAAAATATAATCTTCCAAAACTCAATGAAAAAGAAGCAGAAAGCCTGAACAGACCAATAACAGCAAAATAAATTGAAGAAGTAATAAAAAAACTCCCAACATACATACATACTCCCAACCACCAGGACAAGATGGTTTCACAGAAGAATTCAACAAAGCATTTAAGGAAGAGCTAACCCCTATCCTTCACAGACTATTCCAAAAAATCCATAAAGATAGAAGACTCCCAAACTCTTTTTTTCAAGCCAGCATCATCCTAATCCCAAAACCAGATAAAAACAACAAAGAAAGAACACTTCAGGCCAATATTACTGATGAACGTTGACACTAAAATCCTGAACAAAATACTGGCAAACCACATCCAACAATACATTAAGAAGATCATACACCATGACCAAGTGGGAATCATCCCAGGGATGCAAGGATGGTACAATACTCACAAATCAGTAAATGTAACACATCACATAAACAAAAGCAAACACAAAAACCACATGATCATATCAATAGATGCAGACAAAGCATTTGATAAAGTACAGCACCCATTTATGATAAAACACTCAGCAAAGTGGGTGTAGAGGGAGCATTCCTCAACATAATAAAGGCCATATATGTGAGCCCTATAGCCAACATCATACTCAATGGGCAAAAACTAAAATCTTTTCCACTAAGATCAGGAACAAGACAAGGTTGTCCACTCTCACCACTTCAATTTATTATAGTATCAGAAGTTTTAGCCACAGCAATCAGACAAGAAAAAAAAATGAAAGGCATCCAAATCCGAAAAGAGGAAACAAAACTGTCACTGTTTGCAGATGACATGATAGTGTACATAGAAAATCCTATAGACTCAGGCAAAAGACTGCTTGACCTAATAAATGAATTTGGCAAAACAGCGGGATACAAAGTCAATATCCAGAAAAAAGGCATTTTTGTATACCAACAATGAAACAGCAGAAGCAGAAATTAAGAAAAAAATCCTATTTAATATAGCAAAAAAAATTGGAATACCTAGTAATAAACATAACCAAAGAGGTAAAAGACCTGTATTCAGAAAACTACATAACTTAAGGGAAGAAATCAAGGAAGACACAAACAAATGGAAACATATACTGTGTTCATGGATTGGAAGAATTAACATCATCAAAATGTCCATACTACCCAAAGCAATTTACAGATTCAATGCAATACCTATTAAGGTACCAATGGAATATTTCACAGACATAGAACAAACACTTCAGAAATTTATATGGAACCATAAATGACCCCAAACAGCTGCTGCAACTTTGAGAAAGAAGAGTAAAGTAGGAGGGATCACAGTAACGGATTCTAAACTGTATTACAAGGCCACTGTAATCAAAACAGCCTGGTACTGGCATAAAAACAGGCAGATGGACTGATGGAACAGAACAGAGAATTCAGGAATAAATGTAAGTCTTTATGGTCAATTAATATTTGACAAAGGAGGCAGCAACATAAAATGAAGTAACCATAGCCTCTTCAACAAATGGTGTTGGGAGAACTGGACAGCTATGTGGAAAAACAAATGAAACTCGAGCATCAACTTATACCTTATACAAAAATAAAGTCAAGGTGAATAAAAGACTGAAATATAAACCATGGCACCATTAGAGTCCTAGAGGAGAACATAGGCAGGAAAATCTCAGATATTTGATGCAGAAACGTTTTTACCGACATGTCCGCTATAGCAAAGGACATAAAGGAGAGATTAAACAAATAGGACCTCATCAAAATAAAAAGCTTTTGCACAGCTAAAGAAAACACTATCAAAATAAAGAGAACCAACTGTATGGGAAAACATATTTGCCAATAATACCTCAGACAAGGGTTTAATCTCCAAAATATAGAAAGAACTTACACAACTCCACTCTAAGAAGACAAGCAACCCAATTAAAAAATGTGCAAAGGACTTGAACAGGCACTTCTCCAAGGAGGACATACAGAGGATCCAAAGGCATATGAAACAATGTTCAATAACGCTAGGTATCAGAGAGATGCAAATTAAAACCACAATGAGATACCACTTCACACCAGTCAGAATGGCCATCATAAACAAAGTAACAAACAAGTGTTGGAGAGGTTGTGGAGAAAAGGGGACCCTAGTGCACTGTTGGTGGGATTGCAGACTGGTACAACCACTATGGAAAACAGTATGGAACTTCCTCAGAAAACTTAAAATGGATCTGCCTTTTGACCTTGCAATTCCACTGCTGGGACTATATCCTAAGAACACTGAAACACCAATACAAAAGAACCTTTGAACCCCAATGTTCATAGCAGCACAATTTATAATAGCTAAGTACTGGAAGCAACCTAGATGCCCATCAGTAAATGAATGGATCAAAAAACTATGGTACATTTACACAATGGAATTCTATGCAGCAGAAAGAAAGAAGGAGCTCCTACCCTTTGCAACAGTGTGGATGGAGCTGGAAAGCATTATGCTAAGCGAAATGAGTCAGGCAGTCAAAGACAAATACATATGATCTCACCTTTAACAGGAACCTAAACAACAAAACAAAGAAACAAGCAAAATATAAGCAAAGACACTGAAAGAGAGAAGATTGACAGTGACCAGAGGGAAGAGAAAAGTGAATTTCAGGGGAGAATGGGAAGGGTTTACAGGAACAAATTTAAAGGACACATGGACAAAAACTAGGGGGAGGGTGGTAATGGGAGAGAAGTGGGGAGGGATGGGTGGATGGCCTGGAATGGGAGTAAAAGGGAGAAAACTGTACTTGAACAAAGATTAAAATAAAATAAAAAATAAATTGTAAAAAAATAAACTGTCACTTTTCTGTAAGATTTTTTTAAAGATTAAAGTTACTATACCACCTAGTTATACTAATATAAAATTTGCTCATATTTTTTGTAGTGAATAGTGTATTCAAGAGTAAATTAAAGCAAGGATTATGTACTTCCTTCTGAAGATCTACCAACCTTCCAATAATGATTTCTTGATTGAATGAGTGGATCCAAAAGTGTTTTGCTAAGAAAGAAGTAATAAGAATTTAAAGGGAACTTGCTGTTTATGGAATGAGAGAAATAGTAATTTTTTGCTGGTATTACCTTAGCAGAATTTTCCACAGCCTTCTTTTGCAACAAACTTAAATCTTTTCATAATTTTCCATATTTTTAAGAAAAAAGTCATCAATGTGGGCAGTACCTATTTTTAAAGGTCAAATATAGTATTTTCTACAAAGACTAGACTGTGTATTTATTTCCAGAAAATTTTGAAAGTAAGGCACTTTCGCTGCACCAGGGCAGATCTATGTTAAACAGGTGTTATTTTTAAAAATATTGTAGAGCTTATTACCATTTGTTTATAAACTTGTTTACTTGGCCTTCAGTCCATCTCCTCAGTATTTTGAGAAGAGATAAAAAGAGCAATGAAGTCAGTGGACTCAAAACTTTCTACCAATATTTGGAGAGGATTCACGTAACCATTTAATACAAACATCAAATGAGCAAACACTTTTTTAAAAAATGTGAGGACAGGCTTGGCATTCAGTGAAAATTACTGTAAGAAAATATATACTATTTCCACCACTTGGAAATTTTTGGTCTGCTTTTTTAAATGAAAGAAAAGGAAGAGTTTATGGGAGCTGAAAGGGAGGGCATAATAAATGAAAACAAATAATGGAAATGTTGAAATATAGTATCTTGAAAATTGTTATTTTGCATATTATTGAATCATTATCATCTCCTTTTTAATTTTACAAAAACAATATATGGAAAAAGGAGTAACTAATTTAAACTTGGACAATAAAAATAAGAAAGGAATTCTGAAGCCCTGGCTGGTGTAGCTCAGTGGATTGAGCGCGGGATGCAAACCAAAGTGTCGCAGGTTCGATTTCCAGTCAGGGTACATGCCTGGGTTGCAGGCCATGACCCCCAGCAACCACTCATTGATGTTTCTCTCTCTCTATCTCCCTCCCTTCCCTCTCTAAAAATAAATAAATAAAATCTTTAAAAAAAGATAAGAAAGGAGTTCTGGAAACCCTAAAAAAGAACACCTGATTGTTAAGAAAAACATGTTTGCATAAAATAAAAATGGCCATTTTATTAGCCATGACTTCAACCTTGAGAACAGGGTATAGATTATTAATAATTTATCTATATGCAACATAGATTGATGAAAAATTAAAATTTGAAATGTGATAAACTACTATTGATATTAACTAAAGTAAATATTTTGAACAGTGGTCTAGAAAACAATATCAATCAAATGTTTTCACTTGACAGGAAAGACAAATGTTTTATTCATTTCACTGTATAAAGCAATACCCTAAAATTGTTTCAATAGAAGATAGTGTTTAGAATGAAAAAAATTAAGCTGTGCATCAAAATAATTTAATTGAAACCCCCAGAGTTTCACACTTATGATTGCATCAAGTCAGGAGTACTGTCAAGTCACACACAATGGGGGAAACACTCATTGGGTCCTGTGCCCTGCATATTAGTGTAAGTTTCTTTAGGTCTGCAATAGCCTGAAAAATTAAAACAATTCCATCAGCAAGTGAAACAACTAGGAAGCAAATCCATAGCACTGCCACCACTGTTAATGAACAGGTGTCTGTCAGTTTTTGCCAGGTGTTGGATTTCTTTTTCCCAGATTATAGAGGTTTATTTCATGATTATAGCTTCTGTTCCTCACTTGTCCTGTAAAGTTTTCAGAAAGGTCCCTTTGTATGGCAATAGGGAAAGATCCTTAGTTGAATAACATTCTGGGAGGCAATATAGATGAGTAAGCTGAGAAAACTGGAAAACTGAGGGAAGTAGGTTGTAGAGTAAAGGGTGGGATAAAGAGGAGCATGTTTGTAGAGGGGGGTCAAAAGCAGGAGCCCAATGACAGATCATCCCAGACCCTGTCCCAGCTTTGGTAGCCAGCCATTCAGAAAATTCTGCAATTTGCCCTTGTACAATCTTTTCATCCCAGCACACTTGTTTGAAAGTGGAAAAACTGTGAGGGGAGTGTTCCTATAAGACAGGATGTGCCCATCTGTACATTTACAAGGTGGAACTCCATCATTTACAAATATAAAGCACATACTGTGATTTCATTCATTGATTCATTCATTCATGCAATTAATCTCAAGTGAGTTTCCACCAACAAGCAATATACTAGATACCTAAGACTCACCTTCATGAGTCTTTATCTTTGCATCTTTCCCTCTCTTTGTGACACTATCTCAATCTTTACATTTGTTTACTAAAGACAGGAATTTCTGTTTTCTTTCAAAAAAACTCAGATTTTAAAAACCATGTTCACACTGTATCTAAGACCTTCATAATTGCCTTATGTTTTGTTAAGTTCACATGTAATATTAAATAGATTATAAAACCCTGCTGTGATTCTATGACAAGAAACAAATGAAAATTGAAATTTTTAACATGTTTGTTGAAAGCAAGAGAAATGAAATATTAAAAACAATATCTATTATTCAAGAAATCTGGGATTTCCACTTAGTAAAAAATGTTTTAAGAGCTGTGGAGTAATTCACAGGTGAAAAGTTAAGCAGAAGAATGCCTTTAACCACAAATTTGAAGGGTGAAATTTAACCTTTTTGGTTTAATCACTGCCAATCACCCTCAAGCTAGACACTTAAAGATGACTAAAACTTTTTCGTCTCCATCTAAAATATTAAGCTTATATACATCAATGACAGAAAGGCAATAATATCTAGATTCTGAAAGGTGAGGTGTAAGTTACAATGTCTTGCAATCTTTCCACCTGCCCCCTTAAGAGCTTTCCCTTTGCCTCTGAATTATCCAGTGGTTTTTAAAACTAAGTAAGCATAAAGATTAAGCCAAAGAGGGTAGGTTTGAGGATAGAAGGCAGAGATGGGTGGGGCGGTGGGGAGTAGTGAGGGGAAAATGGAAACAACTGGACTTGAACAACAATAAAAAAAAACAGTGGAAGTTGGGAGACAATAAAAACAAATGTTCCAAAATTCTGAGCCTTAAACTAAAAGGAATGAAGGTTTGATGGTGACATTACTGGTACTTTTGGCAGTCTGGATGTGATAAAACATTCTTTGGAGGAGAACTTTTACATACCTCCTCAAATTCTTTTGGAAAACACTAAGTAGCCACTGTAGTTTCTTGAGTAGGTAACATGATAAAATACAAATATTGGGAAAGAAGAATTTGCAGTTAGGTACAGGATGAACTAGAAGAGAAAGAAACAAGGAGAAGGAAAATGGAAACTTAGATAGGAAAATGATGTCACAATCCAGGCAAGAGATTACTTTTTTGTCAAAGTTTTTTTCTAAATACTTTTAAATTTTATTGATGTTCAAGTACAGTTTTCTGTCTTCCTCCCCCACCTCTCCCCACAACCCCAGACATTCCTACTTCTCTCCCCTGATTCCACCCACCCTTGGTTTTGTCCATGTGTCCTTCATAAGTTGTCCCTGAAAACCCTTTACCCTTTTCCACCCATTATGCCCTCCCACCTCCCCTCTGATTACTGTATGTATATTTTAATTACAATGCCTCTGATTATATTTTTCCTCCTTCTTTGTTTTGTTGATTAGGTTTCAGCTACAGGTGACATCACATGGTATTTGTCACTGCCTGGCTTATTTCACTTAGCATAATGCTCTCCCATTCCATCCATGCTGTCACAAAGGGTAGGAATTCCTTCTTTCTTTCTGCTGTGTACTCCATTATGTAAATGTATGGTACCATGGTTTTTTTGATCCATTTATTTACTGATGGGCATTTAGGTTGCTTCCAGTACTTGGTTATTGTGAATTGTACTGCTATGAACATTGGGGGTACATAGGTTCTTTTGGATTGGTGTTTCAGGGTTCTTAGGATATAATCCTAGCAGTGGAATTGCCAGGTGAAAAGAAAGTTCCATTTTTACTTTTCAGAGGAAATTCCATTCTGTTTTCCCCGGTGGCTGCAACAATCTACAGTCCCACTAACAGTGCACTAGGGTTCCCCTTTCTCCACAACCTCTACAACACTTATTGTTTGTTGCTTTATGATGGTTGTTTATGATGCCCATTCTCATTAATGTGAAGTGGTATCTCATTGTGGTTTCAATTTGCATTTCTCTGATGGCTAGCTAGCACTGCTGAACATCTTTTCATATGTCTCTGGGCCCTCTGTGTACCCCCTTGGAGAAATGTTTGTTCAGGTACTTTGCCCATTTTTCAATTGGGTTGCTTGTCTTACTAGACTGTAGTCATGTGAGTTCTTTATGTATTTGCAGATCAAACCCTAGTCTGATGTATCATTGGCAAATATGTTTTCCCATACATTTATTTCTCTTTTCACTTTAGTGCTGTTTTCTTTAGCTGTACAGAAGCTTTTCATTTTGGTGAGATCCCATTTGTTTATTCTTTCCTTTATGTCCCTTGATTTAGGGGACATATCAGTGAAAATATTGCTGCATGGAATATCTGACATTTTTGTGCCTATATTCTCCTGAAGTACTTTTATGCTGTCATGACTTATATTTAAGTCTTTTATCCACCCTAAGTTTATCTTTTATGTATGGTGTAAGTTGGTGATCAAGTTTTTTTTTGTTGTTGTTGTTGTTTTTTTTTGTTTTTTTGTGGGGTTTTTTTGCATGTAGCAGTCCAGCTCTCCCAATGCCATTTGTTGAAGAGGCTATTTTTACTCCATTTTATGCTTCTGCACCCTTTGTCAAATATTAATTGACCATAGGGACTTGGGTTTATTTCTGTGCTCTCTATTCTGTTCCATTGGTACATGCATCTGTTCTTATTCCAGTACTAGGCTGTTTTGATTACAATGGCCTTGTAATACAGTTTGGTATCAGGTATTGTGATCCCTCCTACATTGTTTTGTTTTCTAAAAATTGCTGCAGTTATTCAGGGTCATTATGGTTCCATATAAATTTTTAAAATATATTTTATTGATTATGCTATTACAGTTGTCCCATTTCCCCCTTCACTCCATATGAATTTTTGAAGAGTTTGTTCTATATCTGTGGAAAATGTCATTGGTACTTTAATAGGTTCTGCATTGAATCTGTAAATTCCTTTGGGTAGTATGAACATTTTTTATGAAGTTAATTTTTTCCAATCCATGAACACAGTATATGCTCCCATTTGTTTGTGTCTTCCTTAGTTTTTTTCTTCAGTGTTGTGTAGTTTTCTGAGTACAGGTCTTTACAACCTTGGTTAGGTTTATTGCTAAGTATTTTATTTTTCTTGTTGCTAAATGGGATTTTTCCTGATTTAAGTTTCTAATATTTCATTGTTGGTATACAAAAGTGCCTTTGATTTCTGACTATTGACTTTTTGTCCTGCTATGTTGCCAAATTCATTTATTGAGTTGAGCAGTTTTTTGGTGGACTGTATAGGATTTTCAGTGTACACTATCATGTCATCTACAAATAATGACAGTTTTGTTTCCTCTTTTCCAATTTGGATGTCTTCTATTTCCTTTTCTTGTCTGATTGCTGTGGCTAGGACTTCTGATACTATACTGAATAGAAGTGGTGAAAGCTGGCATCCTTGTCTTGTTCCTGGTCTTCAGTGGAAAGCTCTAAGTTTCTGTCCATTGAGTATGATGTTGGCTGTAGGTCTCGCACATATGGACTTTATTTCATTGAGGAATACTCCCTCTATTCCCACTTTGCTGAGTGTTTTAATCATAAAAGGGTGCTGTGCCTTATCAAATGCATTTGCCACATCTATTGATATGATCATGTGCTTTTTGTCTTTGCTTTTGTTTATGTGATATATTACATTTATTGATTTATGAATATTGTACCATCCTTGGATCCCTGAAATGAATCTAACTTGATCATGGTATATGATCTTATTAATGTATTGCTGCATGTGGTTTGCCAATATTTTGTTAAGGGTCTTAGTCTCCATGTTCATGAGCAATATTGGCCTGAAGTTTTCTTTCTTTCTTGTCTTTATCTGGTTTTGGGAGTAGGATGATGCTGGCCTCATAAAGAAAGATTAGTAGTCTTCCATCTTCTTGATTTTTTGGAATAATCTATGAAGGATAGTGGTTAGCTCTTCCTTAAATGCTCTGTAGAATTCTCCTGTGAAACCATCTGGTCCAGGGCTTTTGTGTGTTGGAAGTGTTTTTTATTACTACTACCATTTCATCAGCTATTATTTCTCTGTTCAGGATTTCTGCTTCTTCTTCATTCAGTTTGGGAGATTACATATTTTTTAAATTTGTCCATTTCACTTAGGTTTTCAAATTTCTTGGCATATAGTTCTTCATGGCATATTTCTTACAATTCTTTATATTTCTGTGGTATCAGTTGTAATCTCTCAACTTTCATTTCTGATTGTGTTTATGTGGGTCTTCTTTCTTTTTTTCTTGATGGGTCTGCTTAAAAGCTTGTCAATTTTGTCTATCTTTTCAAAGAACCATCTCCTGGAATTATTGATCCTTAGAATTGTGCATTTAGTCTCTATGTCTTCTAATTCTGCTCTGATCTTGGTTATTTCCTTTCTTCTACTTGTTCTAGACAGTCTTTGTTGTTGTTCCTTGAGCTATTGTAGGTGTAGGGTTACGTAGTGATTTGAAATCTTTCTATCTTTTTTAGGTACGCTTGTATTCCTGTGAAATTCCCTCTCCAGACTGTCTTAGCTGTGTCCCATAAGCTTTGCATTATTGTGAGTTCATTTTCATTTCTTTCCAGAAACTTTTTGATTTCTTCCCTAATTTCATTCTTGACCCATTCATTGTTTAATAATATGCTATTCAATTTCTATGAGATTGAGTGTTTTTGAGTTTTTTTCCTTCAAGTTGGTTTCTAGTTTCAGTCCCTTGGGGTCAGAGAAAATATTTGATATGATTTCAATTTTCTTGAATTTGATGAGGCTTGTTTTGTGTCCTATCATGTGGTCTATCTTTGAAAATGTACCATGTGCATTTGAAAAGAATGTGTATTTTGCTTTTCTTTGTGATGAAAGGCTCTACATATATCAGTTAAGTCAAATTTCTCTAGGGCATTGTTCAATGCCACAATATGTTTGTTGATATTTTGTTTGGAAGATCTATCCATTTTTTTACATTGGTGTGTTGAAATACCCTACTATAATTGTGTTGCTGTCAATGTCATTTTTGAAATCCTCCAAGATTTTCTTTATGTATTTGGGTGCTCCTATGTTGGGTGCATATATATTTACAATGTTTATGTCTTCTTGATGGATTCCTCCCTTGAGTATTATGAAGTGACCTTCTGTGTCTCTTTTTTATGGCCCTTTTATGAAGTCTATTTTGTGTGATATGAGTATTGCTACCTTGGCTTTGTTTTTCTTTCCATTTGCTTGGAATATTTGTTTCCAGCCCTTCACTTTCAGTCTGTATAGGTCTTTTTTTTCTGAGATGGGTCTCTTGTAGAAAGCATATGTGTTGGTCATGATTTGTTATTCATTCAGCTATTGTATGTCTTTTGATTGGAGCATTTAATCCATTTACATTTAAGGTTATTATTTTTTAAGTTTTTATTCACTTATTTTTAGAGAGAGAGAAAGGAAAGTATATAGAAAGGGACAGAAACATCAGTGTGTGCTTGACTCTCATGGAGCCCCCACTGGAGACCTTGTCTGAAACCCTGGGATATGCCCCGACTGGGAATCGAACTGGCGACCCTTTGGTTTGCAGCCTGCACTCAATTCACTGAACTACACCATCCAGCACACATTTAAGGTTATTATTAATAGGTACTTCTTCATTGCCATTTTTTGTACGTATGTTCCTCTCCCTCTCTCTCTCTTTTCCTTTTCTTAAAGCAGACTCTTTAGCATCTTTTGCAGAGCTGGTTTGCAGGACGTGTATTCTTTGAGTCTTCTTTTGTCTGAGAAATTCCTTATTTGGCCTTCCATTTTAATTGAGAGCCTTCCTGGATAGAGTGGCCTTGGTTGCAGCTTTCCTTTTTTCATTACTTGGAATATTCCTTGCCATTCTCTTCTGGCTTGGAGCTTTTTCCACTGAGAAGTCAGCTGCTAGCCTTATCGGGGCTCCCTCATATGTTACTTCCCTTTTTCTCCCTTGCTGCCTTTAAGATTCTTTGTCTTGGAATTTTGCCATTTTAATTATGATGTATCTTGAAGTGGCCCTCTTTGGGTTCTTCTTGATTGGAACTCTCTGTGTTTCCTGGATTTGTGTGACTTTTTCTCTCATCAAAGTAGAGAAGTTTTCCATCATTACTTTTTCAAACAGGTTTTCTATCCCTTGCTCTTCTTCTTCTCATTCTGGTATCCCTATATGGATATTAATACATTTCATGTCCTCCTGCATTTCCCTTAACCCCTTTTCATTCTTTCTGAGACTCTTTTCCTTTTCTTGCTCATTCTGGGTGTTTTTTTTTCTATCCTGTCCTCTGGCTCGCTGATCTGGTCCTCTGCTTCATCAAGCCTGCTTTTGATTCCTTCTTCTCTGTTATTCAGTTCAGAAATTGTGTCCCTCATTTCCTCTTGGCTCTTGTTGATAGTTTTTATTTCCTTTTTCATGTTGATATAGTTTGCAGTAAGTTCATTATAGTTTCCATGTAGTTTTTGGTAATTCTTTGTGAGCTCACTGAGCTTTCTCATAACCATTGCTTTGAACTCAATATTTGATAGTTGACTTGCCTCTATTTCACTTAGCATTCTTTCTGAGGCTTCCTCCTTTCCTTTCATTTGGGGATTGCTTGTTTGTCTTCCCACTGTTTTTGAGATTCTTCTTGTTAGCCTCTGCTTCTTAAAATGATCTGTTCTGTCTCCCTGGGTTTCTGGTTTAAACTTCTATGGTACAAGACCTGTGAGATTCAGTGGTGCAGTTTCCTTTATCTCCCAAGCTTGCTTGTCTTGGGCTGTCATTTATGTTGGCTCTCTGTATGTCTTGTATTTTTATTGTTGTTGGGTCTTCCTTTGGTGGTTCTTTCCCTCCAGCTGGTTAACTGGGAGTCACTGTATCCACCCCATGTTTTATTCTGTTGTGCAGGTGTGGGAAGATTGTGTTAAAGCTGGTTCTTCCATGTGTACAAGGTTTTGAGGATTCTCTCTTGCTCTTCTTCAGTGGTTTGTTTCTCCACCACTTAGTTGTATTTCCAGATAGGTCCTGGTTTGAGTTAGAGTGGCTTCCACTTCCTCCTTCACCTTCTTCTCTTTGTACCTGTTCATCATTCCTTTGTTGGTGGGTTTCCTCTTCAAGCAGGTATCCTGTTGTTAACAGCTTCCATCTATTGTTTTTTTTGTGTGACCAGTTGGAAGGGGAAGGCAAAATGGTTTAAGCCAGCAAGAGTGTATTCTATGATATTTAGAGTACCAATCCATAGAGAAGAGATAGGGGATCCTTTGGATACTTATAGTGTTAACTGTGATATTTCACCTAACTAGCTGCTTTTTAGAAAGGGTAGAAAGAAGATGAGACTGTTGTTAGGGGCAAGGAAGGATTGTGAGTTTGATCTAGAAAGCAGGGAGCTTGTGGGAGGTCAGATTATGTGGTAAAGTAACAGTAAAGGATATAAATAGGTGTAGTGTGTGAGAGAATAGAGTTAACCACAACAGTAATACATTTCCGGAAACAGTGAATTGGGCTAAGATCTGGGAGGGCTGGTGTGTACTATTTACGATTGTATGGAACAGCAATTATTTAGAATAGTAATGGAGCAATAATCATATGGCACAATCTATGTGATCTGGATAACAAGAATAGGAAGTATAAGACCTAGAATACTGTGCTAATGCAACACGAGTGAAGTGAAAAACAGTAACTCAAAAATACACTATGAAAGAGAGAACAAGGGAAACCAGTCAAATAATGCAATTTAACCAGCCAAGTGAAGAAGAGTAAACAGAAAGAAGAGAAATATGAAAATATTAATAAAATGAAAGATGTAAGAATAATGAGAAAAATAATCCAAATATACAATACACTGCAAGTTCTCTGGCTTAGCAAAGTGAAATTTCCCTCACTGTCTCAGTGGTTGGGATGACCCCTCTTTGGGTCCAACTATGGTCTTTTCACAGTTCCAGGTTTTATTGTCTCACTTGTGGGAATTAAAAAAAAGCCCATCATGCAGGTTCAGGTGCACACTCTCCCCAGGGCTTCAGGTGTGGGTGCGGGGCCTTCAGCGCCACCGTGGGAGTGCTGCATGCCTGGGTGGAAAGGAGGCTGGGGTGGCTGCTGCAAGAGCATTCCCCAAACAGCTGCCAAGTGTCTCTTTTTAAAATTTTTCTTTTTGAAAAATTCCTGCTGTTCAAGCCTGCTGCTACATACAAGGGTCTGGACTCTCACACAGCCCAATTCTCCAACCAGATAAGGTACTATCTGGGTCAGGGCCCATAATGGCCCAATTCTCAACTGTCCCCAACTGGCGTCCACAGTGTCTGTGGGTGCACACAGCCCCCGTGTGTTTGCCACTTCATCCTTGCTCCCCTCTCTGTGGCTTCAAGCAACCAGGTCTCTCTTGATGGTGCTCAAATCTTGTTTGGAAGGGAAGGGAGCCATTGACCTAGCTCTCTCCCAAGAACCCTGTGGAGACCCAGTGGGCATCAGACCTGGGGTTGCAGCCAACTTGGTCCCCGCGCTGGACCCAGGCCCTTATTTTCCTGAAGCATTCCCATTACCATCTGATTTTTCAATGTCTTCTACAATTTTTGGTCTCCAGTCTTCATATATGCTGTGTGCTGTTGGTTGTTCACTCTGTTCTTCAGATCAGCTGGGTGTTTCACCCATGGGGAGGGGGAAGTGGATTCCACTCCCACATTTTTCACTGCCATCTTCCCTCTCTTATTGTATTTTAATTTTCCTTCTTTCACTTTACCCATGTTCCAATAACACACTACTCTTGATAGGGTACTTTCTATTCTGGTTAATCAAATCATATATTTCTTGCCATATTATTGTTGTCCCAGTACTATTATAAATAATTGTTGTCCCATACAATTTTACATACTACACAGCAACCCTCCCTGATCTTAGCCCACTTCACTTTATTGCTGAGCATTATTATTTTTGTGGTTAACTCTATTGTCTGGCACACTATGCCTACTTTCTATCTTTTACTCTCACTACATCTCATTACCTAACCTTGCACAAACACTCTCTTTTTTGGATTCAACTCATAACCATCCTCCCCTCTAGCAAGAGCCTTATCTCTCTTTCACCTTTTATAAAAACTGGCTAGTTGGGTGAAATATCACAGTTAATGCTATACTTATCCAAAGAATCTCCTATCTCTTCTCTATTTGCTGGTACTTTAAATCCCATAAAATACTCCTGCAATGTCTTAATCCATTTTGCCTACCGCCTGCCACCGATCACATACAAGAATAGGTGGGAACTGCAAACATCAGTATACCAACAGGAGGAGAGAAGCCACCAACGAAGGAACCACCAAAGGTAAAAATGAAAGTACAACAAGAGAGCCCACTCAAACAGAAGAAAGGGCAAACCTAGAGAATCCAGACAAGAAGATCAAAGAGACCACATCACTGAACCCCACAGAATTCCTAACATAGAAGTTCATCCTACAAAGACAGCTAGCAAAGCAAAACACCAGGGAGTGCAGAAACAAACAAAAAGAGTCACCTAAAATGGGGAGACAAAAATAACATGCAATCAAAAGGCATGGAAGACTCCCCACTAAAAGTTGAAATGGAGTTAAGCAAACTATCAGAGAAATAATTCAAAATAATGGTTATAAAGATGCTCAAGGAACTCACAGAAAATTACAAGAAACTGAGTGAGAACTACAACAGTATGAAAAGGGAAATAGAAACTATAAACAAAAACCAGGAAGAAATAAACAACAAAATCATGGAAATAAAAAACACTAGAAAGAGTTACAAGAATGCTGGATGAAGCAGAGGATCAAATCGGCAAGCCAGAGGACAAGGTAGAAAAAAAAAACACCCAGAATGAGCAAGAAAAGGAAAAGAGTCTCAGAAAGAATGAAAAGGGGTTAAGGGAAATGCAGGAGGACATGAAATGTAATAATATCCATATAGGGATACCAGAATGAGAAGAAGAAGAGCAAGGGATAGAAAACCTGTTTGAAAAAGTAATGATGGAAAACTTCTCTACTTTGATGAGAGAAAAAGTCACACAAATCCAGGAAACACAGAGAGTTCCAATCAAGAAGAACCCAAAGAGGGCCACTTCAAGATACATCATAATTAAAATGGCAAAATTCCAAGACAAAGAATCTTAAAGGCAGCAAGGGAGAAAAGGGAAGTAACATATGAGGGAGCCCCGATAAGGCTAGCAGCTGACTTCTCAGTGGAAAAGCTCCAAGCCAGAAGAGAATGGCAAGGAATATTCCAAGTAATGAAAAAGGAAAGCTGCAACCAAGGCCACTCTATCCAGGAAGGCTCTCAATTAAAATGGAAGGCCAAATAAGGAATTTCTCAGACAAAAGAAGACTCAAAGAATACACGTCCTGCAAACCAGCTCTGCAAAAGATGCTAAAGAGTCTGCTTTAAGAAAAGGAAAAAGAGAGAGAGAGGGAGAGGAACATACGTACAAAAAATGGCAATGAAGAAGTACCTATTAATAATAACCTTAAATGTGTGCTGGATGGTGTAGTTCAGTGAATTGAGTGCAGGCTGCAAACCAAAGGGTCGCCAGTTCGATTCCCAGTCGGGGCATATCCCAGGGTTTCAGACAAGGTCTCCAGTGGGGGCTCCATGAGAGTCAAGCACACACTGATGTTTCTGTCCCTTTCTATATACTTTCCTTTCTCTCTCTCTAAAAATAAGTGAATAAAAACTTAAAAAAATAATAACCTTAAATGTAAATGGATTAAATGCTCCAATCAAAAAGACATACAATAGCTGAATGAATAACAAATCATGACCAACACATATGCTTTCTACAAGAGACCCATCTCAGAAAAAAAAGACCTATACAGACTGAAAGTGAAGGGCTGGAAACAAATATTCCAAGCAAATGGAAAGAAAAACAAAGCCAAGGTAGCAATACTCATATCACACAAAATAGACTTCATAAAAAGGGCCATAAAAAGAGACACAGAAGGTCACTTCATAATACTCAAGGGAGGAATCCATCAAGAAGACATAAACATTGTAAATATATATGCACCCAACATAGGAGCACCCAAATACATAAAGAAAATCTTGGAGGATTTCAAAAATGACATTGACAGCAACACAATTATAGTAGGGTATTTCAACACACCAATGTAAAAAATGGATAGATCTTCCAAACAAAATATCAACAAACATATTGTGGCATTGAACAATGCCCTAGAGAAATTTGACTTAACTGATATATGTAGAGCCTTTCATCACAAAGAAAAGCAAAATACACATTCTTTTCAAATGCACATGGTACATTTTCAAAGATAGACCACATGATAGGACACAAAACAAGCCTCATCAAATTCAAGAAAATTGAAATCATATCAAATATTTTCTCTGACCCCAAGGGACTGAAACTAGAAACCAACCTGAAGGAAAAAAAAACATGCAAACTCTCGGAAATTGAATAGCACATTTTTAAATAATGAATGGTTTAAGAATGTGATTATGGAAGAAAGTTCATAGCAATGGAAGCCTACCTAAAAATGATAGAAATATTTCAAATGAACAACCTAACCCTTCACCTACAAGAGCTTGAGGAACAACAATAAAGACAACACACAGCAAGTAGAAGGATGGAAATAACCGAGATCAGAGTAGAATTAAATGATATAGAGACTAAAAGCACAATTCTAAGGATCAATTAATTCAGAAGCTTGTTCTTTTAAAAGATAAACAAAATTGAGAAGCCTCTAAGCAGACTCATCAAGAAAAAAAGAGAGAACCCAAATAAACACAATCAGAAATGAAAGAGGAGAGATTGCATATGATACAACAGAAATACAAAGGATTGTAAGAAATTACAATGAAGAACTATATGCCAAGAAATTTGAAAACCTAGGTGAAGTGGACAAATTTCTAGGAAAACAGCCTCCCAAAACTGAATGAAGAGGAAGCAGAAATACTGAACAGACAAATAAAAACTGATGAAATTGAAACAGGAATCACACAGCTTCCAACACACATAAGCTCTGGACCGAACAGTTTCACAATAGACTTTTACAAATCATTTAAGGGAGAGCTAATCCCCATCCTCTACAGATTATTCCAAAAAACTTCAAGAAGATGGAAGACTCCCAAACTCTTTTTATGAAGCCAACACTATCCTAATTCCAAAACAGATAAAGACATAACAAAAGAGAAAACTTCGGTCCAATATTGCTGATGAACATAGATGGCAAAATCCTCAACAAAATACTGGCAAACCTCATCCAGCAATATGTTCAAAAGATCATACACCATGATCAAGTGGGATTCATCCCAGGGATGTAAGGATGTTACAATATTCCCAAATCAATAAACATAATATACCACATAAACAAAATGAAAGACAAAAGTCACATGATCATACAAATAGATGCAGAAAAAACATTTGATAAGGTACAACACTCATTTATGATTAAACACTCAGCAAAGTGGGAATAGAGGGAGCATTCCTCATGTAATAAAGGCCATATACACAAGACCTACAGCCAACATTATACTCAATGGACAAATTCTTAGAGCTTTCCACCAAAGATCAGGAACAAGACAAGGATGCCAGCTTTCACCACTGCTATTCAACATAGTATCGTAAGTCCTAGCCACAGAATCAGACAACAGAAAATAAATAAATGGCCTCCAAATTAGAAAGGAGGAAGTAAAACTGTCATTGCTTGCAGATGACATGATAGTACATAGAAAATCCTATAAACTCCACCAAAAAACTACTCAACCTAGTAAATGAATTTGTCAAAACAGCCAGATACAAAGTCAATATTCAGAAATCAAAGGCATTTTTGTATACCAACAATGAAACATCAGAAGCAAAAATCAGGAAAAAATCCCATTTGATATAGCAACAAGAAAAATAAAGTACCTAGGAATAAACCTAACCAAGGAGGTAAAAGACCTATACTCAGAAAACTATACATCACTGAAAAAAGAAATCAAGGAAGACACAAACAAATGGAAGCATGTACAAAGCACATGGATTAGAAGAATTAGCTTCATCAAAATGGCCATACTACCCAAAGCAATTTATAGATTCAGTGCAATCACTATTAACATACCAATGACATATTTCACAGATATAGAACAAACACGTCAGAAATTTTTATGGAACTATAAATGACACCAAATAGCTGCAGCATTTTTGAGAAAGAAGAACAAAGCAGGAAGGATCACAATACCTGATATCAAACTGTATTACCAGGCCATTGTAATCAAAACAGCCTGGTACTGGCTTAAAAACAAGCACATAGACCAATGGAACAGAACAGAAAGCCCAGAAATAAACCCAAGTCTCTATGGTCAATTAATATTTGACAAAGGGGGAAGAAGCATAAAATGGAGTAAAAATAGCCTCTTCAACAAATGGTGTTGGGAGATTTGGACAGCTACATGTAAAAAAAATGGAACTTGATCACCAACTTACACCATACAAAAAAAAATAAATTAAAGGTGGATAAAAGACTTAAATATAAATTGTGATACCATAAAAGTCCTAGAGGAAATTATCAGCAGGAAAATCTCAGATATTCCATGGAGCAACATCTTCGCTGATATTTCCCCTAAAGCAAGGGACATAAAGGAAAGAATAAACAAATAGGATCTCATCAAATTAAAAAGCTTCTGTACAGCTAAAGAAAACAGCATTAAAATGAAAAGAGAACCAAATGTATGGGAGAACATATTTGCCAATGATACATTAGACAGTGGTTTGATCTCCAAAATATTTAAAGAACTCACATGACTCCAATACAAGAAGACAAAAAACCCAATTAAAAAATCAGAAAAAGACTTGAACAGACACTTCTCCAAAGAGTACATGTGAAAAGATGCTCAGCATCACTAGCCATCAGAGAGATGCAAATTAAAACCCCAGTGAGATACCACCTCACACTGGTCAGAATGGCCATCATAAACAAATCAACAAACAAGTGTTGGAGAAGATATGTAGAAAAGGGAACCTTAGTGCACCATTGGTCAAAATGCAGACTGGTTGAGCCACTGTGGAAAAGAGTATGAAATTTCCTCAGAAAACTAAAAGTGAAACTGCCTTTTGACCCAGCAATTCTGCTGCTGGGATTATATCCTAAGAGCCCTGAAACACCAATCCAAAAGAACCTATGCATCCCAATGTTCATAGCAGCACAATTTACAATAGCCAAGTGCCAAAAGCAACCTAAGTGCCCATCAGCAAATGAGTGGATCAAAAACCTCTGGTACATTTACACAATGGAATTCTACACAGCAGAGAGAAAGAAGGATCTTATACTCTTTGTGACAGCATCGATGGAACTGGAGAGCATTATGCTAAGTGAAATAAGCCAGTCAGTGAGGAACATATACCATATGATCTCACCTTTAACTGGAACATAATCAACAAAAGAAAAAAGCAGACAACATGTAACCAGAGTCATTGAAATTAATAACAATCCAACAATAGCCAGAGGGGGGTAGGGAGGGGACAGTGGGGGGGAAGGGTTTTCAGGAACTAGTTTAAAGGACACATGGACAAAACCAAGGGGGAAGGGTGGAAGCAAGGATGGGAGGTGGGTTTGGCTCGGGTGGGGGGAGTGGTGGGCAGAACATGCAGACAACTGTAATTGAACAACAATAAAGTAATTTATTTAAAATATAAAAATAAAATGCAATACAATAAAAAGAGAATAAGGATAACCAAATAATGCAATTAAACAGAGAAATAAAGGGAAGAAAACTAAACATAAGGAAGAGAAATTTAAAAATACTAATAAA
The DNA here is from genome assembly GCF_019186645.2 of Phyllostomus hastatus. Lineage (NCBI taxonomy): Eukaryota > Metazoa > Chordata > Mammalia > Chiroptera > Phyllostomidae > Phyllostomus > Phyllostomus hastatus. The sequence goes on along the minus strand of NW_025334016.1, from coordinate 6,831,323 downwards.
ATAAAAGTAGTAAAAATAATGACAAAATAATAATAATAGACATAAATAATAAAATGCCAGTTTTATGGGATAGCAAATTGACATTTGTCTCAGTTTCTCCATTTTGAGTGTTAGCCTGGTGCTATCCCTTGGATCTGTCTCTAGACCATGTCTTTTTGTCTCACTTGGGGGAAGAAAAAAAAAGGAAAAACAAAGAGACAGGAAAGAAAATAAATAAATAAGCCTCCTGCTGACTTGAACACATTGAACGAGTTCTGCTGGTCTATCTGGATGCCACAGGAAGAGGGGGGCTGGGCTTCTCTTCTCTCCCTTCCTATGGTTTTGTGAGAATGGGGATCAGGTCTGGGCCACAATATTCACAGTTGACCAGCCTCCAGCCCAGGTCCTCTGTGAGCTGCCAAGCTCAAATAAGCCACTCTGTCTCTGGGCATGCAGCACAAGTCAAGCTTGATGCACAGCTCAAATCACTCTCAGGGTGAGCCAGAGTTCCTTACAAAGCAGCTACCCATCATTCTTAACAAGTGCACACCTTTTCACACAACCCAACTTTCTAACCACTCTGAAGAGTATCTGGGTCAGGGTCTGACATGGCCCAACTCTTCTCCCTTCTCTAGGTGTCTCCCAGCACCCCAATTTCTCTGGTAATGACCTAGCCAGCATCCACAGTCCCTGCAAATGTATGCCACCTCTGTGTGTCTCCCACATTGTCTCTATTCTATCCAGCGACTTTCAGCATCCAGGTCCCTCCTGGTGCTGGGCTGCCCTCCCTGCTCTGGTAGGGGAGGGAGTTGGTGATCTAACTCTCCTCCCTGTATCCAGTGGCAGGCACCAGTCTGGGGGCCATAGTGGCCAAGGGCCCTGCATAGATCCCAGGGACCTTACCACCCCAGTGCAATCTCTTCACCATTGGTTTTTCAATGTCTTCTACACTTTTTGGCCTCCAAACTTCATATAAGCTGGGATTCCATTGGCTAGTCATTCTGTTCCTCCAAAGATCGGCTAGATGTTCCATCTGGGCCCAGGAAGAACTGTGCTCTGCTCCCACCTACCTCGCTGCCATCTTGCTCCCTTTTTTTGTCAACGTTAACAAGCACTGTATAACAGTGTCACCAAACAAGGCCAAGGTCTCAAGTGGCAGGCCCAGGAACCTGATTTGTCTAGATACTGGCATTGGCCTGCACCCTGAGAAGAATCCTCATACTCATCAAAGTCATAGGACTAAATGGTAGAACCCACAAAATGCTAGCTTATCCATGTGCTGTCATAAATACAAATGTCAAAAAAATAAGAGAATCACAGTAGTAGATCAGCACATTCCCTCTCTGCAAGGGGCACAGAGATCCTTGTGGCTGTGGATTCAAAGATAATTTAGGTGATCCTGAGGAATATTCCACAGCTAAAGCAACCTGAGCCTCCTCACCCAGAACAAAGAGAATCTTGCCATGGATGCTCTACTTGACCCGGATTCCCTCTCTACTGTACAGTGTTTAGAAGGATCCCTTTCTACCATATCAAGGAAGGCTGTTTTGTTCTTCAGAAATGTTAACAGTGCAGGTGTGGTTGCTGTCCAGCCTTGCTGATCTGAAAGTCATGCTGCCTCTTTAAGCAATTAATTCTCCCCTCTGATTTAATGTATATGACTTTAAAAGTTTAACTCCCAAACAGGAATCTCATTTCAAATATTTAAGTTTCTAAGTTGCCACCTCATTGTGGCTTCCAGTAATGACAGTATTATTGATCTGTATTACAGTGGATATAGGAACAATGGAGAAGGAGCCAAAGAAGCTGTTAGCACAGAGTTAAATGCATAATATAGAATCAGATAAGGGTTGGTCAAGAGAAACAAAACAGAGAACAGATTTTAGAGCAAAATAAACTTGCTTTTATCAGCACCAAAATCCTACTCAGTACCAAATTGTCTTGCCTTCAAAGACCACTTGAGAAAACAAGTTAAATGCATAATGATTAATCAGATAAGGACTGATAAAGAGGAAAAAAAACAGAACAGCTTGAAAACAAAACAAAACAAAACAAAAAAACTCTGTTTTTACCAACCCCAAGATCCTACTCAATACCAAAATGCTTTGCCTTCCAAAAACACTGAGAAAACATTTGTGGAATGGAAATGGAGTGGGAACTGAAGTTACATCAACTCAGGTCTTGTAAATCCTCTGCAAATTTCAGGAAGTACTCAAGTTGCTCCCATTTCAATGGCAGGGAATACAGACGAAAGGTAAGAAAGCCCCATAGAATTCTGTTGGAGTAAACGGAATTGAGGTAAGTTAGGCATATATATAGATTTCAATGATTTGGAGACTCAAAGCTGGCCCCCAAGGGGGCTTTTATCAAAGGGTTAATTATTACCTAGAATTAAGTAAGTCAGTATGAATTATTTTGCTATTCATTCTAAATAGTTCTAAGAACAAATACTTCCAGATGGAATATAGTGCCTTTATACCTCTTGTACATTTGTATCCAATTCTGAAATAAGTATCTCTATTTTATTTTATTATTTTTTAAAGATTTTATTTATTTTATTTTTAGAGAGGGAAGGGAGGGAGAAAGAGAGAGAGAGAAACATCAATGTGTGGTTGCTGGGGGCCGTGGCCTGCAACCCAGGCATGTGCCCTGCAACCCAGGCATGTGCCCTGACTGGGAATCCAGAAATAAGTATCTCTATTTTATAGATGAGGAAATAAAGGCTCAGAGAGATTAAGCAACTTTCCCAATACTAACTTGTGTTACTCAACTAACAATGGCAGAGCCAAGCATCTGAACCATAGCATTCTAGCTCTAGTGTTCATGCTCCTATCCACTATACCATACCTCTCTCATGTTATGCCAGACCGAAGACTTCAGATCTAGAAATCTCAAGCCCACCTGAGCAACAAGGAAAACACTAAGGAAATGTTAAAGCAGAGCTAGTGTCATATTTGGTCTGAGACCCTTTTCCTAAGTGGACTAAATGGCCTCTCTTTCCAGAACTGACCCCAGAACCAATGCTACCTCACTATGTGGTCTATGCATGGCATGGCCAGAGCCCAGCTACATGCAGGAACAATGCAAGAAATATACAGCTTGTCTGTCTTTCATAGTATGTTAGCTTGTGGATTTGAGGTCCCTGAAGCACTAAGATAAAGTACTTTTTTCTTAGCATAACTAACTTAGCAGATGCCAGCATTATAGCTGAGCAGATGTTTTCCCTCAAGAACCTGTTTCCAATACCTTATGATGAAGAATCACCTTCAGAGAATAAACAAATGTACATATGTGAAAGCTCCAGAAAGACAAAACCATCTATCTCAGATGAGAGACAAATGTTTTGTGCTTTGGGAAATAGATATCAGACTGGAAGTCACTCAAGGATTTATTTTCAAGTGTTATTTCTATTTGAATTTTTTCACTGTCCTTTCTTGCTTCCAGCAATTGAAATTCAGAACATTTATTCTATATATTATTGTTTATTTCCCTCAATGTAATTTGCATCAAACTGACAACAGACATTTTTATAAACCAAGGATGCTAAATGTGCTTATGTAATGTATTTCTACAGTACTTAAATTTAAACCAGAGAGAAAATAGGTAACCAGTATATAACAATATTTCTTTTTATGAACATTTTCTAAGTTTTTCTATTGGTTTATTGTTTCACTCCCTTTTTTAATGGCCAAATTATTCCCAGAGTACCAAGATGCTCATTCAATTCTTTTCAATGTTTACAAATGGTTATAACTAACCAAGCTTAACTGTCTCAGAAGTATAACGTGGAGTTACTAACATTATTTTATTCAATAATTATACTTCATTTTTCACTTACATTGTCCATTTAGTTGCTATTTACATGATAAATAATTCTTGGTGTCATAAGCTTCTATGAATAAGGAAAAGGTGAGTGGGATGTATTAATTACACAGTCAATTTTTTTTGCCTTTCTAAGGAGCTTGGATTTTATTCTGTAGGTGATGGGGATTCACCAAAGGTTTTATTTTAATTTAATTTTAATTAAGTTTATTGAGGTTAAATTGGTTAATAAAATGATATAGATTTCAGGGGTAAAGTTCTATAATTCATTACGTGTGCACTGTTGTGTGTTCACCACTCCAAGTCAAGTCTCCTTCCATCACCATTCATTCTTTCTTTACCCTCTTCCATTTCCCCCCACCCCCTTTCCCTCTGGTAATTACCATACTGTTGCCTATGTCTATGAGGTTTTTTTAATTTGTTTAATCCTTTTACCTTTTCACCCGACCCTCAACCCTGTTCCCCTCTGACAGCTGTCAGTCTGTTCTCTGTATCTATAAGTCTACTTCTATTTTGTTTGCTAGTTTATTTTGTTTATTAGATCCCACATAGGAGTGAAATCATATGGTACTTGTCTTTCTCTGACTGGCTTATTTCACTTAACATAATATTGTCCAGGTCCATCCATACTGTCACAAATGTTAAAATTTCCTTCTAATCAATTTTAAATTTAAATTAGCCATGTGGGTCCCAAAACACAGATCCCCAAAACCTGTGATTACTACCTTTTATAACTAAGTCTGCGTATATAATTTATAGACCTTGAGATGGGGAGATTATGCCAGATTACTCTAAAGTATCATTTTATTCTTCCTTTTTATTGAATTTATTGGGGTGACACTGGTTAAAAAAAATTATACAGATTTCAGGTGCACAATTCTACAACACATCATCTGTATACTGTATTGTGTGTTCACCACCACAAGTGAAGTCTTCATCCATCACCATTTATCTCCTCTATACCCTGCTCTACCTTTACTTACCCCCTCCTCTCCTGGCAATGACCACACTGTTGTTCATGAGTTCTTTTTCTGTCTCTTTTTTTCCCAGTCCCTCCATTTCCCCACCCATCCCTCTGCCCCCTACAGCTGTCAGCCTGCTTTCTAGCTATGAATCTGTCTTTATTTTGCCTGTTAGTTCAACTTATCCTCAAGTATCTTATAAAAAAGTCAAAGGGAAATTTGACTCACATTGAAAAAGAGAAGACAATGTGATCACAAAAGCATATAATAGAATAATGAGGTCACAAGCCAAGGAAGGTTGCCAGTCATCAAAAGCTAAAAGAGGCAAGGAATGAATTTATCTGTAGAGCTTCCAGAAACAGCCTGGCCCTGCCAGCACCTTGATTTTAGACCAGTAAAATTGACCTTGGACTCCTGGCCTCCAGAAATGTGAATGAATATATTTCTGTTGTTTTAAGCCACCTAGTTTGTTGTAATTTGTTACACTATCCACAGGAAACTAATGCACTATGTTTCTATGTGTTCATATAAGTCAATTATTTGGACCTCAGTGCATTTGTTGACAAATACGATATTATATGCACTGCATAGATCACCATAGTAGATTACAAGAACCTTTTAACCTACCTATATTCAATTATACAATGCAGTGAAGGTTTTAAGTCTTTTTCTTTAGCAAGAGAAAAGTAAAAAATCACTTTGGTATCCCCAAAGGTGGTACCCTTCCCTTAGGAGGTGTTCAAAAGCTCAGTAGCCCGATAAAATCGGTATTATCATATATACTGTGTTTTAAAAAGTTTAATAGTAAACTCTTGGGTTGCTCCTTTGGTTGGAGTGTCATCCCATACACCAAAATGCTGCAAGTTCCATCCCCAGTCAGGGCATATATCTAGGTTGAGTGTTCAATCCCCCCAGTTGGGGGAGCGTATGGGAGGCAACCAATAGATGTTTCTTTCTCACATCGATGTTTCTCTTCTCTTCTCTTCTCTTCTCTTCTCTTCTCTTCTCTTCTCTTCTCTTCTCTTCTCTCTCTCTCTCTCTCTCTCCCTCTCCTCTCCCTCCCTCTTCCTACCTTCTCTAAAATCAAAATCAACAAACATATCCTCAAATAAGGATACAAAAGTTTAATAGTAAAAGGTACCCAACTTCCAGACTATATATTCCCCAAGGAACAAATGAGAATCATAGTACAGACCTCATTAGGTGGTAGATGGCGAAGCCAGTCCTGACCATCTAGGGGGCCAGTTAGAGTCTTGTGGAGGGCAAGATTTTGAATGTGTGTGAAGTGTGAACAACCATCACAGGGTACACATGATTGGCCCCACATTTGGTGATGACATGGTCTCCCCAAAAATGGCCCATGGCATCCATTTCTAGAATTTAGTTATCAAGTTCTCATTGCATCAGTAAATAAACATCCTCCATGGGCTATGCAGGATGAGTGTTTAAAACATGTTATTGCTTTCAGAAACATAAGTGGTAGTAGAGTGATCAGGTTCAGCTCTCTCCTCACTTGGGTATGAAAGCCAGGCTGACTCCCATTTGCCCTGTGTAAACCCTTGTATCCCCAGAGTATTTGGGTGGGGGCAGCAGGGGAGAGATGAAGAAATAGAGAGTCCTAAGAGTGAGAAAGATAAGCTGGACTTCCAAGGAATATGGTCCCAAGCAGTTAAATAGAAATATATAAAAGGTATATCATATTTACAGCATGTTTGTAGAGCATATGATGTAAGTTACAACTATTAACAAAAACAGTGAAGCCCATGGAGGTTAACAGGTATTGAAAGAGTATTAGGGGCAAATTCATTCTCATTGCAAGGTAAGTTCCCTGGAAACACATCTCTGCTTTAGTAAGTAATGGAATGGAAAGGAGTTGACTTTTTCTACTAGTCTTGGCACTAATATCTTGCTAATCCTTATCATCCTTTTAAGATTTATATGCTTAATCACTCATTGTCTTCCAGGGTAGGGGACAACAGGCATCTTTGTTGTATATTTGTAAGTACAAATCATCTGCAAAGTAAAGGGTAACAAATCAAGAACTTTCTGTAACACTAACCCTTGATTATCTGACCAACCAACATGCTAACATTTGGTGGGAACATGGAAATAAGGTTCTTGGCATCCTCATGTTTTGTGATTCTTTAAGCCTCTCTAGATATTCTTCACTCTGCTATCAGCTGAGGCATGTTCATTCTATAAGTGTTGAATGAGACAGAACACAATACAGACAACTGAACTTATGACAAGTAGGATAAGGAGTAATGTGTGCATATCAGAAAGCTTTTGTAAGGTCTAGATACACTTACTGATAATATCAAGAGTAAGTTCTTTTCCAAAGGAATCTCAGAAATTATGGAGTAGCCATTCAGGTTTCTACATTTACAAGAAAATAATGTTAATAATAACATAGCAAGAAGTGCATAAGTGTTCATTCTTCCTTACACTGCATACCAGCAATTTGTGCATAACAACTTTATAGAATTTATCAAATGTATCTGCCTAAGACCATCTAGGTTTTCTATTATTGTATTCAATTTCACTGGTTTTTAAGCTGCCCTTCCTGAAAAATAATTTAACCCATCTTGAATATTACCATAAATTGGATAGAGAGGGATAAAGTGAGACAGACCATGAACAGGGAAGCTTCTATCCTGACTAATGTTTAAAGATAAACTAAAATGTAAATCATATTATAACTCATAAAGAAACTGGCTCAAAGGAGAGATGATTCTGAAAAGCTTGGGTTATCATTCAAAAACAAGAGAATGTGCATACTATAGGAGAAGAAATTCTTGAAACCCACAATTATCAGGATCTGGAAAGCCCTGTTCTATGGATGTGGATATCTCCATCCACAGTCCATATGGGATAATAAGGCTTGTCTGGGTTTAGCTGCTGTGGTATTATGGTTCAAGCTGGATTTGCTGTGGTTGCTATGGAAATGGACAAACTTTCAATTATGAATGTGGTCACTACAAACAAATTTTGTCACAAGCAGCCAGAGGCTGAGGCCACTATTGTGAGCCAAGCTATGCTGACATCTAGAGGGCCTACAGAAATCCTTAGTCAGAGGCTCACAATCAGATAATCATGAGGTTACTTAACCCTAATCTTACCCCTAAATTTGAACCATGTAAATAAGCCCCTTTGTTCTAGAAGAAGCCTCACACCAATTGAGTCTCTCTCCAAGGTCATGATTGATAGTTGTAAGAGAGCCACATGTTTTTGTTATCTACAGGGTCTTCTTGACATAAGAGTAAATCTGTTCCCAGCTAAGACTCTTAGCAGTTGTGTTTTGCAAGATTGATGTGTGAGTTTTGCTATTCTTCATGCAGTTTAAGTGACCCATGAGTGGATGGAGTAGTCATCCAGGTTCCTCAAAATCTCTTCTATCAGAAATTCTCACTTTTTCCCAGATTTCCCTACCAAGATGATAGACATTGGCAGGCTCCAAAAAGCCACTTTCTAGTGGCAGATGTCAGAAAAGTGGGATCATCAAAGACCAAAGGGGAATAAAAATGCAGGAGCAGATGGTGGTGATATCATACAAAGAAATGGCTAAAGCCATCTCTGTACAACCAGAAGATTCCAGGTTGCCTGGATACTTGAAGGGAACATGGAACTTAACTCAGTAAGAACTCTTAGCTGAAATTAACAGTACAAATCAGTATTATTATGGTAAATCATCAATCATCATTATCATTGTCATCATCACTTTCATAGTACTATGTCTCAAGCACTGTTCTAAGTAATTTATATATACTGATTCATTTAATCCTTAGAGGATGCCTATGAAGTAAGTCCTATTTTATTTCCACTTTACATATGAGGAAACTGAGTAAGAAGTGTTAAATAATTCACACAACTCACAAATTTGCACATACTCATATATTTGCACATAAATGTTTGCACATACATTTTACTCAACAAATGGCTGTTGAAGTACCACAGCCCAAGGACATAGATAAGAGTGGGGATGTAGGCTATATGGTATAATTGATAACATACTTTAAAAAATGTAAATAAGAAATCAATTTATTGATTATATGGAAACCTATGGTAGCCCAGTGTCTAAGTGTTCTTCGTGTCTAGTGGCTATTCAGTCAACAAATATTGGATTACCTGTAATGGGAAGACATGGTAAACCTGAAAATATTGCACCCTGATACAAGCTGATGACCATAATTATCTAACTCTCTGAGTGATCACAATAACAGTTGTAATCAGTTGCAAAGCATAGAATAAGAGTCTGGCTATTATTAAGATCAAGACTTGCCCCTCCGTACAGTTAACAATGTCCTCAAACTCTTTTGAACATTCATATATTTGCCTCTTAAAATCAATGTTATAGTCATCTAATAAAATTGAATGGTGGTATATCAGTCTAGCATTGATAGAGTTTATAAATTTAAAAGCACCAATTAGTTTGGAATTTCAGAATTAATGATAATCTTTTGAATTCATATTGAAACATTAATATTTTAAGCAGGCCAAACAAAACTTATGTAGACAAAAATATAATCAGACTACAAGACTTCCACACTGGTTTTTAAACTTTTTTATTATGGAAAATGTTCAGTAAACAGACTACTGTAATAAACCTCATATAACCATCATCCAGATTTAACAACTACAACATTCTGCCATTCTTGTTTCATCTAATATTCCTTACTCAATTGTTCTTTGTGTACAGTTCTTTATATAGGTAAAATTTATATAGATTAGAAAGCAAAAACCTTAACTGTGTAATTTGGACAAATATATATACCTTTGTATCCAATGTTCTCTATCCACATATAGAACATTTTCATCATTTCAGAGAGTTCCCTTGTGTCCATTCCCAGTCAGTTTATACCCTTAACCCAAGGTCAGCCATTGTTGTGCTTTTTTCACCAATAATTAGTTTTGCCTATTGTAAATGTATAATTATTTAATATAGACTCATTACTTTTTTGTATCTGGGATCCTTCACTCAGCATATTTGTACAATGCATTCATGATAATATGTATATCAGTAATTCAATCCCCTTTTTTGCTGACTAGTATTCTACTATGTGAATGTCACATTTTATCTATCTACTCTGTTAAAGTTGCAAATTTGAGTTGTGTCACTTTGGGGGGTAATATAAATATGCTTGGAGGAAAACATAAGCAGTAAAATTTCAGATATATCCTGTAGCAATATGTTTGCCAATCTATCTCTTAAACAAAAGAAATAAAGGAAAAATTAACAAATAGAACTACATCAAATTAAAAAGCTTCTGCACCGCTAAATAAACCTTCTTCAAAGTGAAAAGGAAACCAACTATACAGAGAACATATTTGCCAATGATACATCAAACAAAGGTTTAATCTCTAAAATATATAAAGAACTCATATGACTCAACATGGAAGACAAATAATCTACTTAAAAAAATGGGCAAAGGACCTGAAGAGACACTTCTCCAAGGAGGACATACAGATGGCCTGTAGGTGTATGAAAAAATGCTCCATATCTCTAGCCAACAGAGAGATGCAAGTTAAAGCCACAATAAGATATCACCTCACTTCTGCCAAAGTGGCTATCATTAATAAATCAACAAATGACAAATGCTGGTAAGGATGTGGAGAAAAGGGAACCCTAGTGCACTGTTGGTGGGAATGCAGAAAGTGCAGCCACTGTGGAAAACAGTATGGAATTTCTTCTAAAAATTAAAAATGGAACTACTTTGTCATCCATCAATGACACTACAGGGAATATACAGTAAGAATCCCAAAACACTAATCCAAAACAATATGTGCACCCTGTGTTCATAGCAGCACTATTTACAATAGCCAAGGTTCAGAAACAACCTAAGTGCCCATTAGTAGTGTAGATTAAAAAATTGTTCTACAAATACTATGTAGCAGAAAAGGGAATTCCTGCCTTTTGTGACGGCATGGATGGAGCTGGAGAGCATTGTGGTAAGTGAAATAAGCCAGTTGTTGAAAGACAAATACCATATGATCTTACTTATAAGATTAACCTAATGAACAAAATAAACTAATGAGCAAAACACAACTAGAGACATGGAAACATGGAATAGACTGACAACTGTAAGAAGGGAGAAAGGAGGAGGATACTGTTTGAAAGAAGGTGAAGGGATTAGTCAAAAACATGTATGAAGGATCCATGGACTTGGGCAACTGTGTGAGGATTGACTATGGAAGCAAGGGATGGGCTGGGCAGAGTAGGGCAAAGCTGAAAAAAATTTGGACAACTGTAATACACAATGAAACATTAAAAAATTAAGTTTCTATCAACATCGTGATAAATTCTTTTGTGCTTAAACGTGTGCTTTTATTTCCATAGGGTAAATAACCTAGGAGTGGAATTCTTAGGTCAAAGGACAAGTAACAAACTATTTTACAATATATAAAGAACTCTCTTGGTTCCCCCTAGTTGCTCTTGCAAATGTTCTTTTGACAAAATCAAAATATGGTTTCGAATTATTTTCCAGGACAAAGACAGTCCCTTATGAATACACCTTTATAACACTCAGTAGTGACGTGTCATATAAAGGTATTACCTGTTAAGAATATGCATTTTTTGGTAAAATCCCGGGGTGACCCTAACACTTATAGAGAATTGCATTTTGAAAAACAAGCCCTATAAAGTATGTTTTGCAAATAGTTATTGAATTTTAATCATTTTCAGTGAGATATTTTTCCCTTTTATTGAGTTTATTGAGGTGACACGGGTTAACAAAATTCTACAATTTTCAGGTGCACAGTTCTACAACACATCATCTGTACACTGTACTGTGTGTTCACCACCTCAAGTCAAGTCTCTATCCATCACCTTTCATCTCCCTATGTTTTCCTTTCCCTCCCTTCACCCAGGCTGCTCCCAAAAATCACAACACTGTTGGCTGTGTCCATGAGATTCTCTTTTTTACATTTGTTGCTCAATCCTTCCACCCCACAGCCTCCCCCCCTGACAGCTGTCAGCCTGCTCTCTATCTATGAGTCTATCACTATTTTTCTTGTTAGTTTAGTTTGTTCATTAGATTCCACATGTAAGGGAAATCATATGGTATTTGTCTTTTCTAACTGGCTTTGCCACTTAGCATAATGTTCTCCAGGTCCATCCATGCTATTGCAAAAGATAAGATTTCCTTATTTTTTATGATCAAGTAGTGTTCCACTATGTAAATGTACCACTGCTTTTTTATCCACTTATCCACTCAGGGACACTTGGGCTGCTTCCAAATCTTGGCAATTGTAAATAATGCTGCAATGACCATATGGGTACATATATTGTTTCAAATTACTGTTTTGGGTTTCCTTCAGATAAATCCCAAGAAGTAGAATCAGGTAACTTTATACTGCTTTCCACAGTGACTGCACCAATGTGCATTCCCCACAAGAGTGCACAAGGGTTCCCTTTTCCCCACATCCTCACTAACATTTGTTTATTGATTTATTGATGATAGCCATTCTTACAGGTATGTAAGATATTTCATTTTGGGCAAAATGGATACATTCCTAGAAACATACAATCTTCCAAAAACTGAATCAGGAAGAATCACAGAATCTGAATAGACAGATTATAAGTAGTTATCAAAAAAAAAGAAAAAAAACTTCCAACAAACAAAAGCCAAAGCCTGGATAGCTTCACAGGTGAATTTTGCCAAATATTCAAAGAACTAACACTTCTCCTTCATAAACTATTCCAGAAAGTGTAAAAGGAAGAAAGACCCCCAAGCTCATTTCATGAGGTCAGCATTATTCTAATTCTGAAACCAGATAAAGACAATGAAAAGAAAGAAAATTTGTAGGCCAATATCCCCAATGAATATAGATGTTAGAATTCTCAACAAAATATAAGATTTTAACAGCACCCCAGTTTCCTATAAATCCCCCATCTCTTTTGCTTTAAATTTGCTTTTCACAAGGATGGGCAAATGATACAGTAAGATTTGAAATATTTGGGTGTTAGCACAAAAGGATAAGAAAGAATAGTTTTTGGAAATTTAGGCCTAGGAAAAAAGCTCTTCCACGTCACTCAATTTGGCTCACTAGGAGTTATATAAAGAGTGTATGTTTCAGTAAATGAATGAATCAAAAAACTATGGTACATTTACACAATGGAATTGTATGCAGCAGAAAGAAAGAAGGAGCTCCTACCCTTTGCAACAGCATGGATGGAACTGGAAAGCATTATGCTAAGTGAAATAGGCCAGGCAGTGAAAGACAAATATCATATGATATCACCTTTAACAGGAATCTAAACAACAAAACAAGCAAAATATAACCAAAGACACTGAAATAGAGAACAGGCTGACAGTGACCACAGGGGGAGAAGAGAGGGAATTTCAGGGGAAAAAGGGGAAGAGTTTACAGGAACAAGTATAAAGGACACATGGACAAAAAACTGGGGGGGGGGTAGAAATGGGAGGGAGGTGGGAAGGACTGGGAGGGTGGGCTGGGATGGGAGTAAAAGACAGAAAACTGTACTTGAACAACAATTAAAATTTTTAAAAAAAGATTTAAACCTATATCAATCCATAACACATTCTTAAGCATGAATAAATGTATGTATTGTGCATATATCCATTTGCAAGGAAAGAACTTCCCAAAAGTGAACATTGTACACACCTTGGGCATCTATTGTCTATTTGGTTTATCATTAATTTGGTAAACAGATTTTTATAAAGAATCCCAATGTGATTTCAATTAAGCATGTCTTCTCTATACATTATTAATATTTCAGTGCCTGCAGTATAGCAAGTACCAACCTCGGAGGACCTCCTCTATAGAAAGTACTTACTAAAAAAAAAGTGTATGTTTTGTGTGTCTTCACCTGTGGCCAAATGTTTCTCTTGGGAGTCTCTTCTGTGAGGTGTTGGAGATGTTAAAGAGGAGAAGTTGGTTGTGGTAGTAGAGAATTAATGAGTCCAGGTTATGAGTTATCACCATTTATAAATTCCCATACATTTCAAAATAGACTTTCACTTTACTTTCTAATAACAGCCCTCCTCTACTGACATTCAGGCATAGCACACAGTCATCTAGAAGAGGTACCACTTTCTTGCTAAGTGAAAAAAAAATTTTAATTTATAGATCTTTATTTTTTAACTTTTTATTGTTATTGTTCAAGTACAGTTGTCTCCATTTAAAATCTTAAGAGTATAAGGAGGGCTACCACATACAATTTTACAAAACTCCAGAATATATAGTAATATATATCTATATATAAGTATAGAGATATATAGCTATATATAGAAATATAAATATTCTCCCCAAAGAGTATCCAACCATGTAATATGAAAAATAGAGACATTTATTGAAGAAGATACAAGATACAAGAAACAAGAAACAATGTACATAGGACAATGATGCTTCAGTCTCCTTCAAAGTTATGACCTCCTTGAGGAAATCTGGTTCATTGGTAGTGGATTGAATTAAGTCATTAGCAACTCCAGCACAATATTCCTTCTGCTCTGGTAACAGAAGCCACAGAATGAATTTTGCCATGACATGCTTCATGCCAAGATCTTGCATCAAAATCTCAGACACAATAGTTTTTGCAATTCCCAGATCAACTTCTAGTTTGCATACTGTCAGTCACAGATCTTTGTTGATTGCAGCCCATACATGTTCAATGTTCTCAGGTGTTGTGTTTGTTGCAGGCCTTCCAAAATGTGCATCACTTTCAATAGGTTCTCAACCATCTTTAAAGCATTTGTGCCACACTTTTATTTACACTTCATTCACTGCATCCTCCCCGAAGCCTTCTGAATTATCTGAATAGTTTCTGCAGAGCAATGTTGAAGCTTAATGCAAAATTTGATGCAGGTTCATTGCTCTGCTTGTTCAATCATTTTGAATGCAACAGCCACACAATACACATGCTCACTGAATGGCACCTACTACCCCTACTTACTAGTACAGTGAAGTTGTCATTGTTCATGAATGTGCATTCCAGTCCACTCTCCTTGACTACCAGGTTACATTGATGTAGTGCAAACCATTCTCATCATATTAATAATGGCTGGATTTTTTCCAGACAAGCCATATACAGGGTCCAGCACAAATAACACCTGTTTGATTGTGGTTGGTAAGGTAACAATATGGGGGTAATAATTTATAGTTTTACCTTGAATATTTCACCTAAAGTTTTATATGGTGTGCTTGAGTGTGATACTGTTATGTTACAGAGTTACATTCTTATGATTTTCTAATAAAAGATTTTGTAATAAGAAGGGGCATTTTTTGTGCCAGACCCTCTATGTATACATGCACACACATGTATATATGTATGTGTATGTATATGTGTGTGTATTGTGGAGTTTTGTAGTATGCAATCTGTACAGACATCCATGGTGTACAAGATGAAATATATGAGAAAGCAAACACATGCAGAGTCCCATTAATTAAACTGGATTGATATAGCATAACTTACTAATCATAGTCTTATTTTGGAATTTCATAGATAGGTTAGCCACTCATCATGGCCTCAATCCTTAGACCTCATTTAGGTTTTAATTTATTAGTACTATTTCCTCATCTTTTTCTTATATTCTTAGTCCAAACCTGAATTTTTTCTTCTAGCTTCTTCCCTAAGACTCAGGTCCTTCAATATGGCTTCCCTTAGCCAAAAGTTATCTAAGTTGGGCAATTTTCTCCAAATTTTCAATTTTGTGAATTTCTGTAAACTGATCATTATCTGCTTATTGGCTATAAAGCTTTTCCCAATGGAAAATATTTATAAGAAATCAGATCCAACTCTCATGAGTAGCTATTTCTACTATTTTTTTATCTTCCATTGCCTTGTGCTCTAACCATTCAGGTTTGCACTGATGAGCTTTCACCCTACCACAGTAGTAAAATATTCCCTATTAGTACAACATATGGCACATAGGTTGAAAACCAAAGGCAATAAAGGATGCACTGTGTTGCAGAGCACCATCTAAGCCTCAGTTTTCTCATCTACAAAACAGATTAAAACTCAGTAAATCCATTACTTGAATGTTTCATCCAAATCTCCTGAGGATATTTCATAAATATAGGTTCTCAGCCTCCACCCCCAGAATATTCTGTTTTATTTTATCTATAGATAGGGCTTATGGATCTGCATTTTTAAAAACCACTATCCCTCTACCACATATTTTTCTTTTCATACCATAAACACAATGCACTTGTAAAAGGAAAGCAGGTGACTTTGGGTCTAGCAAAAATGGAGTAAATACACTCTATTTTATCTCTCCACTGATTATAACTAAAAAATGATGCATAAAATACATAAAGCTATCAGAAGACTATGACAGAATAAGACCAGGTGAAGTATACAAAATTCAGCACTTAAAGGACAACCCAGAAATAAGCTCCCTGAGGTTTTTCCTGCCACATATATCCTTCCTTAATCTCTTTAGTAGCTCCAAACCAACAATGCTAACAGGAACAAATAAAGTCAGATCCAGGCACTTTATCTAGCCAGAGAAGCAGCATTGAGGGACAGTGTTAGACAAAGTCTGATGACTCTCCAGCATGGGCAGCAAAACAGGAGCTGCTTGCCCCCAGCAAGATGGAAACATGCCCAAGCCATTTTGAGTACCAGCAAAAAAAAGGCAGTCTCATCCCTCATAGGCATGGTAGAGGCTGCACCTATGCTGTGGAAGAACCCTTTTGACTCTCCTTGCTGTACATTGAGCAAAAGTGGTGGCATGTGGGCAACACTGTTAGCATCAGAGGCTTTGTTCTCACTATTTGCTGCAAGGTAGACCCAGTCACAATACATGTATGAAAATGCAGGGACATTAAAGCTCTAGCTTTCTATCTATGACCATAGGAAAAGAGCCTCTGGTAACTACAGAGAACTGCTGAGATGATGAAGTAGCAAAAGGGATTTTTAAATCTCTATATGAAGTACTAACTCAGTTCCAAACTACTCACGTGTGAAACCAGCTGTAACAAACCTAACAAAGGGTTTAAACTCAACTGCACTGCAGATAATGCCCAGGTGCCAGACAGGCAGTAAGGATGTGCAAAAGGGTGCAAACCAGAAGACCATTATAATGGCTTTGAAAACTAAACTGACATTGGAACATAACCCACAGAAACTGGTTCAGGACTTGCAATCTTGATGCAATAGAGTTAACTGCTTGCTAAAACAAAATTTTTATATGAATCAGTCTCATGATACAGCATTCAAAATGTCGAAAATAACTCAATGTAAGAATCAGACAAATCTGAAGAATTGTCAAGGAGAAGTCAATCAAGAGAACCAAACCTTGAAATTAAAAAATGTTGCAATGACTAGACAAGATTTTAGAGCAGTTACAATAACTACTCTATAAGATGTAAAGATGAAAAATCTTGAAAGAAACAAAAAGATATAAGTTCTCATCTGAGAAAAAAGAAGCTATAAAAAATGAGCCAAATGAAAACCTTAAAACCGAAAGCTACAATAACAAATAATAAATTGGAAGGGCTTGATAGAAGAATGGAAATGACAGAGGAATCAGTGAGCTTGAAGATACATCAGTAGAAACTATGCAATACAAAAAAAACAGAGATTAAAAAGGCAGAGCCTGAGAGGCTTGTGGGACAATATCAAAAGGTCTAACATTCATATTATCAAATTTCCAGAAGGAGAGGAGAAAGAGATATTTGCAGAAAAAATATTTCAATGAACAATGGCTGAAAACTTTCTTTTTTCAATCTTTATGTGAAATGTGAAAGAAGGGTCATCAAGGAGCATCTGTAAAGGACCCATTTACAAAGCCAAAGTAGGGAAGGAATGAGGGTGGGAGGTGAGGATGGGTGGGGCAGGGGAAAGTGGTAGCAGGAAAATGGAGACAACTGTACTTGAACAACAAATTTAAAAAAAGAAACTTATTTATGAAGAAGTTAAAAACTATGAACGATAAAATGGCAATAAATACATATCTATCAACAATTTAATCTAAAAAAAAAAACAAACTAAGCAAACAAGAGGAATAGAGACAGAATCACGGATATAGAGAACATTTTGATGGTTGCCAGATGAGAGAAGGGTGTGGGAGAATGGGTGAAGAGGTGAGAAGATTAAGAAGTACAAATGTGTAGTTACAGAATAGCCATGAGGATGTAAAGTACAGTATAGGAAAAGGAGTAGCCAAAGAACCTATAAGGGCCAAGTCAAGGAACATGTATAAGGGACTCATGGACAAGGACAACAATTGGTAGGGGAGGAATGAGGGTGGGAGTAGTGGGGTGGGCAAGGCAAGGGAGAGCAACAGGGGAAAAACTGGGACAACTGTAACTGAACAATAATAAAAAAGAAAATGTTCTTGTGAGAAATATACTACCTACTTAACTTGCCTATGTAGCTTAAATTGTACCACCCACTACCACATTCACATGTGATTAGCTCTAATCCCACAGCACTCTCCCTTCCTTCTCTCCTCATCATAAAATGAATTGAACCAAAGATGTACTCCTATGGGACCCAAAGGAAACAAGTCCATGTGACTTAAGTGGGGGTTAAACCTGGCTGCAGGGGTGTGCAGGTGCTAAAAACCTGGCAAACGGTGTAGCCCATTTCCTTGGCTATGGTGATTAGTTAGCTTTCATCCCAGGGACTCAGCCAGGGCAATGACTATTTTCTGGGATTTTTCCCTCAAAAGTTTGAGGAGACTATTATTTCTGGCTTGATGGCTGAGCTGCTAGGATATGAGGGTAGATCTTCTGGTGGATATTTCAATGCTATTCTATGAGAATCTCAGGGTGAATTCTGGAAATGCAAAAAGTATAGTGAAAAATCAGCATGAAGGAAGAAAAGGGAGGAGAGGGAAGAGAGAGACAGAAGCACAAAGAGAGTGAATGTGTGTGTGTGTGTGTGAGAGAGAGAGAGAGAGAGAGGGAGAGAGAGACAGAGAGAGAGAGACAGAGAGAGAGAGACAGAGAGACAGAGATGAAAATGTTGTCTGAACTTTTGGATGCAGTACTGGCTGAAATGGACTCTATCCCTGGATTTGCCAGGTACTAGACTAATAAATCCCTTTCTCTTTTCTTTCTTAAACTAGCATGAGTTAGGTTTCTATCACCTTTGACTGAGAGAGTCTTCATCAATGTTCCAGGGTAACTGAAAAAGAGAGAAGGCATGCCATTTTGAGGAATGGGTCTGCTTTACTAACAAAGAGCTCAGGTCCTTAAAATACAACAGAGAAATGCTGAATAGATTGCATTGAAGGCAGGGAAGAAATGGTAAAATCATAAAGGATACCAGAGCAAAAATGATCAGGCCTAATCCAACTTACAGTCTAATTATTAGGTAAAGGTTTGTGTAAAGCTTTTAAGACTTACCCTGCCTTTGTAAGTATTATCCACTGATACTTAGTTACTAGTTAAACTATACTGCCTGGAGACAAGAATTCACATAGGGTTCAAGTTGGATTTTTCACTTGAGAGCTCTTATGCAACTGCAGTCAAATATGAGGCTGCAGTGATCTGAAATCTTGACTTGGTTGAATGTCCAAAATGGTGCACTAACATGGCTGGCAGTTGATGGTGGTTACTGGCCATCTATACATAGATGGAGCATCTATACATAGTCTATTCATGTGGTTTTCTTTCCTCACAGTGTGACTGCCTCAGGGTAGTTGGACTTATTACCTGGTAACTGAGGACTCTAAGCAAAAAATGTTGTGGTGAACAAGGCAGAACCTGACTTTATTTCCCCTAGCCTTGGGAGTCACATAAGATTTCTTCTGTATTCTATTGGATACAGCTTAGCCACAAGCCTGCCTAAGTTCACGGAGAGATGATATAAATCCCACCTCTCAATAGGCAGAGTGTCAAAAAAAACAATGTGTGCTGTAAAAACAAGATTTCCACAAAGATCTTTCCTATATTTGTAATCTCTGTCTTTGTAAACAGACTTTGTGAGGGTTATAATTGATGTCGGGCCTTCTCCAGGTTACCTGACATCTCTGGGGGTATTAGCCACTGAGGTACCACCTGCTTTGTCTAAAGATCCTGGGTACATGCATTGTATTACTGTTTATTTCTAGCTCAAGTCACCAGTAAGATATTAATCTTGTCTCTGTGTGGTATGGTTCTTGCTCTTTGCTCCAAGTCTACCCCATTCTCCCCTTTATCACTTTCCCTGGAAGTGAGGCTACACCTTTGGCAGCAGCTATTACAGAGTGAGACTATCATTAGCCAGTTGTCCCAGCAGCACCCACTCTGAGAGTTCCACTCAGATCATTTCAGCGCACACCACTTTGGTGCCACTCTCAATTTCATTGCCTACAGCCTAAAGGGTATCCAGATTAGGTTGCTATGGTTTAGGAAGATCTCCTTCCTAAATTCTTGTTAATGGAAGATGAACAGATGAGCATAGGAGTGATCTGTGCCACTGACAGAGATAAGAAAAAAGCCCTGCGAAAGTTTGCTACTTATCCTGCAGAAACTCTTCCAAAGCAACAATAAGTCACTGGCCAATGGTTTTGAAAATAAGGCTGATTCTGACTTTTTGGTTATTTTTCCAGGAACTACCTATAAATAAAATACAACACTGAGACTTTACCTGTAGTAAAAATTTTGAAGCAAATCAAACACAAGGAATATAGTATGCAGATAAATGCAATATTCTCTGAATTGCTATATTTAGTATTTTTAATTTTTGAATGGGTATGGTTCACTGCCAAAATAATACAAAACACTAGAATTCCACTAGTTATTATGAAACAACTAAACAGGAAGCTGTCAATTTGTAAACTAATTTTGGGCTTCTAAGAGCAAAAATAAACCCAACTATTTTATGGGACCACAAGTTTTTCTCACATTCTTAAATGTCATTTTGCCACAACAATGTGAATAACATTGCCCAAAATGTAACTTTAAAATGAAGACTAAACAAGAAATTTAAGCTCCAAAGAAAATATTTGTGAACAGTCTAAAAGAGGAATAATGGTAATTTATAAGGTTTGTTGGGAAATGACATTCAAAGGAATATTATATTCAAACTATATATTATGCTTAGAGTGTCTGTGAAGCTTATAAGAAAAAAAATCATGAAATTAGAAAGCTAGTCGTTAGGAGTTGAAAGATGTGGTAACTATGCTGGCTGTGGTTAAGAGCACAGGTAATTCATTTTAAGTAACACAACACTGTATTTCCCTTCCTGAAATTTCAGAGAAAAGCAATTTCAGTAGGATGAAAAAACACTAAATTGAAAAAATGTTTGGTTTGGCTCTTTTCAACACCTCATGGACCAAATCAAAAAGACTGTACAACTGATTGCCCCAATTGTGAAAAATCTATAGGACAATAAAAACGAGTCCTCCCAAAGTTAATTCAGAAGCAAACTCTAAAATCAATGGTATTTTTCTTAATTCTTTTTCATTTGAGAATGAAGATTCTATACTACTCTTATTTTAAAAAAGAGAACTCAGGAATCACAACAGAAAAACTCAGGTAATAGTGCACAGAGACATTATTAGGAGGTTAGAATCAGAGTGGGTCATTGAAGACATGATACCTGGTTTACAATAGTTGAGAGGTCTTTGTTGTGTATGTTCTGTTGTCTATGACAGTGATAGATGCAGTATGTTCTGCGGAGAGAAGGCCTATAGCTTTCCTAACTCTGGCTTGTTGCTTCTTGTTAGCAAAAAGTTACATTGGGAGTAATTGCTACAAGATTTGACAGTCTTGTTAAGAATATCAGAAGTTAGAGCCTTTCCATAATGTTGGTCTCAGTGGCAAAAGAATTACCAATGGGTGGTGAAAAAATCTGCTCCTTTTTTGGAAGACATAAATTCAAGGGATTATAGATGCTGCCTTACTATGACCTTAAATTAATTGTTGTTTTTTAAAAGTATATTTTTTTATTATGCTATTACAGTTGTCCCATTTTTTTCTGCTTAATTCCAATCCTCCTCACAGCCTCCAACCACCAACATCCCCCCTTCACTTAGTTAATGTCCATGGGTCATACATATAAGTTCTTTGGCTTCTCCATTTCCTATACTATTCTTAACCTCCCCCTGTCTATTTTCTACCCATCATTTATACTTCTCATTCCATGTACCTTCCCTCCTTCTCCCCAGCCCCCTCCCCCACTGATAACCCTCCATGTGATCTCCATTTCTGTGATTCTGTTCCTGTTCTAGTTGTTTGCTTAGTTTTTTGTTTTGTTTTTTAGGTTCAGTTGTTGATAGTGGTGAGTTGTTATCATTTTACTATTCATAGTTTTTTATCTTCTTCTTTTTCCTAGGTGAGTCCCTTTAACATTTCATATAATAAAGGCTTGGTGATGATGAACTCCTTTAAATTGACCTTATCAGCAAAGCACTTCCATTCTAAATGATAGCTTTGCTGGACAGAGTCATCTTGGATGCAGGTCCCTGCCTTTCATGACTTTGAATACTTCTTTCCAGCCCCTTCATGCCTGCAAGGTTTCTTTTGAGAAATCAGCTGATAGTCTTATGGGAACTCCTTTGTAGGCAACTGTCTTCTTTCTTCTTGCTGCTTTTAAGATTTTCTCCTTATCTTTAATCTTGGGTAACATAATTATGATGTGCCTTGGTGTGTTCCTCCTTGGGTCCAACTCTCTGGGCTTCCTGGACTTCCTGGAAGTCTATTTCCTTTGCCATATTTGGGAAGTTTTCCTTCATTATTTTTCTAAATAAGTTTTCAATTTCTTTCTCTTCCTCTTCTCCTTCTAGAACTCCTATCATTCATATGTTGGATCATTTGAAGTTGTCCCAGAAGTTCCTAAGCCTCTCCTCATTTTTTTGAGTTCTTATTTCTTCGTTCTGTTCTGGTTGGGTGTTTTTTCTTCCTTCTGCTCCAGATTATTGATTTGAGTCCCATATTTCAGATTCAGGTTCTTATACAGTTTCTTTAGCCCACAGGGACAGAAAAATCTTAAAGCTCTTACCCAGACCCTAAACCCATGAGGCCCCTCCAGGCAGTCTATTCAGACCTGCCACAAGGGCAGGCATGGTGGAAACAAGTGTAATTACAATCAACTCAATATATATATGCTGGGCATGACAGAGTTTCCATGTGGAGATTCTTTCCTAATATTTCCCAGGAAACAGAATATTTTCCAAATTATGAATCCTCAGAAGAATCAGTTGAGTAATAAGGAAAATAAGATCATGTGTTATAATATAATGTCCCTGCAAGAATTAAACAATCAACCAAGAGATGATACTGTTTTGAAACAATCCACTAACATCGAATGAAAGGCAAGATCAAGAAATGCTATGCCTACCCTTTGCAACCACATGGATAGAGCTGGAGAGCATTATGCTATGAAATAAGCCAGGTGGTGAAAGGCAAATATCATATGATCTCACCTATAAGTGAAACCTAATCAACAAAACAAACAAGCAAGCAAAATATAACCAGAAACATTGAAATTAATAACAAGGTAACAGTAACCAGAGGGAAGGTGGGAGGGGATACTGGAGGGGGAAGGGGAAGGGTTTTCAGGAACATGTATAAAGGACATATGTACAAAACCAAAGGGGGGTAGGATCAAGGGTGGGAAGTTTTGATGTCTGGGGTCAGGGGGTGGGTGTTGGGGGAAAATGAAGACAAGTGTACTTGAACAACAATAAAAAAATGAAAAAAAAAAAGAAATGCTGAGTGGGAGGTGTAGGTCAACTTTTTCAGGGAAGAACCATGTAGAAAAGTGGCTATGAAGTAATCACTATTGCTTATAGTTATTGTCACCTAACAAGTGTATGTTTGTGGCCCTTTCTGCTGCCAATGGTGAGTCATGCTTGCAAATAAAATAAATATTTGTCAGTTTATAAACATAGTATACTTTAAACAAAGTCTATGAGTGTAATCCAAAAAGTAACAAGTTTTGGACGGAAAGTAAGTTCTTACCTTGATAATTTTGACATGTAATCATGTGATTCCATGTAGTACTGTTACATTTGTTAGGTGATACAAATATTATGTTATTTAAATATTACCCAGTAATGTTTGCTGGCATTTCCCAATTTGAATATCTACTATTGGCTACAGTCATTTGTTAATGTTATAAAACATAATAAGTCTTATTTATTAAATGTCTCTTTTCAGATAACAATAATGAGTATAGAGTATGAGGAATATTATAAGTATTTTAAAAACAGCTTATGATTTTGAAAATTCTTGAGACGACCAGAAAATTCTGATTTCTCACTGTGGAATCTCAAAGATTAACAACTGTTAGGAATTCAGAAACACTGGCTTGTCAGGAACCCCCAAGCTCTACCAGGTTCACACAGCTTCAGTGTTACTTGTCAGTTCCCTCATGTAGGCCTTAGGTGGATTCCTAAGTTTCTGGCTTAAGTCTCAACTTGCAGGATGCTTTCCTATTCTAGATCTGGATGCTACCCTGGCTTCCACCTTCCTTGACTGAGGCTTTTGTCCACTGCCCATATCCTCCTAGGTCCATCCCCTCTACTTTTGACAGTGGACATTGCTCGTGTTATGGAATAGAAAGGCTAGGTTCTTGCCATACCCTAAACGGGCCACTTAAAGAATTGTGTACCTGTTATCCTTTGTACATTTTCCCCAGCCTTAGATCCAGTCTTTCCTTGCTTGCCTGTCCTGTCCTGTGTTACAAGAGGCTGACTCTGGTGGACTGCTTCACCTGGGCTCCCTTTGGGTTAGATTTTGGCCCACAGGTTAAATTCAGCCCACTGCCTACTTTCATAGACAAAGTTTTATTGAACCACAGCCATGCACATTCATGTACATATTATCTGTGTCTATTTTCATTGTACGACAGTACAGTTGAGTAGTTGTAACACAGACTGTATTACTCATGAAATCCAAAATATTTACTACCCATCCTTTATACAAAATGTTTGCTGGCTCCAGGTTAAGCCCATGGAGACTCTAGCATTCTATCAGACTCTCTGGCATCAGTAGAATCTCTTCTGGTGTATAACTTCCACCAAGAGGCCCATCATCCTACACTCCAACTCTCTTGAGTGAGAAGCCTAAGAATGGTAATGGCTTTCTGCCATTGCTAGTCTGAGTGAATCAATGTTCCTTGTTTGCTCCTCTAATTCTCATACTTTTGTAAGTATACCTTAATTAATATCTCTTCATCTGATCCATGTGCAGTAAGTTTTTCCTGCCAGGATTTGACTAGTATGACATGAATATATGTTTCACCTTGGTCACATACTTCAGTAGACTTATTGGCAAGGGACATGGGTTTATGTAGAGCCAGAGTCTGATGCACTTCCATGGATAAGATTATTTTTCTGTTAGCTAGTACAGTAGTCTTCACTGCTGAGCTAGACTCCTCACTTCAGGCTTTGCCCTTAAGAATAGCTTATCCCTTTTGACTGTCGAACCATCCTCAAAGTCCAAGCACACTCTGTGCCTGAGTCTTTTACAAATTATACAAGAAATCAGTAGATGCCCTTATACCTCTTTTTCTGGTAAAATATGATGCGTTTAGGAATCTCTATGGGTTAAGCTGGTTTTAACTTCTCTGCCAATGTCTAGATCAATTGCTTCTAAAAGGGAGTTGAAATAATCTTAAGTCTTATAAGAAACACAAGTGGGTCTCTGTCTAGATTTGTAGAGTTTTGGCTATGATAGGATGTTATGATATCAACTCTAAATCTGGCTTTTTACAATTTTTATTTGCTGTAGTGACTTACAAATCTTCTAACTATCGAAATAATCTGTGCCTGCTAGAATTTCTTTTTTGGGGGGAAACAATAGAAGAAACTAATTTTTTGCGATGTTGATTATAACCTAGGTTACTCCAAAGTTTTCCTAAGAATAAAAATATAATTTTCACATTTTCATTAGACTTGCCATCTGAGTATTAACTATATAACATAAACTTGATCAAGTTTATGGAAGGCACATCCCAAAATGAGAAATCTCCAAGTATGAAAGTCATATGTAGTGTTCTTGACTTCAGTAATCTTGTTTTCCATTTCCTTCTGCCTCTCAGTTGGACTATTTAAATTTTCTTATACAATAATTAGTTAACTAATACCTACACTCCATTCAAGGAGTGTTATATAAAAATTTTAGGAATGTAAGTGCCATGTCTACAATATTGGTAGTAGTTATATTATTACTTATGAATATAATTCCATAAGGATAGTAAGTAATAAGCAAGCTTAATCAGTAACACTTACTTACATCTTCATAGTTTACAAGGCATTTCCTTAAGCAATGTCTCACTGATCTTCATAATAACCATGTAAGGTAAATATTATTTACTCCTACTATACAAATAAGGACATTGAGGCTATCTTCTTTGCTTGATGTAATATATCTAGCAAGTTTTCATGTTGTTCATGGGCTGTGTAAAATTGGGTGGTTGATTGGTGGGACCTCCAGCAGGAAGAAATGGAAGTATGACAAACTGAACTAGCTGCAGAGAATAGACCCAGCAACAACATCTTGGCAGATTGAGACCAAAAACTGACAGGCAGAGCAAGTCTGGGCATATTTTAAGTATCATCAGCATTAAGAAAGAGGCTACTTAGTAGAAAAATTATAGCAATGGAAGTAGTTAGACACTGAACTATTCTGGGGTGTTTAGAAGACAATTTCAGGTACAAGCACAGTGTCATGGACTGGTCCAATATGGGAGGCAGGGAAATGCCTATCAAGTGCTGTTAACTTTAAATTCCACCTATGGGGAAGCTGTGACTCCTATTTGTATCCTGCTTCTATTCCATTGACTGACTCTATGAGTATGCACTTTCAGTGGCTGGCACAGGGATAATGAGGGCAAGAGATATTAGGCAGGGACTGAGCAAGAAGAAGCAATTCCTAATCCTTTTCTTTCATAGCCTATGCACTTTCCACTATACCTCACTACCTGTCATGGGTGAAACAGGACAGAAAATGAAGAAGAGATAAAGAAACAAAGGTCAAGGTGTGCAGGTGAGATTTTAGCTTATTCTTGAATAGAATTTATGTCCTGTTATATGTTGTGACTCTTGACAAAGCTCAATAATAACATTAATTGTACTAAAACCCAATTATATATTTTATCATCTTCTTCAGAGAAGTCGCGTTGGCAAACTTTCTTCCCATTTTTTTCTCTTCTAAATATCTATTCTTAGTTTCAAAAAACAAATGAAGCAAATGATCCTTCCTCTCATTTTCTATGGATATAAAAACTCCTTAGAGCTGTGCTGTTCAATATGGTATCTATCATCTACATGTAGCTATTAATACTTGAAGTGTGGCTACTCTTCACTTAGATGTACCATAAGTATAAAATATATACTGCACTTTGAAGATTTAGTATGAAAAAAGATAAAATCTCATTAATAATTTTTACATTGATTACATGTTGAAATTATAGTATTTTGGACATATTGAGTTAAATAGAATATATTATTAAAGTTATTCTCACCTTTTTCTTTTTTAGTGTGACTATAAGAAAATTTAAAATTATGTCTGTGGCTAACATATTTTTATTGAACAATGCTTTTTCTGGGAGAAGTACTAGGTTCTTAAAGGAGTGCTCCATTTCAGCATTTATCAAATAATTCTCTCCCCTTTAGGCCAGTTCTAACAAATCAAATAATGCAGATTTCATAATTGGAAGGAAGGCTACAAGTCATTTGGAAATTAGGTGATGAAACTGCAATAGGATCATAACTCCAGCATGACAATATCCTTTCTGAGCCTTTCTCATTCTAAATGAAATAGTCACTGCTTTGTTTTTTTCCTCTAGCTAATTTACATCTTACTTTCTTTCTGTCAGAAGTGTCATTTCTGTGATTGATAAAACCATCTTTGCTAAGTGCAAAAACAAGGCCACTACATTATTCAAATTGGATTCATTGCAAATATTCTCATCTTCTGGAATGGGAAGAATTTATATAGTTGCTGGGAAACTCTTTTAAAAATCATAATGTTTGGTTTCTTTCAAAAGTTTAAGTGAAGATTACAGGAACAAAAATATACTTGCAAATATGGAAAGCATCAAGACACTATCTGACAGAACAAATTGTTTTTATTCTTAGATCATGTCTATACATGGCCTCTGAGTTTGCCACTTTGTGACTCAAAGGTTTTAGGGTTACCTTAGCAATGGATTTATGTAAAATTAATTAGATCAACTATGCAATAGATTTCATTCACTTAAAGTTGATTAAATTTTTATTTTATTTTCATTTTTTACAAATTTCCTCCCAGTTTTATTGAAAAATAATTCATGTGCATTGCATGTTTTGGTATTTCTTCTTTTTATATATTTCTAACAATTTATTAAAAATTAAATAAATGGTACTTAGACAAGGTTAAGGTTTTAGAGATGACTTTAACAAGCCTGTAGCCTTCATTTTATGAACACATCTAGGTCAGTAACAACAGTGTTAGAACTTTATTACTTGAAAATAAAGAAAACATTGAACAAATGAAACTGACTCTTTCTCTTTAAGAGGCAACTGGGACCAACTATATGGTTATATATACTCCCATGATGCTTTTTTCCTGCTTTGCTTTTCTTTTAAAAATATATGTATTGAATTTATTAAAATATAAGTAACTCAGACTTATATATTATTTTGAATTATCATTTTAAGTTACACATAGTAAAATTCGCTTTGGAATTTTAACACATGCATAGATTTTTGTAACTGCCACTAATGGGATATAGAACAATTTCAACACTCCCAAAAATTCCTTCCTGCTACTTCTTTTCAGTTAAACACTTCTTCTCTCTATTATCCTTGGCAACCACTGATGGGTTTCCTGTCCTTATAATTTTACCTTTTAGAGAATACTACATGAATGGAATCATATAGCACATAACATTTTGTGGCAGTTTTCTTTTAATCATCATAATGTATTTGAGATTGATGAGAATAATGTTGTTATAGCTATCAAAAATTTGTTCCTTATTATTAAAGACCACAGCAATATGTTTGAATAGTGTTGTGGTCAATGTGAATAAATATGTTTGTTTATTCACTTAATGTGGTATCTTTGGGTTGTTTCCAAATTTGGGTGACTACAAATAATGCTGCTAAATGTTCATGTACAGGTTTTTGTGAGAATGTAAGTTTCATTTCTCTAGGGTAAATGCCTAGGGGTTGGACTGCTGGTTCACATGGAAAGTATATATTGAAATTTATAAAAAGTGCCAAATTGTTTTCCAGAGTGACTGTGTCATTGTGTATTCCCACCAGTAACATACGAGCATTTCAGTTGCTTTGCAGCCCTGCTATCACTAGATATTAATAACATTTTTTGTTTTAGTTATTCTAACAGGAATGTAATGATATCTCATTATAGGAGACCATTCTGTGTGGTGTGGGCCCAGACAGGACCCATGCCCACAGATAGGTTCTCCCGTGGGGAATCAGGCCTGCATTGTACCTAGACTGCTATGAGACTTGTTTTTGTTAAACTCCTCACCCTGCATTGAGGCAGCAAACATTTACTGCATATCTTTAAAGCAACTTCCTAAAAATCTATGCTAAACCTTACAAGGATGAGTGTAACCAGTTCAACCACTCTTCCCTTTACATTTGCAAATATCCTTCTTCTGTGATGTGATTAGCAGCATCCTCTCCTTTATTTTTTGTAAAAGGTAACCACCTAAAGCGAACCTGCACATAATAAATGAGGACCATCATGTAATGTGCCCAAAAAAGCAATAAAGGCTTGTCAAGGCAAAGGCAGAGGATATTTCTCCTCTTGGGAGAAAAGCCATGCCACCCTTTTTCCTCCACAGGACTCGGTAGTCTGTGTGGATTTATCGTGTCTCATCCACAACATGGTGGACCCCATGAGCCAGGGGTCCGCATCATCTCATTGTTATTTTAATTTGCATATCCTTAATGATTAATTATCTCAAATGTCTTTTTTGTGTTTATTTGCTACCCATAGTATTTTCTTTGGTAAAATGTCTATTCAAATATTTGCCTCCATTTTTTTTTATTTTGGGTTTTTAATTTTCTTATGAAGTTTTGAGTTCTGTCCTTTGTCAGATGTGACTTTCTAAGATTTCTCAGTCTGTAGCTTGTCTTCTCATCTACTTTATAGAGTCTTTCAAAACTCAAATTTTTAAAATTTGAAATGTGCCTACATTTTCAATTTTTTCTTTCATGGATTGTACTATTAGTGTCATATATAAGAAATGTTTGCAAAGCCTAAGGTCACAGGTTTTTCCTATACTTTTCTTATATTTTCCTCCAAGAGTTTAGCTTTTTGATCCATTTTGAGGATTTTTATGGGGGTATATATAGTGTAAAATACAGCTCAAAGATCATTTTTCTCATAGGGATGTGCAATTGGTCCAGCACCATTTATTGAAAACTGTCCTTTCTCTACTGAATTGTCTTTGCATCCTTGTCAACTGACCATGTTTATATGGATTTATTTCAGGATTCACCATTTTTTCCTATTGACCTATACATCTATCCTTCTGATCAGTATCAGTCTCTCTTGATTACTGTAGCTTTAGAGAGTGTTTTAATATTGGATGGTGTAAGTTATTCAGATTTTCCTTTTTCAAAATTGTTATAGTTATTCTAACTTTTACCTTTCCCAGATAGGGTCAAGTTAAAGGACTTCATCATCACAAAACCCTTATTATATGAAATGTTAAAGGGACTTAGCTAAGAAAAAGAAGATAAAAAATATGAACAGTAAAATGGCAACAAACTCACAACTATCAAAAACCAAACCTAAAAAAACTAAAGCAAACAACTAGAACAGAAACAGATTCACAGAAATAAAGATCACATGGAAAGTTATCAGCGAGAAGAGAGTGGGGGGAGAATGGGGGAAAAAAGTACAGGGAATAAGAAGTATAAATGTTAGGTACAAAATAGACAGGGGAAGGTTAAGAATACTATGGGAAATGGAGAAGCCAAAGAACATATGTGTAGGACCCATGGACATGAACTAAGGTTGGGGAATGCTGGTGGGGGAGAGGGGTCCAGAGTAGAGGGGAATAAAGAGGAGAAAAAACAGGACAACTATAATAGCATAATCAATAATATATACTTAAAAAACCTTAGAATCATCTTGGCTATATGTATAAAGAATCCTGATCAAATTTTCACTGGGATTGCTTACATTATACAGACCCATTTGGAGAGAACTGACATTTTAACTATATTCTGTCAATACATGAACATGTTATTTCTGTCCATTTTTTAGGTCTTCTTTGAGTTCTTTCATTAGTGATTTGTGGTTTGCCACATACACATCCTACCTACTTCTTATATATTTATACTTAATGTAAACTTATGTATACTTAAGGTATTTTTATTTAAATTTCAAATTCTGGCTATTCATTGTTGGTATATGGGATAGCAATTGTCTTCTGTATTTAACTTTCTGTTCTGTGACTTTGCTATGCTTGCTTATTACTTCCAGATTTTTTTGTAGATTCTTTGGGATTTAATACATAGATAATCATGTCATATGCAAAAACATTTTTCTTTCCAATCTAATATATTTATTTCTCATTATTGTCTTATTGAATTACTTAAGACTTCCAGTAGAAAGTCGAATAGGTGGAGTGAGACAAGACATCTTTGCTTAGTTCTTGGATCTTAGGGAAAAGCATCAACACTTAAGTACAGTCTCAAGTATAATAGTAGCTGCAGATATTTTATAAATGTTCTTTATCTATTTGGAAAACTTTCCCTCTAATTCTAGTTTGGTCAGTGTTTTTATCACAAGTGAGTTCTGGATTTGTCAAATGCTTTTCTGCATTGATATGATGATCTGAGTGCTTATTTTTAGCTGCTATGGAAATGGATTATATGCATTGATGTATTTATTTATTTTTAGAGAGAGGGGAAAGGAGAAAGAGAGAGGAAGAAACATCAATGTGTGGTTGCCTCTTGCACACCCCCTACTGGAAACCTGGCCCACAATCCAGGCATGTGCCCTGATTGGGTATCGAACCAGTAACCCTTCAGTTCACAGGCCCACACTCAATCCACTGAGCCACACCATCTAGGGCTATCTATATTGATTGATGTTTGATTGCTGAACCAGCATTGTATATCTGGAATAAATCTCATTTGGTCCTGGTATGTAAAGTCTTTATACACTGTATTTTTTGAATTTTTATTTATTTTTTATTGTTTAACTACATTTGTCCCACCTTTTCCCCCATTGCTCTCCCCCTACTCTTCCACTCCCAAAGTCAATACCTCCCATTCTCCATGCCCATGAGTCCTCCATTCATGTTCCTTTGTTTGCCTCTTCCTCTTTTTTTCCCCCCATTATCCCCCCTTCCTTCTCCCTTCTAGCCACTGTTACTTTGTTCTTTATTTCCAAGTATCTAGTTCTATTTTGCTCATTTGTTTGTTTGGTTGATTATGTTTCACTTATCGGTGAGATAATATGTATTTGTCTTTCACTGCCAAGCTTACTTCACTTAGCATAATGCTCTCCAATTCCATTGATGCTGTAGTGAGTTCCTTCTTTCTTTCTGCTGCATAGTATTCCATTGTGTAAATGAACCACAGTTTGTTTTTTTAATTACTTTATAGTTGTTCAATTACAGTTCTCTGCAATTTCTCCCAACCACTCCCCCCCCAACCCCCTGCCAAACTCACCTCCCTCCCTTGTTTCCACCCGCCCCCTTGGTTTTGTCCATGTGTCCTTTGTAATAGTTCCTGAAAACACTTCTCCCCAATGTCCCCTCCCCACTCCCCTCTGGATATTGTTAGATTGTTCTTAATTTCAATGTCTCTGGTTATATTTTGTTGGTTTTTTCTTTTGTTGATTAGGTTCCAGTTAAAGGTGAGATTATATGGTATTTGTCCCTCACCACCTGGTTTATTTCACTTAGCATAATGCTCTCCATGAACCACAGTTTTTTAATCCTCTCATTTTTTATAACTTTTTTACTGTTGTTCAAGGGCAGTTGTCTCCATTTCCACCCCACCCCCCAACCCCAGCCATACCAACTTCCCACCCTTGATCCTACCCCCTTTTGGTTTTGTTCACATATCCTTTATACATGTTCCTGAAAATCTTTCCCCCTTTCCCCTCCATTATTCCCTCCCTTCTCCCCTCTGGTCACTGTTAGCCTGTTCTCTATTTCAGTGTCTTTGGCTATATTTTGCTTGTTTGTTTTGTTGTTTAGGTTCCTGTTAAAGGTGAGATCATATAGTATTCGTCTTTAACGGCCTGGCTTATTTCACTTAGCTTAATGCTTTCCAGCTCCATTCAAGCTGTTGCAAAGGGTAGGAGCTCCTTCTTTCTTTCTGCTGCATAGAATTCCATTGTGTAAATGTACCAGAGGTTTTTGATCCATTCATTTACTGATCGGCATCTAGGTTGCTTCCAGCACTTGGCTATTGTAAATTGTGCTGCTATGAACATTGGGGTGCATAGGTTTTTTTGGATTGGTGTTTCAGGGTTCTTAGGATATAATCCCAGCAGTGGAATTGCTGGGTCAAAAGGGAGATCCATTTTAAGTTTTCTGAGGAAGTTCCATACTGTTTTCCATAGTGGTTGTACCAGTCTGCAGTCCCACCAACAGTGCACTATGGTTCCCTTTTTCCCACAACGTCTCCAACACTTGCTGTTTGTTGCTTTGTTTATGATGGCCATTCTGACTGATGTGAAGTGGGATCTTATTGTGGTTTTAACTTGCATCTCTCTGATAGCTAGCGACATTGAGCATCTTTTCATGTATCTCTGGGTCCTCTATAGGAACCACTACTCCTAGGAGAAGTGTCTGTTCAAGTCCTTTGCCCATTTTTTAATTGGGTTGATTGTCTCCTTAGAGTGGAGTCATGTAAGTTATATACATATTTTGAAGAGTAAACCGTTGTCTCAGGTATCATTGGCAAATACGTTTTCCCATACAGTTGGTTCTCTTTTTATTTTGATACTGTTTTCTTTAGCCATGCAGAAGCTTTTTATTTTGATAAGGTCCCATTTGTTTATTCTTTCCTTTATGTCCCTTGCTCTAGGGGACATATCAGTAAAAATGTTTCTGCGTGAAATATCTGAGATTTTCCTGCCTATGTTGTCCTCTAGGACTTTCATGGTCTCATAGTCTATATTTAAATTTGTTCTCCACCTTGAATTTATTTTTGTGTTTGGTGTGAGTTGGTGCTCGAGTATCTCTTTTTTTTTTCATGTAGCTCTCCAGTTCTGCCAACACCATTTGTTGAAGAGGATATTTTTACTTCATTTTATGTTGCTGCACCCTTTGTCAAATATTAATTGACCATAGAGACTTACGTTTATTTCTGGGCTCTCTGTTCCCTTCCATTAGTTCATGTGCCTGTTTTCATGCCAGCACCAGACTCTTCTGATTACAATGACCTTTTAATACAGTTTAGAATCAGGTATTGTGATCCCTCCTACTTTTCTCTTCTTTCTCAAAATTGCAGCAGCTATTTGGGGTTGTTTATGGTTCCATATAAATTTCTGAAGTGTTTGTTCTATGTCTGTGAAATATTCCATTGGTACCTTAATAGGTATTGCATTGAATCTGTAAATTGCTTTGGGTAGTATGGACATTTTGATGATGTTAATTCTTCCAATCCATGAACACAGTATATGTTTCCATTTGTTTGTGTCTTCCTTGATTTCTTTCCTTAAGTTATGTAGTTTTCTGAATACAGGTCTTTTACCTCTTTGGTTAGGTTTATTACTAGGTATTTTATTTTTCTTTTTGCTATATTTAATGGGATTTTTTCTTAATTTTTGCTTCTGCTGTTTCATTGTTGGTATACAAAACTGCCTTTCATTTCTGGATAATGACTTTGTATCCCGCTGTTTTGCCAAATTCATTTATTAGGTCAAGCAGTCTTTTGCCTGAGTCTATAGGATTTTCTATGTATACTATCCTGTCATGTGCAAACAGTGACAGTTTTGTGTTTTCCTTTCC
Organism: Phyllostomus hastatus; assembly: GCF_019186645.2. NCBI lineage: Eukaryota > Metazoa > Chordata > Mammalia > Chiroptera > Phyllostomidae > Phyllostomus > Phyllostomus hastatus. The sequence goes on along the minus strand of NW_025334016.1, from coordinate 6,796,724 downwards.
AATTTGGATGCCTTTTATTTCCTTTTCTAGTTTGATCACTGTGGCTAAAACTTCCAATACTATAATGAATAGAAGTGGTAAGAGTGGACAACCTTGTCTTGTTCCTGATCTTAGTGGAAAAGATTTTAGTTTTTGCCCATTGAGTATGATGTTGGCTATAGGGCTCACATATATGGCCTTTATTATGTTGAGGAATGCTCCCTCTATACCCACTTTGCTGACTGTTTTATCATAAATGGGTGCTGTACCTTATTAAATGCTTTTCCTGCATCTATTTATATGACCATGTGCTTTTTGTCTTTGATTTTGTTTGTGTCATGTATTACATTTACTGACTTGCGAATATTTATCCATCCTCACAACCCTGGGATGAATCCCACTTGGTTATGGTGTATGATCTTTTTAATGTATTGTTGGATGGGGTTTGCCAATATTTTTTTGAGGGTTTTAGCATCTATGTTCATCAGCGATATTGGCCTGAAGTTTTCTTTCTTTGTTGTGTATTATCTGCTTTTGGGATTAGGATGATGCTAGCCTCATAAAAAGAGTTTGGGAGTCTTCCATCATCCTGGATTTCTTCAAATAGTTCATGAATAATAGGGGTTAGCTCTTCCTTAAATGCTTTGTAGAATTCTCCTGTGAAACCACCATCTTTCCAGGGATTTTGTGTGTCAGGAGTTCTTTGATTACTGCTTCAGTTCATTTGCTGTTATTGGTCTGTTCAGGCTTTCTGCTTCTTCTTCATTGAGTTTTGGAAGATTATATTTTTCTAGATATTTTTCTATTTCATCTAGGTTTTCAAATTTCTTGACATACAGTGCTTCATAGTAATTTCTTACAATCCTTTGTATTTCTGTGGTATCTGTTGTAATCTCTCCTCTTTCATTTCTGATTGTGTTTATTTGGGTCTTCCCTCTTTTTTCCTTGAAAATTCTACTTAAAGGCTTGTCGATTTTCTTTATCTTTTCAAAGAACCAGCTCTTGGATTCATTGATCCTTAGAATTATGCTTTTAGTCTGTATGTCATTTAATTCTACTCTGATCTTGGTTATTTCCTTCCTTCTACTTGCTCTGGGCTGTCTTTGTTGTTGTTGTCGAGTTCTTGTAGGCATAGGGTTAGGTTGTTTGTTTGAAATGTTTCTCTATCTTTTTTAGGTAGGTTTGTACAGCTATGAACTTCCCTCTCAGGACTGCCTTGGCTGTGTCCTATAGGTTTTGGGTTGTTGTGAGATCATTGTCATTTGTTTCCAGAAACCGTTTGTTTTCTTCCCTAATTTTCATCCTGACACATTCATTGTTTAATAGCATGCTATTCAATCTCCATGATTTTGAGTGTTTTATGTTTTGTTCCTTAGGGTCGGTTTCTAGTTTCAGTCCCTTGTGGCCAGAGAAAATGCTTGGTATGATTTCAATTTTTTTGAAATTGTTGAGGCTTGTTTTGTGTCCTCTCATGTGGTCTATCTTTGAAGTTGTTCCATGTACATTTGAAAAAAAATGTGTATATAGCTTCTTTGGGATGGAGGGCTCTGTATATATCAGTTAAGTCCATTTCATCTAGGGCATTGTTCAATGCCACAATGTCTTTGTTAATATTTTGTTTGGAAGATGTGTTCATTTTTGTCAGTGGGGTGTTAAAATCCCCTGCTATAATTGTGTTGCTGTCAATATCTTTCTTGAAGTCCTCTACAATTTTCTTTATGTTATTTTGGTGCTCCTATGTTGGATGCATATATATTTACAATGTTTATGTCTTCTTTTGGGTTCTTCCCTTGAGTATTATGAAGTGACCTTCTGTGTCTCTCTTTATGGACCTTTTTGGAAGTCTATTTTGTCTGATATGAGTATTGCTACCCCGGCTTTTTTTCCTGTCCATTTGATTGAAATATTTGTTTCCAGCCCTTCACTTTCAGCCTGTGTAGGTCTTTTGTTCTGACATTGGTCTCCTGTAGGCAGCACATGACGGATCATTCATATCCATTCAGCTATTCTATGTCTTTTGATTGGAGCATTTAATCCATTAATGTTTAAGGTTGTTATTGGTAGGTACTTATTCATTGCCATTTGCATATCTGTGTTTCTCTCTCTCTCTCTCTCTCTCTCCCTTCCTTTTCTCAAAGCATTCCCTTTAGCATCCTTTGCAGAGCTGGTTTGGTGGAGGTGTATTCTTTTAGACTTCTTTTGTCTGGGAAGCTTCTTATTTGGCCTTCTATCTTGATTGAGAGCCTTGCTGGGTAAAGTAGCCTTGGTTGCAGATCTCTGGTTCACATTACTTGGAATATTTCTTTCCATTCTCTTCTGGCTTGGAGCATTTCCATTGAGAAATCAGCTGCTAGCCTTATTGGGGCTCCCTTGTATGTTACTTCCTATTTCTCCCTTGCTGCCTTTAAGATTCTCTCTTTGTCTTGGAATTTTGCGATTTTAATTATGATGTGTCTTGAGGTGGGCCTCTTTGGCTTCCTCTTGATTGGGACTCTCTGTGTTTCCTGGATTTGTGTGACCTTTTCTCTCATCAGATTATGGAATTTTTCCATTATTACTTTTTCAAATAGGGTTTCTATCCCTTGCTCTTCTTCTTCTGCTGCTGGTATTCCTATTATATGGATATTATTACGTTTCATATTGTCTTGTATTTCTCTTAATCCTTCTTCATTCTTTCTGAGCTTCTTTTCCTTTTCTTGCTTTTTCTGGGTGTTGTTTTCTACTTTGTCCTCCAATTCACTGATCCAATCTTCTGCTTCATTGATGCTGCTTTTTATTCCTTCTACTGTGTTCTTCAGTTCAGAAATTGTATTCTTCATTTCCTCTTGGCCTTTGTTGATAGTTTCTATTTCCTTTTTCATGTTGATATATTTTGCAGTGAGTTCATTGTAGCTTTTCTGTAGTTTCTGGTAGCTCTTTGTGAGCTCGTTGAGCTTCCTGATAATCATTCCTTTGGACTCGGTATCTGATAGTTGAGTTGCCTCTATTTCATTTAGCATTCTTTCTGAAGCTTCCTCCTTTCCCTTCATTTTTGGGATTGTTTGTTTGTCTTCCTATTGTTCATGAGACTCTTCCTGTTAGCCTCTGTTTCTTAAATTTATCTGTTTTGGTTCCCTAGGTTTATGTTGTGAATTTCTGTCATACAATACCTGTGAGATTCAGTGGTGCAGTCTCCTTCAGGTATCCTAGTGTTCACAGCTTCCCCCTAGTCTTTTTTTGTGATCAGTTGGAAGGGTAAGGCAAAATGGTTTAAGACAGCAAGAAAGTATTCTATGATATTTACAGTAGCAGCCAGTGGAGAAGAGGTAGGAGATCCTTTGGCTATGTATAGTGTTAACTGTGATCTTCCACCCCACTAGCCACTTTTCAAAAGGGATGGAAAGAAGATAAGACTTTATTGGGGAGGAAAATATTGTGAGTTGGATCTAGAAAGCAGTGAGGTTGTGGGAGGTCAGATTTTGAGGTAGGGTGAGAGTAAAGAATAGTAAATAGGTGTAGTGTGTGAGAGAATAGAGTTAACCACTACAGTAATAGAGTTCGTCAAACCATGAAGTGGGCTGAGATCTGGAAGCTGTGTTGAGTAGTATTTACAATTGTATAGAATAGCTATTATTTACAGTAGTATTAGAGCAACAATCATATGACAAAATCTATGACATCTAGATAACAAGAATAGGGAGTATAGAACCTTGAGTAGTGTACCAATGGAACAGAAATGAAGGACAGTAAATTAGCAATACACTATGCATGAGATAACAGGGGAAACCTGTCAAATGATATAATATAACCAGCCAATCAAAGGAGACTATACAGAAAGGAGTACCAAAATACTATTAAAATTTAAAATGTCAGAATAATAAAAAAAAATGATAATACAAATATGCAATAACTTGCCGGTTCAAAAGAAAAAGAAGGAAAAAAAAGCAGTAGATGGAAGGAAGAAGAGATAAATTTGGACAGAAAGAAGCAATAACACTAGAAAGGAAGAAAGAGAAGCATAAGGAATTGAGAGGTACAAAAATAATAAGAATTAAAAAATGAAAAGTTACTTTAAAAAAAAGACAAAATAACAAAAAAAACCTCTTGTTTGTTTCCAACTGGCTAAACCCTTTTTTCTGGTCTTGCTGGCTTCAGCAGGCTGAGGGGTGATTGGTATCTCTTTTCTCTCTTCCCATCCAGCACTCAGTCAGCCTCTTGCATACACTCCCCAGGGCTAGCTGTGCATTCTCCCCAGATCCATTCTGGTGCCTTTCCACAGGGCCCTGAGTGCGGGATCTGGGTCCTCCTAAGCACACTCTCCGAAGCTCACGGCTGTTGGTTCCCTGGATGCTGCGTAGTTTTGAGTGTGCCTGCCTTCCCCCTGTTCACGGCTATGCGCTCTGGGGATCCTGTGGAGCACTCGCACCTTTTCCAGGTTCATGTGTATGGGCTTCAGGATCCTGAGGGGCTCGCACTTCCCCCGTGTTCGCAGCCATGGGCACCGGGGATCCTGCTGAGCACCCGCACCTTTTCCTTGTACACGGCTGTGGACTCTGGGTCTTCCACAAAATCATACTCTCTCAGGGTTATGGATGCTGGTGCACTGTGGGGCCAGGCTGCCCTTTGCCACACAGGATCCAGCGCACACTCTTCCCAGGGCTATGCATGGGTGCTCACAGCCCTTGTGTTATTGCCACTCAGTCCTCACTTTCTTCTCTGTGCCTTCAAGCAACCAGGCCTCCACCGGTGCTGCTCAATCCTTGTTTGGCCAGGGAGGGAGCTTTCTCCCAAGTGCCCTGAGGCAGACCTGGGAGCACCAGGCCTGGGGCTGCAACCTCCCTGATCCCGGCACTGATCCCTGGGCCCTTATTATCCTGAATCACTCTCCTTACTGTCTGGTTTTTCGGTGTCTGCTACAATTTTTTATCTCCAGTTTTCATGTATGTTGTGATATTGTTGGCTGTTTGCTCTGTTCCTCTGCTGATTGGCTAGGTTTTTCCCCGGTGTGTAGGGAAAAGTGGAATCTGCTCCCTCTTAACATGCTCTCATCTTCTCTCTCACCACAGTTTTTTGATCCACTCATTTACTGATGGGCATTTAGGCTATTTCCAGCACTTGGCTATTGTGAATTGTGCTGCTATGGACATTGGGGTGCATAGGTTCTTTTGAATTGGTGTTTCAGGATTCTTAGGATATAGTCCCAGCAGTGGAGTCACTGGCTTCAAAGGCAGTTCCATCTTTAGTTTTTTTAAGAAACCCCACACTGTTTTCCACAGTGACTGCACCAGTCTGCATTTCCACTAACAGTGTACTAGGATTCCCATTTCTCCACAACCTCATCAGCACTTGTTGTTTGCTGATTTCTTTATGGTGATCATTCTGACCAGTGTGAAGTGTTATCTCATTGTGGTTTTATTTTTCATGTCTCTAATGGCTAGTCATATTAAGCATTTTTTCATGTGTCTCTGGGTCCTCTGCATGTCCTACTTGGAGAAGTGTCTGTTCAGATCCTTTACCCATTTTTAATTGGATTATTTGTCTCCTGCTGTGGAGTCATGTGAGATCTTTATATATTTTGGAGATCAAACCCTTGTCAGAGGTATCACTGGCAAATATGTTTTCCCATACAGATGGTTTCCTTTCCATTGTATTGGTGTTTTGTTTAGTCATGCAAGAACTTTTTAATTTGATGTGGTCCCATTTGTTCATTCTTTCCTTCATATCCCTTGCCCTAGGAGATGCATCAGTGAAAATATTGCTCTGTGGGATATATAAGATTTTCCTGCCTGTTTTCCTCTAGGACTTTTATGGTATCACAATTTACATTTAAGTCTTTTATCCACCTTGAGATTATTTCTGTGTATGGTGTAAGTTGGTGTTGAGTTTCATTTTTTGACAAGTACTTTTCCAGATCTCCTGACACAATTTATTAAAGAGGCTATTTTTCTCCATTTTATGTTCCTGCCCCCTTTGTCAAATATTAACTGACTGTACTGAATTGGGTTTATTCCTGGGCTCTCTATTCTGTTCCATTGGTCTATGTATCTATTCTTATGCCAGTACCAGACTGTTTTGATTATAGTGGCCTCAAATTATAGTTTGATATCAGGAATTGTGATCCCTCCTTCTTTGTTTATTTTTTGTCAAAATTGCTGAGGCTATTCAGAGTCATTTATGGTCCCATATAAATTTTTGAAATGTTTATTATATATCTGTGAAATATGTCATTGGGATTTGGGTAAGGATTGTTTTGTATCTGTAGATTGCTTTGTGTAGTAAGGATGTTTTAATGATATCAATTCTTCCAATCTATGAACAAGGTATATGCTTCCATTTATTTGTGTCTTCCTTAATTTCTTTCTTCAGCATTGTATACTTTTCTGAGAATAGGTCTTTTACAACCTTGGTTAAATTTATTCCTAAGTATTTTATTTTCCTTGTTGCCATAGCAAATGGGATTTTCTCCCTAATTTCTGTTTCTCATATTTCATTGTTGGTGTGCAAAAACACCTTCTATTTCTGAATGTTCACTTTGGATCCCACCATTTTATCAAATTCATTTATTAGGTCAAGTATATTTTTGGTGGAGTTTATAAGGTTTTCTATGTACACAATCATGTCATCTGCAAACAGTGACAGCTTTACTTCCTCCTTTCCAATTTAGATGCTTTTCAATTCTTTTTCTTGTCTGATCGCTATGGCTAGAACTTCCAATACTATATTGAATGGAAGTGGTGAAAGTGGACATCCTTGTGTTTTTCCTTATCTTAGGGAAAAGCTTTTAGTTTTTGCCTTTTGAGTATGATGTTGGCTTTATGATTCTCATATATGGCCTTGATTATGTTGAAGTATGCTCCCTGTATTCCCACTTTGCTGAGTGTTTTTTTAATTTAAATTATTTTATTGTTGTTCAATTACAGTTGTCTGTATTTTCTCCCCACCCCCTCCAAACCCACCTCCATCCCTCGCTTCCACCCTCCCCCTTTCTTCCACCCTCCCCCTTGGTTTTCTCCGTGTGTCCTTTAAACTAGTTCCTGAAAACCCTTCTCCCCACTGTCCCCTCCCCACTTCCCTCTGGCTATTGTTAGATTGTTCTTAATTTCAATGACTCTGGTTATATTTTGTTTGCTTTCTTCTTTTGTTGATTATGTTCCAGTTAAAGGTGAGATCATATGGTATTTGTCCCTCACTACCTGGCTTATTTCACTTAGCATAATGCTCTCCAGTTCCATCGATGCTGTCACAAAGGGTGTAAGATCCTTCTTTCTCTCTGCTGTGTAGAATTCCATTGTGTAAATGTACCATAGTTTCTTGATCCACTCATTTGCTGATGGAGCACTTAGGTTGCTTCTAGCACTTGGCTATTATAAATTGTGCAATAAACATTGGGGTGCATAGGTTCTTTCAGATTGGTGTTTCAGGGCTCTTAGGGTATAATCCCAGCAGCAGAATTGCTGGGTCAAAAAGGCAATTCCATTTTTAGTTTTCTGAGGAAATTCCATAATGTTTTCCACAGTGGCTGAACCAGTCTGCATTCCCACTAACAGTGCACTAGGGTTCCCTTTTCTACGTATCCTCTCCAACACTTGTTTGTTGATTTGTTTATGATGGCCATTCTGACTGGTGTGAGGTGGTATTTCTTTGGGGTTTTAATTTGCATCTCTCTGATGGCTAGTGATGCTGAGCATCTTTTCATGTGTCTCTGGGCCCCCTGTATGTCCTCCTTGTAGAAGTGTCTGTTCAAGCCTTTTCCCATTTTTTAATTGGGTTTTCTGTCTTCCTGGAGTGGAGTCATGTGAGATCTTTATATATTTTGGAGATCAAACCTTTGTCCAAGGTATCATTGGCAAATATGTTTTCCCAAGTAGTTGGTTCTCTTTTCATTTTAATGCTATTTTCTTTTGCAATGCAAAAGCTTTTTAATTTGATGAAGTCCCATTTGTTTATTCTTTCCTTTATGTCCCTTGCTTTAGGGGACATATCTGTGAAGATGTTGCTGCATGGAATGTCTGAGATTTTCCTGCCAATGTTTTCCTGTAGGACTTTTATGGTGTTACAACTTATATTTAAGTCTTTTATCCACCTTGAGTTTATTTTTGTGAATGGTGTAAGTTGGTGATCAAGGTTCACTTTTTTGCATGTAGCTGTCCAGATCTCCCAACACCATTTGTTGAAGATCTCCCAATACCATTTGTTTGGTATTTTTTCTCCATTTTATGCTTCTTCCTCCTTTGTCAAATATTAATTGACCATAGAGACTTGGGTTCATTCCTGGGCTCTCTATTCTGTTCCATTGGTCTATGTGCCTGTTTGTATGCCAGTACCAGGCTGTTTTGATTACAATGGCTTTGTAGTACAGTTTGATATCAGGTATTGTGATCCTTTCTGCTTTGTTCTTCTTTCTCTGAATTGCTGCAGCTATTTGGGGTATTTTATGGTTCCATAAAAGTTTCTGAAGTGTTTGTTCTATATCTGTGAAATATGTCATTGGTATGTTAATAGTGATTGCATTGAATCTATAAACTGCTTTGGGTAGTATGACCATTTTCATGATATTAATTCTTCCAATCCACAAGCATGATATATGCTTCTATTTATTTGTGTCTTCCTTCATTTCTTTTTTCAGTGTTGTATAGTTTTCTCAGTACAGGTCTTTTATCTCCTTGGTTAGGTTTATTCCTAGGTACTTTATTTTTCTTGTTGCTGTATCAAATGGGATTTATTTCCTGATTTTTGCTTCTGATGTTTCATTGTTGGTGTACAAAAATGCCTTTGATTTCTGAGTATTGACTTTGTATCTGACTGTTTTGTCAAATTCATTTACTAGGTTGAGTAGTTTTTTGGTGGAGTTGATAGGATTTTCTATGTACACTATCATGTCATCTGCAATCAATTACAGTTTTGTTTCCTCCTTTCCAATTTGGATGTCCTTTTTTTTCTTGTGTGATTGCTGTGGCTAGGACTTCCAGTACTATGTTGAATAGGAGTGGTGAAAGTGGCCATCTTTGTCTTGTTCCTGATCTTAGTGGGAAAGCTCTAAGGTTTTGTCCATTGAGTATGATATTGGCTGTACGTCTCTCATATATGGCCTTTATTATATTGAGAAATGCTCCCTCTATTCCTACTTTGCTGAGTGTTTTTATCATAAAAGGGTACTGTACTTTATCAAATGCTTTTGTAGCATCTATTGATATGATCATGTAGTTTTTATCTTTTATATTGTTTATGTGGTGCATTATATTTATTAATTTGCATGTAATGTACCATCCAGCATCCCTGGGGTGAATTCTACTTGATCAAGGTGTATGATATTTTTTCATGTATTTCTAGACCAGGCTTACCAATATTTTGCTGAGGATGTAGGCATCTATGTTCATCAGCAATATTTGCATGGAGTTTTCTTTCTTTGTTATGCCTTTATTTGGTTTTGAATTTAGGATAATAGTGGCCTTTTCAAAAGACTTTGGGGGTTTTCCCTTTTCTTGGATTCTTTGGAATAGTTTGAGAATTATCAGGGTTAGCTCTTCCTTAAATGTTTTGTGAAATTCTCCTGTGAATTCACCTGACCCAGCGCTTTTGTGTTCAAGGAGTTATTTGATTACTGTTTCAATTTCACTGCTGATATCAATCTATTCAGGATTCCTGCTTTTTCTTGACTTAGTTTCGGAAGATTTTGTGTTTCTATAAATTTGTCCATTTCACCAAGATTTTCAAATTTCTTCACATATACTTGTTTGTAGTAATTTCTTATATTGCTTTTTATTTCTGTGGCATCAGTTTTAATTTCTGCTATTTCATTTCTGATTTTATTTATTTTGTTCATTTCTCTTTTTTCTTGATGAGTCTTATTAAAGGCTTGTCAATTTTGTTTATCTTTTCAGCGAACCAGCTCCTGGATATATTGATCCTTTGAATTGTTCTTTTAGTGTCTATGTCACTTAATACTGCTCTGATCAGGATTATTTTCTTCCTTCTACTCACTCTGGATTTTGTTTGTTGTTATTACACTAGTTTTTGTAGATGTAGGGTGAGGTTGTTTATTTGAAATGTTTCTATCTTTTTTAGGTAAGCTTGTTTTGCTATAAACTCTTAGGACTGCCTTCTCTGTACCCCATAGTTTTTTAGTATTGTGTGTTCATTTTCATTTCTGTCCAGAAACTTTTTTATTTCTTCGTTGATCTCATAGTTTACTCATTCATTGTTTAATAACATATTATTCAGCCTCCATGTATTTGAATGTTTTTCAGTTTTTTCCTTGAGGTTGATTTCTAGTTTCAAGACCTTGTGATCTGAGTAAATGCTTGATATGATTTCAATTTTCTTGAATTTGTTGAGGATTTTTTTTTGTGACCTATCATGTGGTCTTTGAAAATGTTCCTTGAACCCTAGCTGGTATGGCTCAGTGGATTGAGTACCAGCCTGAGAACCAAAGGGTCACCAGTTTGATTCCCAATCAGGGCACATGTCTGAGTTGTAGGCCAGGTCCCCAGCTGGGGGCACATGAGAAGCAACCACACATTGATGTGTCTCTCCCTCTCTTTCTCCCTGGCTGGCATAGCTCAGTGGATTGAGCACAGGCTGTGAACCAAAGTGTCTCAGGTTTGATTCCCAGTCACGGTACATGCCTGGGTTGCAGGCCATGACCCCTAGCAACCGCACATTGATGTTTCTCTCTCTCTCCCTTTCTCCCTCCCTTCCCTCTCTAAAAATAAATAAATAAAAAATCTTTAAAAAAAAGAAAAAGAAAATGTTCCTTGTACTTATAAAAAGAATATGTATTTTGCTTTTGGGGCATGAAAGTTTCTGTATATACCAGTTAAACCCATTTGGTCTAGAATATCATTCAGTGCCAGAATATCCTTGTTGATTCTTTGTTCAGAAGATCTGCCCATTGTTGACAATGGGGTGTTAAAATCCCCTACTATAAGTATGTTGTTGTCTATATCTTTCTTGACGTCCTCCAAGGCTTTCCTTAGATATTTCAGTAATCCTACTTTGGATGCATATATGTTTACAATGTTTATAAATTCCCGATGGATTCTTCCTTTTAGAATTATGAAATGACCTTCTTTGTCTCCTTTTATGCCCATTGGTTTGAAATCTATTTTACCTTATATAAGTATTGCTACCCCAGCTTTTTTTCCTGTCCAGTTGCTTGGAATACTTTTTTCCAGCCCTTCACTTTCAGTCTGTGTAGGTCTTTTGTTCTGAGGTGGGTCTCTTCTAGGCAGCATATATGTAGGTCATATTTTCTTATCCATTCAGCTACCCCATGTCTTTTGATTGGAACATTTAATCCATTTACATTGAAGATTATTATTAATATGTACTTATTCATTGCTATTTCCCCCTTTGTACTGGTGTTCCACTCTCTCACCCATTTTGTTCATTTTTTAAAAGCAGTCCCTTTAGTATATCTTGCAATGCTGGTTTGGTGGAGATATATTCTTTTAGCTTTCTTTTGTCTGGGGAACTCCTTATTTTGCCTTCCATTTTAATGTGATTCTTGCTGGGTAGAGTAGTCTGGTTGCAGGCCTTTTCTTTTCATTATTTGGAATATTTCTTGTCATTCCTTTTGGGCTTGTAGTGTTTCTGTTGAGAAAGCAGCCTCTAGCCTAATTGGAGCTCCCTTGTATATTACTTTCTGTTTCTGCCTTGCTGCCTTTAAGATTCTCTCTTTGTTTTTGAAACTTGCCATTTTAATCATCATGTGTCTTGGAGTGGGACTCTTTGAGTTCATCTTGATTGGGACTCTCTGTGTTTCCTGGTCTTGTGTGACTTTTTCTCTCACCACGTTAAGGAAGTTTTCTGTCATTACTTCTTCAAACGGGTTTCTATCCCTTACTCCTTTTCTTCTCTCCCTGGTATCCCTATTATATAGATTTTTATTACATTTAATGTTGTTTGCAGCTTCCTTAACCCTCTTCATTCGTTTTGGGTCTTTTTTCATTTCATTGCTCTACCTGGGAAGTTTTTTCTGTCTTGTCCTCCAGCTTGCTGATTCATTCTTCTGCTTCATCTAACCTGCTTTTAATTCCTTCCCCTATGTTCTTCATTTCAGATATTGCATTTTTCATTTCCTCCTGGCTTTTTTGATAGTTTATATGTCCTTTTTCCTGCTGGTATAATTTGCAATAAGTTCCTTAAAGCTTTCCTGGAGTTCTTTGAAGTTCTCACTGTCTTTGAGCATCCTTATAACCATTATTTTGAGCTCAATGTCTGATTATTTAGTTGCCTCCCTTTTGTTTAACAGTCTTTCTGGGGATTCCTCCTTTCTTTCAATTGGGGGTTATTTTTTGTCTCCTCATTTTAGGCAATTCTTCTTGTTTGTTTCTGCATATTAGATTGATCTTCTTTGACTCCCTGTCTTTGTGGTATGATCTTCTGTGGTAGGAGACCTGTGGGAATCAATGTTGCAATCTCCTTCATCACCTGAGCTTGATGCTGTTGCTCTGCCCTTTATGTATTTTATGTGGGCTCTCTAGCTGTAATTGGGTTTTGGTTGTTGTTGGGTGGTTCTTTGGTGTGTTCTTCCCTCTAGCTGACCGACTGAGAATCACTCTGCTTACCACGTCTTGTATACTGTTTTATAGGTGCTGCCCAAACAAAAACCAAACATTCCAGGAAACAGACCCACACCTGAAAAAATAGTCCCCACCCACAATCCCACTATCAAAAGCAAATGAGCCAATATTAATAAAGGTGGAAAGAGATTAAGACTATTATAAGAGAGGAAAAACGAATATTAGATGACTAACTGAAAAAATATATATTTTGTGAGGTTAGAGGAAAGGTAAATAATAAGAGTAGGAAATAGAGACAAGGAAAAATAGAAAGAAGATAAAATTTACTTCATAAGTAAAAAAAGGAGGAAAGAAGGTGGAATGGAGTAAGACAGGGGAAGCATATAGTAGTAGCTTAAAACCGAAATTTAAGGGAAAATATATGTATATATGTAGTGAGAAAAAATAACAGGCAACCACCACAACAAAATTATACACACACACACACACACACACACACACACCACTATATATCACATATATATGTATATATGTGATATATACATATATACATATGTATATATGTATATATACATATATATACATATATACATATACATATATACATATGTATATATCACATATATGTATATCACATATATATGTATATATGTGCTATATACATATATATCACATATGTGATATATATCACATATATTATATATATCACACATGTGTGTGTGTGTGTGTATGTATATGTATGTATGTATAATGTCAATAGGGACCTAATCACAGAAAAAGCTCTACCACAGAAATATCAACAACCAGTGAGCTAAGATTTATATAGATGGGACTGGTATAAGAGGGTAAAAGCAAAGACAGAAGAGCTTAGGAGATGCCTAGAAGGAAAAGTTATTTTGAGAGGATAGAAGAAGGAATACTAAGAGCATAGGATGAAAAGTCAACTAATACAGGGAAAAATTATCATCAAAAATGAAAAAAGGGAAAGGCAGGAGGAAGACTAAATGAACTAAAAGAGGGGAACAGTGAAATTTGTTATTTTAAATACAAAGATAGTCACTTGACACAGACACTGGCCTGCAGTGTCTGTGGCATCATGGATGAGACATGAGACATTCACACAGACTACCGAGTCCTGTGTGGAGGAAAAGGGATGGCCTGGCTACCCTCTCAAGGGGAGGGTGCCTCGGAGCAGCCTGGCCACTCTTTCAAAGGAGAGCGCCCCAATCCTTCCCTTCACAGGGTTTTTATTGGGTTTCAATTTGCACAGGAATACAGGTAAAGTTCATCCATCACTGTCAGGCAGTAAGGATCAAACAACAGATAATGTTCAAAGAACTAAAAAGGAATCCCACTGAGTTGGGGTCTTATCACCTAAAAACTACAGAACTTGAGGAGCTAAATTCATTTCCTGTCTGGGCCTTCATAATCTAATTAAGAGCATCCTCAAACAAGCAGGTTTCACAGGAATTTACATATTCCTTTTTCAGGTCTGATCATCCTGGAAAGTCCGCAGTCCCCAGTGTGGATTGTACCACCCCTTGTTATTGTCACAGGCTTTAGTCAGCAGAGGAGACAAAGGCAGCCAGGAGATTTGGATGTCTCGCAGGCAGAATTAGGACTCAGGCTTTGTCAAAGCCAAGGGGCAAGGCTTGATCACCCCCTTTTTCCACAGCTCCCCAAGTCCTTCCCTGGGGCCTCCACATGATCATGCTTGTCTTAGGTCGTTCCCTCCTTGGGGAATCTTACCCATCATTGGCTAACTGATCAAACATTGGGGGCTGGGCAAGGAGCAGAAGCAGCGCCCTTGCCAGGGAAATAAGCTTATCTCCTTATTGTCTCCTGATCCGGAGGTCTCCCACTCATCCTTAGCCATGGGGAGGTTACAGCTTCCTGAGACCAGGCAGGGCGGACACCAACAGTCACTATCTAAAAATAATGTTAAAGAACTGTATCAACAACTACCTTATCCACTACCAATGAGGATTGACTTATAAAGGTGGAGAGAGATTAAGGGTTATTTTAAGAACAGGAGAAGGATGTGAGATGCCTAATGACAGTCACAAATGGTTTTCAGAAGCTGGAAGGGGAGCAATAGTAAGAGCGTGGAATAGTAAGAGCAAGTCATAACAAGAGAGAAAATAGAATTTAAAATGAAAACATGAAGAAGGAGGAAGGAGGTAGTATGGAGTAAGAGAAGGGAAGAGCAATATATGAGATTGGAAATAGACTATATTATAAAACCTAGTTCCATATTATGCCCAAACTTGAAGGATATGAAATGAATGTTAAACAGCCATGCAAGAGAAAAGATAGTGTCTTGTTGTGTCTGTCTCTATTTTCTCTGCTCTGCTGGATTTAATAAATCGAGGCCAAAGGAATTGTGTAGAATGTAGTGTCTGGTGAATAGTGTCTGATGAAGGGCCATAACAGTGCTTTGTCTTCTTTCACCTGAGGAAATGTACACAGCAGGAAGCTCCTGAGCTTGGCCTGGCCAATAATCTATCAGGTGGGGTTTGGGTTCGCCTCTCTGCAAAAGGCTCTGGCTGACTGCAGCAATCTCAGGAATTCTGCTTGTGCCTTCCAGACCCAAGCCTGCTACTCTCTTGTCCTGAATTCTCCACTCTGAGCCACTCACAAGCCATGCTGGGTCAGGTCTTTCTATTCCTGTGGTTTATTCCCTGCCTCTGAGTTTTTGGTTATCAATGCCAGTGCACCCTGCCCATGCACACAGATGTGTGAGCCCAGGTCCCTGCCAAGCCCTGGAACTTGCCTCAGTGCCCCTTTTAAAAGAGTTTCTGTATGGCCCCCCATGCTGTGGCACTGGTCCCTGGGGGTCCTGTTCTCCACGCACTCAGCCTCCACGAAAAACACACCATCTCTCACAGTTAGGGCTGGCAACCTTTTTTCAGAGCCTCTGACAGTTTTAGATAGAGTTTCTCTCTGAATCTTTCCCAGATGGTGTTGGGAAGAGCCCCGCAGCTATACCCAAGGCAGTGGCAGCATGCTGACCCCACTGCCTCCAAGATCTTCAGCCTCTGGCATGACTGCTCCCACCATGCCTGCTCCTGCCATGCTTTTTCTGGAGCCCACACCTCCCAAGACTTCTCTCACCACCCTGGTAACTCACATGTCCTGAGCCAATCTACAGCCACCCCACTCTGTGCAGCCAGCAGTGCTGGGCTGGGCAGCGGTGACAGTCTGCCTAGAAAGCCTGGGAAATCAGCCCCTGTCTGCCTAGAAAGCTCAGATCATTGGCCACCATGTGCCCTGTAGGCAGGTCAGTTCTGCATACTCTTGTTCACTCCCCATGCTCTAACCCATGTACACACTCATTAACAGATGCTTTCCCTCATTCTCCACTCTGTGTTCTGCCTCCAAATCTGGTCAGTGTCTGTAAGTAGATGAATGGAGCTGCCCACTACTCTGCCACCATCTTGGATCTCTCTCACAAAAACATTTTCAAAGGAAACTGAACAGACGAAATAGCTTCCCTTTGAACCTCACCTGTTCATCTCTGAAAACTCTTGATCTCCATGGTAGGCCCAGCCATTCCTTAGACTTTAGGACTGCTCTTGTTTCCATCAGAAAAATTTTAATTGTCCTTCTTTTCAGGTGAATCAGCTTTAAGGCAACCTTGCCAAGACCTTATTCTGACATTGTTCTCAGTTCTACTTCTAGTAATTCTGCCTAATTGAAGAAACAGCATGATATCTCAGTTTCTTCAGGACAGGTTAATGATATCCAGTCCTCCCATATATGGGGAATGCCAGCCAGGAAACTCAGTCCAATGGCCAAGGCTTTGCTACTTACTCCCATTACTCCCTGTATCACTAGAAGCTGAATCTAAAGATTTTCTAAAATCCAAAGTGATTATCTCCTTCACTTGTATATTCCATTTCATACCTAGCTCTGTAGACTGGCTTCCTTTACTTGCTATCTGTGTCCCAAATTGCAGACTAAGCCACAAAGTCTATATAAGTTTTCAGTTCAAGCACACACCACACACTGGTCTTCAGTCAAGTTGGTTGCAAATATCAGTGGCAAACCTGACCAATTTATTCTCATGGATCTGTAGATTAGCTGAGAGTTAGCTGATGTTAACTGCCTTAGTTGGATGG
Organism: Phyllostomus hastatus; assembly: GCF_019186645.2. NCBI lineage: Eukaryota > Metazoa > Chordata > Mammalia > Chiroptera > Phyllostomidae > Phyllostomus > Phyllostomus hastatus. The sequence goes on along the minus strand of NW_025334016.1, from coordinate 6,780,121 downwards.
CTGTGCTTTACATGTATACATTCTAAGACCCAAGCTATTGAGGCACAAGTTGTCCATAAGTTCTTCTCATTGGAAAACAGAGGCACAAAAGGGTGAGCAGAAACACACAAGGCCTCTCAATGTGTAGGTTCAGAATGGCACACTGGCACTTCCATCTACATGCCATTGGCCAACACAAGTCACAAGGCAAGGCAACCTCAAAGTCAGAGAAAGTGCTTTCTGTCCATAATATGATCATGATAAGTTTGTGAATACAAGGAGGGATTAAAAGTGGACCTAAACTGAATTGTCCATGAAGAAACCCGATTTCCCTAGCCCTGCCTTATAGGGTCAAGATCAAAGTACCCAATTCTAGTTAATAGCTGATGTCAAGAGGGGAGATAGAAGAATCCTGTGGATGTAAGGTCAAAGGTTGTGGGTGGAGTAGTTCAATTCGAATTGTCATAGAAAGAACACTGACTGACATGACTGATACTGGATTTTCCCCAATGTACAAAATTCTACTCTATATGATTTACTATCTATGTTTGAGCAACTAGAGAATATTTCATATCTCAGAGAAAATATCAAAAGGGTCACATCCACTGTAATTTCACTTATTTACTGCTAAATTCACTTTAGGTCATTCATTGAGAAATTGACTATATTTGCCCTTTCTCACTCATAGACTCATTGGAAAAATCACCTTAAAATCTATTAAAAATATGCTTTTAGAAACTAACAATAAACAAGTAGTGTGGTTATTTATCATTACTTAGCTAAAGATTCTATCTGTAGCTAAGGTTCTAAGACTACCAGTGTAGGAGGGCTGGTTTTCCCTTTGTGATGCCACATTTAGATGTAGTCTTACCTTTATACAAATTATCAATTGGTCAAATGTGATTTGCCTTCCATTCATTCTTCAGAACTAGCTTAGATATTATCTCTTCTAGGCAACTTTCCTCAACTTTACTTCAAAGTCCAGTCTGATGCCCTTGATCTGTTGTCCCACCAACCCCTGTACATCCCCTTGGAACTTTACTGTACTTAAGTCTTCATTCATCATTTTTTTTTCAATTCTACTCTCCACTCTCTCAATCCCTGAAGTAGGCAATGTCTTGTTAACCATTATATTGGGCATGGGGTCTGAGACACAGAAGAAGTTCAATAAGTGAGAATTTACTGATTGAGCGTAAAGTATAGTGACCTTGAAGTTACTCAAAACTATGTGACCTTGAGCAGCTGACCTCCTTCTCTCTTCTATAAGGTAAAGGGCTTGTGTTAGTTAGCTGTTTCTCATTCTTGCTGTCCATCATAATGTAGGGTCAGTTCTGAGGTTTACTGTCAGTAGTCATCACTAATTATAAAGTTTCAACATGTTTAAAATATTTACCTTCTACAGATAAGATGATTATTTTTATATTACAAATAAAAGATTCAAATAAATTTGTTAACATGATGCCACACTTCTTTGCTGGTGTTCCTATATGATTTCTTGAGGGAAGAAGAATTAAGTCAGCCAACACACACACACAAGGAATTCTTTTTTTTTTTTACAAGAAAATGTAAAGGCTCTCTTCTTTTCTTTTAAAGATTTCTTAAGAATATTTTATTGATTATGTTATTACATTTGTCCCAATTTTTTTCTCCCCTTTATACTCTCTGGGCCCTGTATTCCTCCACCCTCTAGCATTCTCCTCCACCTTAATTCATGTCCATGGGTTGTACATATAAGGTCTTTGGCTTCTCTATTTCCTATACTATTCTTAACTTTCCTCTGTCTATTTTGTGACTACCAATTATGCTTCTTATTCCCTGTACCTTTTTTTCCATTCTCCCCACTCCCCCTCCCCCTCACAGAAATGTGACCTCCATTTCTGTGATTCTGTTCCTGTTCTAGTTGTTAGCTTAGTTTGTTTTGGTTTTAGGGGTTTTTTTGTGTGTGTATAGGTTCAGTTGTTGATAATTGTGAGTTTGTTGTCATTTTACTGTTCATAGTTTAGATTTTCTTCTCTTTCTTAGATAAGTCTCTTTAACATTTCATATAATAAAGGCTTGACAATGATGAACTCCTTTAACTTGACCTTATATAGGAAGCACTTTATCTGCCCTTCCATTCTAAATGATAGCTTTGCTGGATAGAGTAATCTACATTGTACATCCTCACTTTTCATGACTTTGAATACTTCTTTCCAGCTTCTTCTTGCCAGTAAGTTTTCTTTTGAGAAATCAGCAGATAGTCTTATGGAAACTCATTTGTAGGTAATTGCCTCCATTTCTCTTACTGCTTTTAAGACTCTCTCCTTATCTTTAATTGTGGGTGTCTTTGGTGTATTTCTCCTTGGGTCCAACTTCTTTGGGACTTCTGAGCTTCCTGGACTTGCATGTCTAGTTCCTTTACCAGGTTGGGAAAGTTTTCCTTCATTATTTGTTCAGATAAGTTTTCATTTTCTTGCTCTTCCTCTTCTTCTTCTGGCACCCTTCTGATTGGTATGTTGGAATGTTTAAAGCTGTCCAAGAGGTTCCTAAGCCTCTTCTCATTTTTTTGAATTCTTGTTTCTTCATTCTGTTCTGGCTGGAGGTTTATTTCTCCCTTCTCTTCCAAACCGTTCATTTGAGTCCAGGTTTCCTTCCTTTAACCGTTGGTTCCCTGCATATTTTCCTTTATTTCACATTGAGTATTCTTCATTTGTTCATTCATTTTGTGACTGAGCTCAATCAGTTCTGTGGGCATCCTGATTACCAGTGTTTTGAACTCTGCATCAGATAGGTTGTCTATCTCCTTTTTGCTTAGTTCTTTACTGGAGTTTTGATCTGTTCTTTCATTTGGTCCATATTTCTTTATCTCAAGGCATCTCTGTGGGGTGGAGCCTTAAGTATTCACCAGGGTGGGGCAACCTACTTCACTGCATTGTGGTGCTCTATGTAGGGGAGCAGTCAGAGGGAACAATGCCACTTGCTCAGCTTTTGACTGGCTTTCAGCCACTTCCCTCACTTCCAACAACCAGATTGTACCCTTTTAGATGTGTATTCCTTGGTGGTGGGTTTGTGTACATTCTAAGACCCCATGAGCCCCTCCAACAGACTCTGCTGTGAGACTTGGAGTTTCTCCTGCTGCTGCAACTTCCACAGGTTTTTACAGCCAAGGGTTTTAAGACTTTAGTTTTTTGTGCTGTAACTCTGGGTTGTCTCATTCCCCAATTGTTCATCCCAGCTTACCTGCAAGTGAATGTGGGACCACCCAATCCACTAGGTACAACCTCACTCACCCACTCTGCCAGTAGCCACCCACCTCGTCATGAGTCCTCTCCATCCCAGCTACCCATCTCTGCCCCTCCTACCAGTCTGGATGAATGTTTCTTCTTTAACTCCCTGGTTGTCAGTCTTCTATATAGTTTGATTTTCTCGCAGTTCTGGTTGTTTTTGTTTTCAAATTGGTTATCATTCTTTTGGTTGTGTAAAGAAGTGAAGCATGTCTACCTATGCCTCCATCTTGGCCAGAACTGAAGATTTTATTTATTTATTTTCAGAGCAAAAGAATGGAGGGAGAAAGAGATGGAGAGTACATCAGTTGCCTCTTGCACAGCCCCAATTTGAGGACTGGGCACACAACCCAGGTATGTGCCCTGACCAGAAATCGAACTAGTGACCTTTCAGTTCACAGGCCAGTGCTCAATCCACTGAGCCACACCACATGGAACTCTGTTGCTCTCATCAACATCATTGTTCATACATATAATTGTAAGAAAACAATATAAATCCTCATGTCTATGGGATCCCAAAATAACTTTCAAATAGGGATCCAAATAATTATTTCATCTATTTATATTTTGGCCTCATCATATTGGTGTACCAAAGGCAATAGCATTAATAATTTGGGGGGATTAATGTTATCTTGAATTTTTAAACATAAAATTACATGGAAGGAAATAAACACTAAATGAAAAATGTATATTTTAGTAAAAGTATATGGGCTGTCTGTACAATTGTAGTTATGAAAAAAAATGCCTGTCTGTACATTTTCATTCTCTTTGAGATCAAGGAGAATTAAAGAAGTTTTCAGGAAGATGCCTGATAGGAAACCCATTCAACTTCCTTTTTCCTCTTTGATTTATGGTCACCCTAACAAGGTCAACTGCAAAGAAAGAAAAGTCCCTGAAATAGCATGTCCCCTATAAAGGTCACCAGGATAAGTGAGTAGGCAAAAGGAGGTAAAATGAAGTGTGACCATTTGCTACTCAGTTTTATAATAATAGTAAGAGCTAACCTTTTACAATGGTTACTCTGTGCCAGGCATAGTCCTAAAGATTTTCACTTTACCAGCTCATCTAACATTCAAGCACACTGTGAGATATGTACCATTATTATCTCCATACCTCAGTGAGGAAACTGAAGTTTGCTCAAGGTCATAGAAGTGGTCAATAATAGAGTCAGAATTTGAACTCCAGGAATCTGAATGCAGAGCCTTTGTAATTCCTAATAATGCTCCATCTAAAGAATTAGTAACAATTGTGAAGTACAACAATAAGATAATCATATGTGAAGTATTCAGACATCTTTTCTTAGCCTCTTTTCCATTTACTTTGGCCATTCTCCTAGCTTACATCTAAAAATGAAGATTCAAGCTATTGTATGCAACAATCAAAGCCTGTTCATCCACTCTGCATGAATATTGATATATCATCTCAGATATATGTTTCTTTCTCTTCTACTGAGATCCTTCACACATATAAAGTTACACAATTCAGCTGCAAAGCATAAATAAGAAATAGAAAATAAAAACTACTTTTTATATAAATAAATTATAATGAATCTCTGAGCATAAAATTGTGTTTAGAACCAAGTCACTTAATACCTTTGATTATGCCTGTCTATCTTAATATATTGATTCAATTTAGTGGTTAAATGCCTAGGGTTGGAAATCAAACAAAGCACAGCGTAGCTCATTTATATCTGTTCCTATATGTTTCACCTTGGACAGGTTCTCTGAGTCTATATTTCTTCTTTGTGAAATGGAGATAACAGTGCTGCCCTCATACAATTATTGTGAAGTTTAAATAAAAGTAAAACATCTATCACATCGCCTTTTGCATAACAAGTGTTTAATAACTACTAACTTAGTTAAAAACAAATTGTGAAGGGATGATGCCAGCAAAAATGGAAAAGTAAGGTAGTTCCAAGAACTTGTCCCTCCACAGAAATGCCTAAAACCTGAGTAAAACCTGTCATAATTAATATTGTAAGAACTCTGGATAATAGTCAAAGGTTTACAACAACCAAGCAAAGTCTGAATCAAGGAAAAAGCCATTTTAAAATGGCAGGAGAGCTTTGCAGTATTTTCACTTGCCCTTGACACTTTAATTTTAATTCAAAAAACCTTTATTGAGTTCCCATGAGGTGCATGAATTTAAGATCTATAATTTAAATAAGTAGAAACTTAAAAAAGTAAATCACAACTTCTGTATATATTTCAAGTGAGTTATATAATGTGAGTGAGGTTCAATTTGATATTACCATAACTATTAACAGAAGAAAATGTGAAAGTATAAACATTTTCCCTGTTATCAGAAAAAAAAGGTGTTTGATGCCAGGATAAACTAGCCTGTTGATCTAACAACAGCTGATCAAAAATGTTACAGAATGTGGGAATAAAAAAATGTACTTGGAAGCACTGTCTTTTGAAGGCTCATTCCTCTGAGAGAAACAAAATGCTGAAAGAATTAACTGGCTCAAAAATTATATTGAAAGATCAAGAGATTAGTTAGTGACAGCCTTGAAGACAGCAACCCATGGTCTCAGTGTAGGATGCTAGTTGCTTATTACAGAAGAAAACAGAAAACTATGTTCTCAAAGAATTTATTTGTCTGTTTTGAACTGTAGTGTGATTGCCTAAAGGTGTGACACAAGATGCTTGCCTTTTTTGTGTTCTTTTTTATTGTAGTTCAGGTACAATTGTCTCCATTTCACCCATCTAAGATGCTTGTCTTTGTTTAGCCTAAATAAAAACTTTTTCAAGGATAAAAGCAGGCTACGAAAAGGTATCCCTTAAAAACATCAAAAAGCAAATGAAAAACTTACTGCTGCTTGGGGTGAAAGATTGAACATTAGACCAAAAGGCCTCCTAGGGAAAGCTGGAGAGTGAGATTCTTTGTAGAATGAAAGCATTGAAAAGTACTTCTAAGTAACCTGGGAAATTTAGAAAGCCACCCCCGCCCCACCAAAGGAAGGCTGTTACTCAGAAAAAAACCTTCTAAAGTCCCTAAGTGTTCACCTAAGGCTTATCTTTAGGCTCAGTGCAAGAACTGAAGAGTGAGGCAAAGTTATAAACAACCTAGCAAAGCATCTAAGTAGTACCCCAATATAGCCAATCTTCAAAGGCTAAGAGAGTAGTTTTTTCGTCTCCCTTTTTTGACTCCAGGCTTTCAAGGAAATTTATGCCAAAACACAGATTAAAACAACGGAGGCTTCACAGACTAAGCAAAAAAAAGATAAAGTTTTTACCAAAATAAGTTTAAAAAAAGAACAACTACAATCCAGAGCAAACAAAACAATCCTTGAAGAGGAGGCCGGATCTGACTTCCAGAGTTACTTCATTATAATACTCAAATAGTCCAGTTTTTACAAAAATTACTCAAAAACACAAATAAACAAGGAAGTGTAGTCCCTTTATAGGAGAAATTAACACAAATTTTTCAGGAAAAAGAAAAGACATTGGACTTACTAGACAAAGACTTTAAATTAATTATTTAACATATGTTCAAAGCTAAAGGAAACCAGGAGAATGCTGTGTGAAACAATAGAGAATATCAATAAAGAGATGGAAATTATAAAAAGAAACAAACAAAACTTCTGAAGCTGAAAAATATAATAATTGAAATTTTAAAACTCATTAAAGGTTTAAATCATAGCTTCAAGTAAGCAGAAGAAAGAATAAATGAACTTCAAGGTAACTCAATTGAAAATACCCAGTCTGAGGACAAAAGTATTATTATGTATTTTAGGTTTATAACTTCTCTTTTTTCCTGTATGACTTAAGAGACAAATACATACGATAATAATTATAAATCTATGTTATTGGTTGTATAATGTATAAAAATTAAATTTATGACAACAACATAAAGTGGGAAAGGCAGATTCTCAAGATACCAACTATGAAAAGAGCCAAAAAAACTAGAAAGAAAAGCAAATGAAAATGGAATCACCCACCTGTGTGGCAAATGGGGTCCAATGGCAGGGCTTTCTATGTCGACTTTGAGCTGATGGCTCAAACTTCTTAGGCAGACCACAACTGCCGCCAGCCCAGCACTGCTGGCCACACAAAGTCAGAGCAGCTGTAGATTGCCTCAGGACCCATGAGCTACCAGGGCAGTGAGAGGAAGCCTGGGAGGTGTGGGCTCCACCAAAAGCATTGCAGAACCAGCCATGGCCAAGGATGAAGATCTTTGGGGGGAGCAGGGTCAGTAGGATGCCACTGAGTTGTGTTAGAGTATAGCTGAGGGGCATTTCCCAACAACATCCAGGAAAGATTGAGAGAGAAAATTTATCTAAAACTGACGGAGGCTCTGAAAAGAGGGGACCAATTCTGACCATGAGAGACTGTGTGTTTTGCGGGGAAGGAGAGTGCAGGGAGAACAGGACCCCTGGAGATCAGCACTACAACATAGGAGCCATACAGAAAATCTTCTAAAAGAGGAGGTCAACAGGGACCCAGGCTCACAGTCCTGTGCAAACAGGTGGAGCTCAGCAACTTTGCTAACCAAAACTTGGGGGCAGAGAATATACTGAAGGAAGGGGAAAACCTGACACAGCATGGCTCACAAGTAGTGGGCAGCTCAGAGTGGAGAAGTGAAGCCAAACCTCCTGTAAGGAAATGGCAGGCTTGGGTCTGAAAGGCAGGAGGTGAATGCCTGAGACACTGCAGTCAGCCAGAGCCTCTCACAGAGAGGAGAACCCAACCTCCACATGTGGGATTACAGACTTAATGGATTTGTGAGGCCAAGCTCAGCACAACATGAAATGTAATATCTGTATAATAGGGATACCAGAAGGAGAAGAAGAAAAGAGAGGGACAGAAAAACTGTTTGAAACAGTAATGACAAAAACTTCCCTAACATTATGAGAGAAAAAGTCACACAACTTCAGGAAACACAGAGAGTCCCAATCAAGATGAACCCAAAGAGGCCCACTTCAAGACACCTCATAATTAAAGTGGCAAAATTCAAAGACAAAGAAAGAACCTTAAAGGTAACAAGGGAGAAACAGAAAGTAACAAACAAGGGAGCTCAAATAAGGCTAGAGGCTGATTTCTCAACAGAAACACTACAAGCCAGAAGGTAATGGTAAGAAATATTCCGAATAATGAAAAACAAAGGCCTGCAACCAACACTACTCTATCCAGCAAGGCTCTCATTTAAAATAGAAGGCAAAATAAGGAGTTTCCCAGACAAAAGAAGGCTAAAAGAATCCTCCTCCCCTGAGGCAGCCACTGGCCAGCAGGGAACGCAAATGCTGCAGCTGGTCATGATACAAGAAAATATACACACGGACTACGAGTCCTGTGGAGGAATAGGAATGGCATGGCCACTCTCTCTAGTGGAGAGTGTGCCATTTTCCCACCCGATCAGGCTTTTATTAGATTACGGATAGAGTTTGTGGATTACAGTCTGGCAGGAAAGATCAAATGAATAGGTAGCTTTCAAAGGGGCTGGCATAACTCACGCTGGGATTCTGGGCTGAGATTTTGGGGTTTTATCACTTAAAAGGTTACAGGACCTAAAAAGGCTAGTTTTGTTTCCTGCCTGTGTCTTCATATTTTAATTCAAGAGCATCCTCCAGCAAGCAGGTCTCACAGGATCTTGCATATTCTATGCCCCAGGTCTAATTGCCCCGGGGGTCTGCCGACTCTGGTCTGGACTGCACAACCCCTGTTATTTCTGCAGGCCTGAGTCTGCAGAGGAGACAAAGACAGCTGGGAGACTTGTATTTCTCACATCTAGAACAAGGACTCAGGCTTTGTCAAAGCCAAGGGGCAGGGGTCGGTGTTGATCACCCCTTCATTTCCACAGTCCCCTGAATCTCTTCCCTGAGGGCATTCCCATGTGATTGGGTCTGGCTTAGATTCATCCTTTTTTTAGAGAATTGCTAACCGTCACTGACTGCTGATCATGCAATGGGACCTGGCACAGAACAGGCAGCATTCATGCCAGGAAATAAGTTTTGTCTCCTTAGTGTCTCCTGGTTCAAAGGTCTCTTACTCAGCCTTAGCCACAGGGGTTTACAGCTTCCTGAGACCAGGCAGGGTGGACCCCAACACTCCCCCACACCAGCACTGCAAGACATGCCAAAGGGACTGCTTTAAGAAGATGAACAAAAAATGTGAGAAAGAGAGGCACACAGGTACAAAAAGGAAAAATTGCAATGAATACATTGCTATCAATAATAACATTAAATGTAAATGAATTAAATGCTCCAATCAAAAGACATGGGGTAGCTGAATTGATAAGAAAACATGACCAGATATATGCTGTCTACCAGAGACCCACATCAGACCAAAAGACTTACACAGACAGAAAATGAAAGGCTAGAAAAAATAACCAGGCAAATAGAGAGGAAAAAAAGCTGGTATAACAATGCTCATATCAGACAAAATACATATCAAAACAAAGGCCAATAAAAGAGACAGGGAAAGACACTTCATAATACTCAAAGGTAGAATCCACCAAGAACATATAAACATTGCAAACATATATGCACCCAACAGAGGAGCACCAAAATATATAAGCAAAATCTTGGAAGACTTCAAAAAATATATAGACAGCAATACACTTATAGTAGGGAATTTTAACACCTCCCTGTCAACAATGGACAGATCTTCCAAACAAAATATCAACAAAGATATTCACAGTGAATAACATGCTAGATCAATGGACTTAACTAATATATATAGAACATTTCACCCTGAAGAAGCAAAATATACATTCTCTTCAAAAGTACATTTTGAAAGATAGACCACATGATAGGACACAAAAAAAATCAACAAATTGAAGAAAATTGAAATCATATCAAGCATTTTCTCAGATCACAATGGCTTGGAACTAGAAACTAACCTCAAAGAAAAAACTCAGTAAACACTCAAATTCATGGACACTGAATATCATGCTATTGAACAGTGAACAGGTTAATAATGACATTAAGGAAGAAATCAAAATGTTTCTGGAAACAAATGAAAATGAACTCACAATAGTCCAAAACTTATGGGACACAGTTAAGGCAGTACTGAGAGAGAAGTTTACAGCAATGCGGGCTTACCAAAAAAGATACAGACATTTCAAATAAACAACCTAACCTACATCTACAATAACTGGAGGAACAACAACAAACAAAGCCCAGAGCAAGCAGAAGGAAGGAAATAACCAAGATCAGAGCAGAATTAAATGACATAGAGACTAAACAAAAACAATCCAAAGCATCAATAAATCCAGCACCAAGTACTTTTAAAAGATAAATAAAATTGACACAAATTTAAGGAGACTCATCATGAGAAAAAGAGGACCCAAATAAACAAAAGCAGAAATGAAAGAGGAGAGATCACAACTGATTCCACAGAAATAAAAAGAATCATAAGAAATCACTACAAACAAAAAATATATACCAAGAAAACTGAAAATGTGGGTGAAATGGACAAATTTCTAGAAAAATATAATCTTCCAAAACTGAATGGAAAAGAAGCAGAAAGCCTGAAGAGACTGATAACAACTGGTGAAATTGAAATAGTATTCAAAAAACACATGGCACACAAGAGTCCTGCATCAGACAGTTTCACAGGAGAATTTTACAAAGTATTTAAAAAAGCGGTAACCCCTATCCCTCTCCAACTATTCCAAAAAATCCAAGAAGAGGGAAGTCTTCCAAACTCTTTTTACAAAGCCAGCATCATCCTAATCTCAAAAGCGGAAAAAGATACAACAAAGAAAGAAAACTACAGGCAAATATCACTGATGAACATAGATGCTCAAATCCTAAACAAACATTGGCAAATCACATCCAGCAATACATTATAAAGATCATACACCATGATCAGGTGGGATTCATCCCAGGGATGCAAGGATGGTACAATATTTGCAAATCAATAAAATAATACATCACATAAACCAACAGAAAGACAAAAATCACATGATTGTATCAATAGGTGCTGCAAAAGCAATTGATAAAGTACGTGACCCTTTTATAATAAAAACACTCAGCAGAGTGAGAGAAAGGAGAGCATACTTCAACATAATTAAGGCCACACACAAGCAACCTACAGCCAACATCATAATCAATGGGTAAAATCTAAACTCTTCCTCCGAAGATCAGGAATGAGACAAGGGTTTCCATTTTCACCGCTTCTATTCAACATAGTATTGGTAGTTTTAGGCACAATAATCAGGCAACAAAAAGAAGTTAAAAGCCATCCAACTTGGAAAGCAAGAACTAAAACTATCCTTATTTAGAGATCACATGGTAGTGTACATAGAAAACCCTATAGACTCCACCAAAAAAACAAAACAAAACAAAAAAAAACCCTACTCAACCTAATGAGTGAATTTGGCAACATGGTGGGATACAAAGTCATTATTCAGAAATAAAAGGCATTTTTGAAAACCAACAATGAAGTGTCAGAAACAGAAATTGGCGGGGGGGGGGAATCCCATTTGCTGGAGCAACAAGAAAAATAAAATACCTAGGAATATACCTTACAAAGGAGGCAAAAAGACCTGTACTAAGAAAATTATACAACACTGAAGAAAGAAATTAAGGAAAACTCATAAATGGAAGCACATACCATGTTCATGGATTGGAGGAATTAACATCATTAGAATGTCCATATTACTCAAAACAATTTACAAATTCAATGCAATCCCTATTAAAATACCCACAAAATATTTCACAGACATAGAAGAAACATTTCAAAAATTTATATGGAACCATAAGCAACCCCAAATAGCCTCAGCAGTCTTGAAAAAGTAGGAAGGATCACAATACCAGATATCAAATTGTATTACAGGACACCATAATCAAAACAGGCTGGTACTGGAATAAGAACAGACACATAGACCAATGGAACAGATTAGAGAGCCCAGAAATAAACCTATATCTCTAAGGTCAGTTAAGATTCAGCAAAGGGACAAGAGCATAAAATGGAGTAAAAATAGCCTCTTCAAAAAATGGTGTTGGGAGATCTGGACAGCTACATGTAAAAAAATGAGACTTGACCACCAACTTACACCATACACAAAAATAAACTCAAGATGGATAAAGACAAATATAAATTGTGACAGCATAAAACTCCTAGAGGAGAACATAGTAAGGAAAATTTCAGATATCCCACACACCAACATTTTCATCAATACGTCAACTAGGGCAAGGGATATAAAGGAAAGTATAAACAAATGGGACTTCATTAAAATAAAAAGCTTCTACATGGCTAAAGAAAACACCAGCAAAATGAAAAGCTAGTCAACTGTGTGGGAAAATATATTTGCAAATGATACCTCAGACAAGAGCTTGATCTCCAAAATATGTAAAGAACTCACATGACACCCCACCAGGAAGACAAACAATGCAATCAAAAAATCAAAAGACTTGAACTGACACTTCTCCAAGGAGGACATACAGGGGATCCAGAGATATAGGAAAGGATGCTCAGCATCACTAGCCATCAGAGAGATGCAAATTAAAACCACAATGAGATACCACTTCACACTGGTCAGAATGACCATCATAAATACATCAACAAACAACAAGTGTTGAAGAGGATGTGTACAAAAGTGCACCCTAGTGCACTGTTGGTGGAAATGCAGACTGGTGCAGCCACTGTGGAAAACAGTATGGAATTTCCTCAGAAAACTAAAAATGGAACTGTCTTTTGACCCAGCAATTCCACTGCTGGGAGTATACCCTAAGTATCCTGAAACAAGAATTCAAAACAACCTATGCACTCCACTGTTTATAGCAGCTAGGTTATAAATAATAAATGATAAACAAGTTATTGTTATTTACAATAGCCAAGAACTGGAAACAGTGTAAGTGCCCATCAGTAAAGGAATGGGATGAAAAATCTGTGGTACAAAGAAGATAAAAAACTATGAACAGTAAAATGACAACAAACTCACAACTATCAACAACTGAACCTAAAAAACAAAAACTAAGCAAACCAGTAGAACTGTAATAGAACAAAAAAAAATGGAGATCCCATGGAGGGTTACCAGTGGGGAGGAGGGGGAAATGGGAGGAAAAGGTACAAGGAATAAGAAGTGTAATTGGTAGGCACAAAATAGACATGGGAGGTTAAGAATAGTATAGAAAATGGAGAAGCCAAAGAACTTATATGTACAACCCAGGGACATGAACTAAGTGGGAATGTGGGAGGGTGGGGGGTTCAGGGCAGAAGGGGATAAAGGGGAGAAAACATTGGGACAACTGTAATAGCATAATGAAGAAAATATACTTTAAAAAATAAAATAAAATTCCTCAAACTTTAAAAAAATCTATAGTACTTTTACAGAATGGAATACTATGAAGCAGAAAGAAAGAAGAAACTCTTGTGCTTGGTGATAGCAGTGATGGAATGGAAGAATATTATGATAAGTGAAGTAAACCAGGCCATGAAAGAGAAATACCATATGATCTCACTTATAAGTGAAAACTATTCAACAAAACAGAGGAGCAAAGTAGTACCAGAGAAATGGAAATAAAAATCCAACTGAGAGAGAGGAAGAGGGAGGGGGTTACTGGGGGAAAGAAGGAAAAGGGTCAAGTCAAAGAACATGTATAAACTAACAATGGACATGAACAACAGGATGGGGATTGACTGTGGGAGAAGGTGTGTGGGCAGGGCATGAGAGAACAATGGGTGAAAATGGGGACAATTGTAATTGAATAACAAAAATGGAAAAGATAATGATGATAATAATAATAAACAGGATAAAACCTGCAAAAAATGATTTTAAATTGTATACTACAGTCAATTAAACACAAAGTAGTAATAAAGTGAGTATCAAAAAGATATAAACATAGAAAACAAACAGCTAAATATTAGATGTCCTTTCTTAATAGTAATTACTTTAAATATACTGGGATTAAATATCCAATAAAAAGGTAAATATTAAAAGAAAATATTTAAAACTTGATTAAACTATATGCTATCTACAAGAGACTCACTTTAGACACAAAGACACAAATAGGTTTAAAGTAAATGGTTGGGGAAAATACTGCATCCATACAGTAACCAAAAGAAGGCTGCAGTGGCAATACTAATATCAGACAAAATGGACTTTAAGCAAAAAACTGAGAAAAGCCAAAAAAGGACATTACATATTGATGAAAGGTTCATTCCATCAAGAAGATAAAACAAATATATATGACAACAGAGCTATATGGGGCAAAATTTGACAGTACTGAAGGATAAAGGACTAAAAGGAACTGGGTACTTCAAAACCCTGATTTTAATAATGAATAAAACAACAAAATAGAAGATCAATAAGGAAATAGAGGGCATGAAATATAGTATAAACTGGTTCAACATTAAAGAAATACACAGAATACTTTACCTAAAAATGGAAGAATATACATTTTTTTAGGTGCATATGGAACATTCTCCAGGATACATTATAGGTTACGCCAGAAATCATCTCAATACCTTTAAAAAGATTTATATCATACATAGTATCTTTTTTAAACACAATGAAATGAAACTAGAAATTAATAACATAAGAACACTGGAAAGTTAAAAATAAATTACAAGGAATTTAGAAATACTTTGAGATGAATGCAAATGAAAGAACAACATAAAAAAATTATGGGATTTAGGGAAAGCAGTGTTCAGAAGGAAATTTATAATTGTAAACATGTACATAAAAAGAAGCAATAAATTAATGACGACTTCATAACTAAAGGAACTATAAGATAAGAGAAAATTAAACAAAAATTCAACAATGATGACAGTAAAATTAAATGAGATAAGAAATAGGAAAACAATGCAGAAAATCAATAAAATCAAAGAAACCAAGTTGGTTCTTTGAAAGATCAAGAAAATTGACAAATCTTTAGTGAGACTGACTAGGGGGAAAAAGAGAAAACTGAAATTACTAAAATCAGATATGAAAGTGGGAACACTACTAACCTACAGAATTTTTTAAAAGATTGTAAAAGAATTCATCAGTATTTAAATCAGTAATTAAAATCCTCTCACCAAAGAAAAACTCAGGACCAGAACACTTCACTGGTGAATTCTACCAATCATTTGAACAAGAATTTCAGCAATCCTCAAATTCTTCCAAAATAAAACTAGATGAGGAGGGAATATTTTGTAACTCAATCTCTGATACCAAATGATACCAGAGCCAGACAAAAATATCTCAGGAAAAGTATAAGCCAATATCTTTTGTGAATATAGCTGTAAAATAAAATTTGCCCTGGCTGGGTAGTTCATTGGAGGGATGCCCTGTGCATCAAAAATGTTTTGGGTTTCATCCCCAATCAGGGCACATACCTAAATTGCAGATCTGATCCCTAGTTAGGGCATCTATGGGAGGCAACCAAAAGATGTTTTTCACATCTATCTATCTATCTATCTATCTATCTATCTATCTATCTATCTCTCCCTAAAAATTAATAAATACAGCCTCAAGTGAGGATTAAAACAAAATACCAGAAAACCTAATCTAGCAACATATTAAAAGAATTATACACCATGACTATGTGGTATTTATTCCAGGAATGTAAGGGTGGTTCAATATATCCAAATCAACATCATATACCACATTGATAAAATGAAGGAAAATACATATGCATGTGCACACACACACACACACACACACACACACACACACATATCAGTTGTTGCAGAAAAAGCATTTGACAAAATCCAACACCTTCTCATGACAAAAATAATCTAGGAATAGAAGGGAAATTACCCAAACTCATAAAGGATTTATGGAAAACTCATACTGAATGGAGAAAGACTCAATGGAGAAAGACTAAAAGACTTCCCCATAATAAGATAAAAAATAAATAAAGGATACTCACTTTTGCCATTTATTTTGAATACTGTACTAGACGTTCTAGCCAATGTAATTAGGAAGGAAAAAAACCTGTGCCAGAGCTACCAAGCTAAGCAATTCCTGAGTTCTTGACCCTCAGAAACTGCATGAAATGTTAATTAAATATTTCTACTTTTAAGAATACTTTTGGAGTAATTTGTTATGCAATATCTGATTACTATTATGCAAGGCTAACCTGTCTTTTTCAGTTACTAATGTGAAATAACAAGTTATTCCACAATTTAGTGGTTAAGAAAAACAATAATATTTATCCTATTTAAAAATCTTCAATTTGGAGAGGGTTTTGTGGGGATAGCTCATCTTTGATACACTAAGCTCTATAATGTTCAAGTTTTCCGCTGGACAACCCAAAAGCTAGGAGCTGAAACTTCTAAAGCCTCACACAGTCACATGTCTGGTGGTTAATTCCGAGCATCAATTGGGAACTGAATGTCTTCTCCACATGAGCCTTTCCATATGTTTTCCCTGCATGGGCTAGTTTAGGCTTCCTTATAGAATGATTACTGTGTTCTATGAATGAATATCCCAAGAGTTAGAGAGAAAGAACCAGAAGAAAAACATACTGCTTTTTGTAATCTAGCCTTGGAGATCGCACTGCTGCATTCTGTTAGTGAAAGAAATTTTTAATAGAGATAATAGAAAGATAATTCAGTTTCCTAAAATAGTTGTTCAAAGAAGTTTTATTATTAATATTTTAGAAAAGTTAGCTTGCAATTTATTATTAATAATATTTATTTATTTATTTATTTATTTATTTATTTTTAGGATTGTCTGTTGGATTTAGAGAAAATCATTTTCAAGGCTAGAACTTCCACTTTTGATTAGGCAGTGATAAGATCTGAGATCTCAGCTTTAATTTTACACATTTTATGATTAGAAAAATTTTTCATTGACTGAGAAGTCCCTGGTCTGCTATGATGAATGTCACTCTTTGAGGATCCTTAGGAGGCAGCCTGCCAGCTGGATAGCCTATGAACACTATCCTTCAAAAGAGTTTGCAGTTAATGCTAATTCTGTGGCATCTTCTTTCACATTTTGCAAAGTTCACTCAAATGTTACATGGTTGCCAAAATGAGAAACAATATACACAAAATTCTTTTTAATTTCTCTTGTCCAGGCTTTGATCACCTAATGTCTGTACTAAAATAGTATGACGGGGGGACCCAAAAATAACCAGAATTTATTTATAAAAAATGGTATTTATTCTTACATGTTTAAACTTCAGTCACCTTCAAAGTACCCTCCATTTGATGCAATATGCCTATCAAGACTTCCACTGCTCATAACAGTTTTGGAACTAGTCGAGTTTGATGCCTTTTAGTGCTTCTGCCATTTTATTTATTTATTTATTTATTTATTTATTTTTATTTATTTGCTTCATCTTTTCCACATTGGCAAAACATTTCTCTCTGAGGACTTTTTATCCTGGGAAACAAAAAAAAAAAGTTGTTTGGGGTGATATTGGGTGAATATGAAGGGTGGGGCACAAGAATCATGCTGTTTCTGGTCATAAACTGCCAAACACTGAGTGCCGTGTAGGCAGGTGTGCTCACAAATCACTCCTCATAATATGGGCAAATGTGTTGAGTCTTCAAAAAATTCACTGAAGCTGAAAACAGCCTCTCACAACAATGCCAGCTAGAACACTAATACAGATGGATTCCAAGAACCTTTGGTTTTAAGGAACAACTATAAAGAACACATGGATAAAACCAAGGGAGGGTGGAATCAGGAGACAGAGGTTGGGATAGCTGGGGTTGGGGGGGAATGGTAGGGGTAAATGCAGACAACTGTACTTGAACAACAATAAAATAATTTTAAAAAAGAGAAAAAGAAGACAAAAAAGAACTTTTTCCCATTTTCAATTTGAAATTTGGGGGTGGGGGATTGTTCCATTTGTACATACATTTGCATTACAAATGTATTCTCTTAATCTGACATGTTTTTTCTCTTAATAGTTTTGGTGTATATCAGTTTTAAATTAAATGTAATTAAATTTACCATTTTCCCCACTAGACCTGTGCTTTGGAGCTCTTGTTTAAAAAATTGTTCCCTGCATAGATCATAATAATATTCTACATATTTTCTTCCAAAGTTAAAATTCTTCTTTTTGTACTTGAGTATTTCACCTATGTTGAAGTTTGGTTTGGATATGATGTAATTTAGGAATGCAATTTTTCTATATGAATGACCAAATTGCCTTAGCAACATTTAATTAACTGTCTACTCTGTAGCCCCTGTAAGGGTTGAATCATGGCCTCCAAAAAAAGTATATCTAAGTCCAAACTCCCAGTACCTGTAAATGTGACCTTATCTTGCAAACAAATATTTATGGATGTAATTAATTAAATAATATGAAAATGAGATCATCCTGGACTAAGCTGGTGTGCCCTAAATTCAATAATTGCCCCTATAAGAAATGGAAAAGATACAGACACACCAAGGGAAGGCCATATGAAGATGGAGGCAGAGGTTGGACTTATACTACCATGAGCCAAGGACCTATAACCACCAGAAGCTGGAAGAAGCAAAGAAGGATTTTCCTCTAGACACTACAGAGGCAGCACAGCCCTATAGACACCTTCATTTCAAACTTCTGGACTCCGGAACCATGAGACAATAATTTTCTGTTATTTTAAGCCACCAAGCTTGTGGTAATTTTTATACAGGAGCCCTAGGAAACCAACACAGTGCTACTGACTTGTAATGCCATTTCTGTCATGTATCAGGTCCCCATATAAATGGGAGCTATTTTTGTACTTCTGAGTTTGTTTCACTGGTCTATATATAAATTTTTATTTATCTGCTGAAATGATCAAATTGTCTTTTTAGTTTAGTCACAAAGGTAGTGAATTAATAGGCTGAGCCATATGAAATTGCTGACATGAATATTTTCTAATGACTAAAGAGTAATTTCATATGGTCAACCTAGTAAATTAAGAGAGTTGTTAATATTAAACTGTCCTTTTCTATCATTTCATCAGGCTAACATGTCCAAGTTAGGTTTGTTAAATTTGGTTAAATTAACCACATGAAAAAAATATTGAGTGTTTCTTCTTTTTCTACATTCTAGATTTGTCATATATGTCAGAGATTATATGGTCTTTGAGTATTTTGTAGAAATTACTCTGTAAAATAATTTTTATATGATAGTTTTGTATGTGGAGAAAAAGGTAGATTTTGCCTACTGATTCAATTTCTTTTTTTAAGATTTTATTTATTTATTTTCAGAGAGGGAAGAGAGGGAGGGAAGGAGAGAGAGAGAGAGAGATAAACATCAATGTGTGGTTGCTGGGGGTCATGGCCTGCAACCCAGGCATGTACCCTGACTGGGAATCGAACCTGTGACACTTTGGTTCGCAGCCCACACTCAATCCACTGAGCTATGCCAGCCAGGGCTGATTCAATTTCTTAAGAAGAAAGGAGACAGTTACCTACAAAGGAGTGCCTATAAGACTATCAGCTGATTTCTCAAAAGAAGCCTTGCAGGCAAGAAGGGACTAGAAAGAAGTATTCAAAGTCATGAAAGGCAAGAACCTACATTTAAGATTACTCTATCCATCAAAGCTATCATTTAGAATGGAAGGGCAGATAAAGTGCTTTGCTTTAAGGTCAATTTAAAGGAGTTCATCATCACCAAGCCTTTATTATATGAAATGTTAAAGGGACTCACCTAAGAAAAAGAAGAAGATAAAAAACTATGAATAGTAAAATGATAACAACTCACCACTACCAACAACTGAACCTAAAAAAAATGAAAACAAAAACTAAGCAAACAACTGTAACAGGAAGAGAATCAGAAAAATGGACATCACATGGAAGGTCTTCACTGAGGATGGGGAGGGTAAGAATGGGGGAAGGTACAGGGAATAAGAAGCATAATTGGTAGGCATAAAATAGACAAGGAGAGGTAAAGAATGTTATAGGAAACAGAGAAGTCAAAGAACTTGTATGTACAACCCATGGACATGAACTAGGGGGAAATGCTGGAGGGTTGAGAGGTACAGGGCAGAGGGGGGATAAAGGGGGAAGAACTTGGAAAAGTGTAATAGCATAATCAATGCAATGTACTTAAAAAAAGATTCTGTCCCTATCTTTAATCTTGGGTAGTGTAATTATGATGTGTCTTGGTGTGTTCCTCCTCTGGTCCAACTTATTTGGGACTCTCTGAGCTTCTTGGAATTGCACATCTAGTTCCTTTGCCAGATTGGAAAAGTTTTCTTTCATTATTAGTTCAAATAAGTTTTCATTTTATTGCTCTTCCTCTTCTCCTTCTGGCACCCCTATGATTCAGATGTTGGAATGTTTAAAGATGTCCCAAAGGTTCCAAAGCCTCTCCTCATTTTTTTTTGAATTTTTATACCTTCATTCTGTTCCAGTTGAATGTTTATTTCTTCCTTCTGTTCCAAATTGTTGGTTTGAGTCTATGTTTCATTCCCTTCACTGTTGGTTCCCTGTATATTTTCCTTTATTTTACTTTGTATAGCCTTCACTTTTCCTTTATTTTGTAACTGTACTCAATTATTTCTGTGAGCATCCTGATTATCAGTGTTTTAAAGTCTGTATCTGACAGGTTGGCTATCTTCTTGTTGCTTAGTTCTTTTTCTGGAGTTTTGATCTATGCTTTCATTTGAGCCATATTTCTTTGTCTTGGGGCACCTCTTACGTTGTAAGGAGCAGAGCCTTAGGTATTCACCAGGGCAGATGCACCTTGCCATGCATCCTTTCTGCCCTAGCTGCCCATCTCCAACCCTCCTACTGGTCTGGATGAATGTTTATTCTTTAACTCCTTGGTTGTCAGACTTCCATGCAGTTTGATTTTCTGGCAGTTCTGGTTGTCTTTTTTTTTTTAATTGGTGGTTGTCCATCTTTTGGTTGTACAAGGAACCAAAGCATATCTACCTATACATCCATCTTGACTGGAAGTTCTATTTGGTATTTAATCCTATCTAATACATTGTGCCTTAATTGTATCATAGTCTAAGGTTCCACAATAAGCACATTACCTCTTTGATAGCATTTATTATTTTGTATTTCAACTATGCAGGTATCTGTATCTCTCCTAAGTAGGTGGTAAATTCCTGAGGACTTTCCTCTGTCTTTTATGAATCTAACCCCATACCAATCATAATGCCAATGGAAATAGTAGGTGCTTAATAAATTCTTGTGGACTGATAAAAATATAGTACTATGTTATTGAGTAAATTGTTTCCTAAAGAATTTGAACTCAGTTTTAGATTCTGCAACTTCTATCTTCTACAAAACAGGAGAACTGTACACTTCATTAAATTTTTAATAGTAACTTAAAAAAGCAAGTCTATCTTAAAAATTAGACAAAACTATCATATTAAATCAACTAAGGTGCAGTTAGAAAGCAAGAGTCCAGTGGCTGAGGTGTTTCTTACAGATTCCTCATTTAAATTTGTGTCAAATCAAAAACTTTAAATTTGAACAAATTTTGTACAGTCAAGCAAAGTATAGTTTAAAATACAATATGTTTCTGAAAATGATGACACTGCTTGTATAAGAAGTCTCAGAAGATACAGTTGAGAGGAATTGTCCAATAGTGTTAAAACATTAAAAGAGAAGCTAGCAGATCCTTAGTATATTAAAAATAATTTTAGTAGGTAGTCTTCATATTCATAAATGTTCATTCATATTATATGCATACTTATAGAATATATTTTGTATATGGAATATATATATCAATATATTAAAACATATTAAATATATTTTATATATAAAACTTGTTCTATAATGAAAAAGGATATCTTAATATCTAAATAAGAATGTTCTAAAGATACTCATTAAAAATATAGGATTATACATTTACTTATTCTTACCATAATATGTTATATAATGAATCATCCCTCTTATGTATTCAGAAGAAATTAGTACAAAGAAATATTTTATTCATCAGATAAAGAAAAGAAAACCTGATCTGTCAAACAGAGATCAAATACTTTTCCACCTATTAACTCCATCTAACACATACACAAAATTTCAAAAATGTTTTTCACATGCAACATTTCCTTCTGTACTAAAAAATTCTTCCAGGAAACAGTTTCCTTTTTTAATAAGTGCCAAAGCCTTGTGAAGTTACTGTAACATAAAACCATGCCTTTCTACTGTTGCAAACAATAAACAGCAATAAGAACAGAAGAAGCAATGTGACTTCCTCCAATGATCCACTTCAGTTCTAAGGCAAGAAAAATGTTGTGGCAGATCTTTTGATTTTATTTATATTTTAAATTATTTTCAGTAAAATGTTTATCTTTCCATATTTAAAATAGGTTGAAATAAAACACTAATTATTAAAATGTGTTTATGAGTACTATTTTTGGGACGGCAAGGTTGTGTGTGTGTGTGTGTGTGTGTGTGTGTGTGTGTGTGTGTTCTAACTTCCTCACCACTACCACCAGAAATTCATGAACAAATATTTCATTTGCACATTTCATCAGACTCACTAGTACTATTTTCTTTGATAAACTACATTTACACACAAAATATACAACCTATTAGCAAATACTTTGATGAATAAGCCTAATGAAATTAAAATTACCATAATATGAATTCACAATATACCCATTTCACTGGGTTACTCATTACCCTTTTTTGCTTCTTCCTCATAGGGTCATAATCAATAATTCCAAGAAATCTAAAAAATATAGCAGTCACTAATAAAGTCATGAGTGGTGTAATAACATGAGCAATCTGGATAAATATTTTCAACAAGAATTTACTGAGCACTTGGGTGTTCTCGCCATGGTCTCTTCCCTTAAAAAATTTATTGTTCAGGTGCAGAAAAGTTTTTCTGCTGTTGGTTGTCTCATGCTTTTATGCATGTCATTCCCTTTGCCAGGAACACCTTGTTTGAATCATCCCAATTTTTTCTTTAAAATAGGGCTCAAATAGTAAATATTTTAAGCTTTACGTGCCAGGCAATCTCTATCACAACTTGACAGCTCTGCCCTGGTAGCTTGAAAGCAGTCATAGACAATATTAAACAATTGAATGTGGCTTTGTTTCCATAAAACTTTATTTACATGAACATGCAGCAAGTCATATATGGCTTAAGGACCATAGTTTACTGACCTATGTTTTAAAACTTTCTGCATATGTAGAAAAGCAATATAGTATAATGGTTAAAACATGGGTTCTGGAGCCAGATAGCCTGGTTTCTGAATTATGTGACCTTAAGCAATCCATATGATTCTCTTGCCTGTTACTTCATCTATAAAATAGGTATTTTAATACCTATGTATGTGTACAGAGCTTTTGTGAGCAGTAAATGAGTTCATTGACAGGTTCTAATGAGGTTATAAAAGTTCCTCGTGCATAATAAGTGCTATATAAGGGTTAGCTGTTACAGACATATATTACTCTCTCTATTTTTTTATTCCAGGAGATTCAAAATATTGCTTCTTTATGTCAGGGGTACAATAATTAAACAAGGGAAACAGAAAGAATCAACTTTAATAAAAGTGTTAAAGGGCCTTGAAGTGAGAACACCCAAGTTTAATCAAAATAAAGAAAATGGTAGTTCGCTAAAAGAAAAAATGTTATAGGAGTATAGCAATAAGTAACTAGATGTCTTCAGTGTGGGCTATTATAAAAAGGGATAAAAAATGTAAAAAGGAGAAAAAATGACTGGAGTAAAGGTGGGAAAAAGAAGTGAACTACTTTAATGTAGAAGGGAGGGGAGAGGGAGGTCTAGACTACAGCCTGTTTCTTGAATTCTGTGTTTCAATGGCAGGCTGCCAGTTGTTATGGTTGCATGAAGATCCACTTTGTGTCATGAAATGACTGTTGAATATAAATGTCAAGACTGACAGGTCCTAGAAACTAAGACTTAAACTCCATTAACACAGAGACATTCTCCATCTAAAAAGAATGCCTGGATGGACAGACAACTCACCATTAACAAAAGCCAAGTCAAGATTACTGGCCTTTGCCCTGAAACACATATTTGCGATGGGTAAGAAGGAATACTTTTTAGTATGATATTAGGTAATGTCTCTCATGTGGCTTCTGTATTAGATTAGAGTAGATTAGATGATTAGATTGGATTAGATTAGATTAGATTATACAACGTTTTATTAACCTATAACCCCAAAATCTTGGTGACTTAAAACAACAGTTTGATTTTCTCATTCATGCTCACTCATACTATATGACCATTATAGGATTTCAGGGAGCTCTGTTCCATGTGGCCCTCACTCTGAGACCTAGACTGATAAAGGAGCTATGACCTGGAATATTACCAATCATTTTGAGAGAGGGAAAGATAACTCTAGAAGATCTCCATTGGTAATTTAATGTTCCAGCCTGGAAATGATACTCAGCATGTTTAACTCAATTTATAGGCTAGAGTTATCATGTGGTTTGACCCAAACAAAAGAGTACCAAGAAGAGAATCCTACTAAGTGCTGAGACATTGTAGAGCCAGAAGTATTTGATAAGCAGCAACAAATGACTCCTAAAATTTTCTACCTAATATGGAGTTTACTTATCACAGCTTTCTTCAATGAAGAGGTTTTGAAAATATTGAAAGAGCCAGCTTTGGAAGTCTATTGAATGATCGTGAACACTACCAGGGAATGAAGCCCTCTTACACACTAGCAGCCATGACCATTTGAAAAAGCACTGGAAACAGTAATTGCTATAGATGTTTCCCCAGGTGGACATGGCAGCAGCACTTACGACAGACTTAGAATACACTAACTTGCAGTTAACAAACACTCCAGCCACCCAGAACCCACAGGGAAAAGTAGGAATGAAATAGAGCACAGAAGGGGAGCTGAGGTCCTAGTTTTTCTCTTTGGAAATTTGAAGCCACAGGCTACCAGCATACATTTATCTCCTTGAGGCTGCAGACGTTTGGAGTTATGAAGGGTTTGTTAGTGCTACCCTATAGTGGGCATAAGGCTATCACCATTTGTTTAAAAGCCTTGTGTTATGCCTAGAACTGGCAGAAGATGGTAGAGTAAATATGAAGCCCATATTTTCAACTTAAAAGTTAAGTGGGGAGAGACTTCTAGTGCTGGCCAAGATGGAATAAGCCTGCTGATTATAAGTAAAAATTCAGGATATACAACAAACAGCACCTACCTGAGGACTCTGAAAAGTAAGCAGTTTGGAGAGAGGAATCAAAAAGTGACCCATATTGGGGGTAAGGTTCCCAGGTTTGTATTTCTCTTTTCCCTCATGGTTTTGACTCAAATATGGACAATGTTTAAGAGCTGTGGCAATAGCTTCACAGACAATAAAATCTCCAAGAGAAACACCATATTTCCAGCTCAAGGATCAAGAAAAGCAATCTCTGCAAGCTGAAGGGGAGAGAAGGAGACAAAAAAATCCCAGGGAAGAAGGAGCTGCAGAAGATGATTTCAACTCACACAAGACCTGAGCTCACACCTGAGATATGCATGCATGGGAAAGACCCAAATCAGCAAAGAAAAGGTTTTGATAACTGAACATAAATATAAATCACTCCAAAGTCCCAGAAAAGTCCCTGAATAGCATTGAGGACAAAACAAAAACAAGATAGCAAAAGCTTTGAGAACTAAAGTACAATGTAGAACAATTCCCAATTTCCAGAATGATGCCACATGCCTGGGACAAACTCAAAGAAGCAAAGTTAATACTTAGAAAATGTAAGAGACATTGCAACTACTACTAACAGAGGATGAGACAGAACCTGTGTTCTGAACCTAAGTGGGGTCATTTCCTACTAAAATGAAACATGCACACACATACACATACATCATCATTTTAAAAGGATTCAGAGTTTCACAGCATAATATTTAACATGCCCAGATTATTTCTCCTATTTAATCAACACACAAAAAACCTGGGAAAATTTGGACAATTTCCAAAAAAAAACAATCAGCAGATGCCAACCCGAAGATGACTGAGATGTTGGAATTATCAAACACTGTAAAGAAGTTATTATAACTATTTTCCTTGAGGAACTTTAAAACCACTTGGTGTGAATGGAAAGATAGTTCACAGCAGAAATTTTTTTAGTAAGTAGCAAGGTCAATATATTTTATTTTATTATTTTTAGATTTTAAATTATTTATTTTTTATTTTTTTATTGTTGTTCAACTACAGTTGTCTCCGTTTTCCCCACCACCATTTCCCCCCACCCCAAACATCCCCTCCTCCCACCCTTGATCCTACCCACCTTTGGCTTGGTCCATGTGTCCTTTATACATGTTCCTTGACAACTCTATCCCCTTCCCCCATTATCCCCTCCTACCTTCCCACTGGTTACTGTCAGTTTGTTGTTAATTTCAATGCATCTGGTTATATTTTGCTTGCTTGTTTGTTTTATGGAAATTTTATAACACAAAAATACAATGTCTTTGAAAATTCACTGGTTGATCTCAATAACAGAATAGAAACAAGAGAAAAAAGCCAGATAATGTGAAGATGAGTCAATAGAAATTATCCAAGGAGGACATACAGAAGGCACAGAGACATATGAAAGGATGCTCAGTATCACTAGCCATCAGAGAGATGCAAATTAAAACCACAATGGGATAGCACTTCACACCAGTCAGAATGGCCATCATAAACAAATCAACAAACAAGTGTTGGCAAGGTTGTGGAGAAAAGGGAACCCTAGTACTTGTTGGTGGGAATGCAGACTGGTGCAGCCACTGTGAAAAACAGTATGAGATTTCCTATAAAAAACTAAACATGGAACTGCATTTTGACCTGGCAATTCCACTGCTGAGATTATACCCTAAGAATCCTGCATCACCAATTCAAAATAACTTATGCACACCAGTATTCACAGCAGCACAACTTACAATAACCAAGTGCTGGAAACAACCTAACTGCTCATCAGTAAGTGCATGGATCAAAAAACTATGGTACTATTTACACAATGTAATACTATGTAGTAGAAAGAAAGAAGGAGCTCCTACCCTTTGGGGCAGCATGGCTCGAACTGGAGAGCACTACACTAAGTGAAATAATCCAGGTGGTGAAAGACAAATACCATATGATCTCACCTATAAGTGGAAGCTAATCAACAAAACGAACAAGCAAGCAAAATATAACCAAAGACATTGAAATTAAGAACAGGCTGACAATGACCAGAGGGGAGAGGGGAGGGGATTATAAGGGAAAAGGGTGAAGGGTTTGAAGGAACAATTATAAAGGACACATGGACAATAACAGGGAGGGGTGGAAACAGGAGAGGGAGGTTGGGGGGAACTGAGGCAGTGGAGAGGGGTCAGGGGGAAAAGCAGAAAACTGTACTAGAACAACAATAAAAAATGTTAAAAAATAAAAATAATAATGGAATATTTAGACATAGCATTCAAAAGGAAACATAAACAAAATGCATCTAAATAAAATTTAAAAAGAAGATGAAAGTTTCCATGATTTCTACAGTGGCAAGGAACTGAATTCTGTCTGTAAATTGAATGAGCTTATAACAGGTTCCCAAGAATAAAATGAGACCACAGCTCCAACGGACATCTTGACTGCAGCCTTGTGAAACCTAATCAGTGTTCAGCTAGGCCGCATCCATATTCCACAAAAACTGTGAGGTAATAAGTGGGTTTTTCTAAGCTAAAAATGAATGAAACCAAAAGCTGGTTGTTTAAAAAGTGAAGAAGTGAAGTGGGGATCAAGTCTACACACATTTTTCTTTGTTGGGGGAGCAGTGGACAGGGAGATGTCAAAAGAACATGCCTTGACTCTAGGTTCTGTTCTTAACTTTGGTGAGTCTTCTGACATCCTTAGATAAAAATGTCTTAATTTCTCAAATATTTGCCTTACCTACCTTATGAGGTAACATCAGTGTAAATGGTTTGAATATAGTAGTGCTTTAAAAATCCAGGTCATTATTAATGTGCTTGCACATAACAAAGAGAAATCTGAAGAATATGGTTATCAAATTAATGTAATTAATCTCTGTTTTGAGGATGGCATAGATTTATCTATTAATTGCATAAATTACCACATTGAATTCAAAACTATCTAACTCCCAAGAATGCTTTAGTGATTTTTATTTATCCACTTAATAAAACTCTCAAAAGGAGTCATATACTTACTAAGTACCATAAAATTATACTCTTAATTAGGCACTATTGAAATCAATTCAGCAGCCACCTTGAAATGAGTAGAGATCCTTGTGACAATGAAGGTGCAAGTTTCAGTGAGGCCCTCCCTTCCTGTCTTTCAGGATTTAAAATATCTATATCTCCACAGAGTTCAAAGGAAGGATAGTTTTACTCTTCTTCCTTTTCAGTAGTGGCTGGTGATATCTGAAACTGTAAACAGTTCCCCAGATGACCTGCAGTAAAGAAAGACAAACACAAAGAGTATTTCCTGGGACTGGGGTCATTGAGTCCTAGGATCTGTCAACAGAGAAGCACTTCAGAAGAAATAAGAGAATTGGTAGATCTTGTTTGAAATGACAGTGGTGCAGTCAAAGAAGAGATTGCTGGTGGGGACAAAGGTCCCAGGAAGGTTAGAGATAAAAGAATAGACGTGTGTACCATCTGCACAGAAAAGTTTGAAAAGACAATGAATGAGCTAACACCCATCAAGACATACCAACAAATAGCCCTAGCTGGTATGGCTCAGTGGATTGAATGACAGCCTGTTAACCCAAGGGTTGCTGGTTTGATTCCCAGTCTAGGGCACATGTCTAAGTTGCAAGCCAGGTCCCTAGTGGGGGTCATGTGACAGGTAATCACACATTGCTGTTTTTCTCCCTCTCTTTCTCCTTCCCTTTCCTTTTCTCTAAAAATAAATAAAATCTCTTTTAAAAGACTTATCAAGAAATGAAGCACATTCTGCAGTTAATATAACTTATCTAAAATCTAAGCTACTATTAACAGTGCCCTTTAATATAAGCAATGGCTCATGCATAAATATTTATTACAATAGAAAATGTCACCCTTTCTAACAAACCCATACATTTAGGATTGTGTAATTCATCACTAAATACTGAGCTAAAATTCAGATTTCTTATGGAAATTCTCAGTTCTAATTGATTATTTTAATAGAGTCAAAAAATAAATAAACTGTATTTTTGGAATCATAATCAAGGTTTAGGATCCTTATAGATTACTTGTGAACTTTGAATCATGTTAAACTTTAAAAAAATTAAAACATTGCTTTTTCTCTCTATGTTCTCTTCCTCACATTTTTTCAGAGAATTAATCCTGCTTGTCATGATTTTGTTGTCTGTAGTCATCACGTCAGCTGGCTTCAACTAATAATTTATGTTGGGATTAAAGTGGGATTAGCAATTCAAAGGATAAATTCATATGTAATGTGTTAGAAATGACTAAATTTTCCCTTATAGGTACCATTTTGCATCTCCACAAGGAGTGTATGAGAACAGAAGCATGTATTTTATGTGCTAAAAATGTGTGTTAATTTTAAGAGAGTAAAGGAAGACAAGTACTCCCTCTTAAATTGGGTTTATAGTTGGAAAAATAATCCCCTTGTCCTCTCCTACAATTCAGTTAGTTTAATGTTTTCTGTTGGCAGTCTCTGGGCATTAACCAAAATGCCAATAAATTATTCCATTTGTTTGTATACACGGAGAGCAGTGGGAACTAATTATTTCAAGGGTTGAGAATTGGCCCATCTCAGACCTTCCCAGTGGGACAGGATGTGATACTAGCTACACAAGCTGCACACAATTTCTATGGCCAGACTCTGACAGGGCAGAAGCCTAGCAGGAGTGCTCTTAGAATGATCATACTAGATCATGGTGGCTTTAGATACACACAGTAAATAAAATAATCTGCTTTGAAAGTCCTCATCTTTATGTCATTCCCCTACTGGGAAACCTACTCAGGATCCTTCCCATCTGTGTCGTCAAATGCAGGCCTGTCTGCTCTTTGTGCAGGTCCTCCAAACAAAGCAGCCTCCAGTCTGTTCTTCCCTGCATGGCTCCTTTACTGTTGCCAAGCTAAGCTGCCTGCCATTCCTTACTTTTGTAAAAACTGTGCATGTAAGTAAAAATTGTGCATGTAAGTGTAGCATTTCTTGTTCTAGGGATGAAACCTAGAATTTGGCCAGTCCACTCGATTCACCTTCTGGAAAAACCAGCTAATGCCAGTCTCCACCAAAACCCATTCTTTCTTCAGCAATATTCTCATGAACTGCTGGTCATTTAAGGACTGGTGTCTTTCCATATCCACAAAAAGTTCTAAAACAAGTAGCATCATTTTCTGCACATGGCATGAGATTAATACATTTTGGAAAGCTGACTATGTACAGCATTTAAACGTATGGCCAAATACATATCAATATTGTAGTTAAATCTAAAACCACAAAACTAAATTTGTCATTCTTTCTGTAAAGAGAAGCAAATGAAAGATCTTCATTCATGCCTGCAAGAGAGCATGTCTCCACATACTGCGAAACCAGAGTGAAAATATTAAACTACAAAAATTTCCATAAACAAAGAACCAATAGGAAAAACAATATATCTCACCATAAATACAACAGATATACTGAATTAAGCTCCACCCAGTTCACAGGATGATAGCTTATTAAAAAAGGAAAATTCAAAGCTCTATAACCAATATAATGAAAAATTTATAAGTAAAATTTATATACATACATATATAAGATTTACATATACACATATTTATAAAATATATAGATGCTACAAGTACTTTTGAGTGAAGAATTTATGGGTTTTTAGTTTTCTCCTATGCATACTTTCTCTGAATACAGTAAAATTTTACAATAAGCATGCATTACTTTCATGATAAGAAAAAAACCTGAACAAAATATTTATCTAAAATACAGTACAACATTTATTTGTCAAATACACTTCAGATACACTAGATATAATATGCAAATATGATCAGCATCTAATGCAGCCAAAGAAGGAAACGGCTTTGGAAGTGAAAGATTCTAAAAACAACTCAAAGGTGATAATCATTTTAATCTTAAGCCAATATTTGAATAGGCATTATTTATAGTCATATATTTTATTCAAAGCAGCCTTCCCCTCCCCATTGTCAAGAGATGAATTTGCTGAGTCCACATTTTAAATGCACACAGAAAATGAGCACATGGTGTCTTACCACATCTGTAATGGCATGTTGTTAACTAAAAGAAAGATGAAGGCAGAGAAGTGTCAGAAACAGAGTCGTGCTGCCAATCTTCAATCTCCTGCCTCAACGCTAAGGAAAGATATTGCCATTCACCCCCATCCAAAAACAACTGAATGATTCCAATGTTTTTCTACAGGAAAGAAATAGGCTTTGGATACAAATACATTTTGGGACTGACCCTTTTTGAGGAATAAACTGACTTTCCCTCTGAAACTGATAAAGTGATAATGGTAGGAGACAGTGGAAATTACAGGAATTTTGGTACTATAGTCAGGTGTTCTTTAATGAGTTGCCCTGGGCAAACATACCTAATCAGCTTCCACTATTCATTCTGCTACTGCCCACATCTTTGCAAATTGGTTCTCATTTTCATGGTTTAATAAGCTAAAAACACTGGAAACCCTTTCCTTTTTAATTTTTTTTTAATTTTTCAAAACCTACCTAGCCATATGTCATTTCTAAGGACAACCCCTTCTTATCTGGGTTGTTTCATCCTTCAGCAAAGACAGAAAGAGTTAAGGGGCCTCCCAGTTTTTTCCTTCTCCTCCTTCCACTGTATTCCATTTCATTGCATGTTTTTATCCAAATGGATAACTAGAAAACTTGATGAATAACTCCAAAGTGGTCATATTTCTTTCTCATGAAAAGGGAAAGTGCTTACTAAAACTGGACCTTACTTCTACCTACCATTGCCCTAATGTATTTGGGGTACATCTTTTCCTAAGGATAATGAAGAAAATAAGAGTAATCTGGAAATTTTTGGAAGTTCTAAGAAACTTCTTACTCTCCTTCATCTCTCATTCCCAATTTATCACTATATTAGTCAATTATTGCTACAATTCTGTGTAACAAGTCTCAAATGTAATAAAACCACATGCATTGTTTTCTTGCTCACAGTCTGTGGGTTACCTATATATCTGCTGGAACAAGCTAGAATTTGCTGGGCCTTGCTCCAAAGTGTAGGTTGGGTTTAGATATACTCCGTAAGTTTCCTCATTCTATGACCCGCATAGACTCCAAGCATGTCCTTCTCATGGCAGATGGCAGGAATGAAAGAGACCAAGCCAAATCCACAGCACATTTAAAGTTCCTGTACATGTCTGTATTAGTTTGCTAAGGCTTCCATAACAAATACCACAAACCAGGTGACTTTACACAACAGAAATGTACAAGGTTTGTCCAGAAAAAGTCCAACCACAGTTAATATAATGAGGATGGTTTGTGAAATATCACTGTAACCTGGCAGCCAAGGAAAGTGGACTGGAATGCACATGTGTGAACAATGACAACTTCACTGTGCTAGTCCATGGGGTGGTAGATGGAATTGAGTGAGCATGTGCACTGTGTGGCCATCACATTAAAAATGACTGAATGGGTAGGGGAATGAATCTGCATCAAATTTTGCATTAAGCTTGAATATTCATCCATAGAAAATATTCAGATGATTCAGAAGGCCACAGCTATGGGCAACTGGTGATCGGCAGCTTCAACAGGACAATGCACCTGCTCATGTACCACGTCTCATGCAGAGTTTTTTGATATAACATCAAATCACCCAGGTGACTCAGCCCCTCTACAGCCCAGATTTAGTGCCCTGCAACTTCTGGCTTGTCCCAAAACTAAAATCACCTTTGAAAGGGGAGAGATTTTGGACTGTCAATAAGATTCAGGAAAATAGGACAGGGCAACTAATGGTGTTTGGGAGAATTCTATGAGGTCCCCAGGTGCCTA